>NC_072428.2:71282500-71600000 GCF_028878055.3 Symphalangus syndactylus | reverse complement strand
GTGGGGAGAGCGGGCCGCGACGTCCCAGGTCTCCTTGCACTGAGTGACCTCAACAGGGAACCAGGTCTCAGGGGAGTGTAACTGGGTTGGGGGTGGGGTGCGGACTGACAAGACCCATCTCTGAGGCAATGCTACTCTGTATGGAGGCCTCCCTATAGGTAACCAGGTGGTCACAAGGCCCAACAGGAGCTGGAGAGGAGCAGGAGGAGGAGCCATCCCAGAGAGAGACAGGCAAGGCAGGCTGCAGAGACCGCCCCCAGTCGGTATTTTTTTAACCCATCCTTCTCCCGCCACCCTCAAGTAGTCCACAGAGTCTATTTTTCCCATATTGATGTCTATGTGTGTTCAATATTTAGCTCCCCCATGTAAGTGAGAATATACAGCATTTGGCTTTCTATCCTGCGTGAATTTGCTTAGAATTAAGGCCTCCAGCTCCATCCACATTGTTGTAAAGGATGTGATTTCATTCTTTTTACGGCTGTATAGTATTCCATGGTGTATATGTACCATATTTTATTTATGCAGTCTACGATTGATGAACTCCTGGGTTGATTAGGTCTGTGCTATTTTGAATAGTGCAGCCATCAACGTAGGAGGGTATGTGTCTTTTTGGTAGAATGATGTATTTTCTTTTGAGTATATACTCAGTAATGAGATAATTGTATCAAAAGGTAGCTCCGTGATAAGTTCTTTGAGAGATCTCCAGACTGTTTTCCATAGTGGCTGCACTAATTTACATTTCTTGCTCTATGTTTAGTTCACAAAATTTCTACTAGACTCAGCTCAGGGCTGCGGCCCTGACTGCAGCAGGTGCTGGGGCTTCCCTAAGTAGATACTGTGCAGAGGTAAAGAGAGTGCTCAGATCCCAGGGTTGTGAGAAGAGAAGCAGAGGAAGAAGTTAAGGAGAGGGCCACATTTGGATGCCCTGAGGAGGGATGACAGGCAGATGTAAGGAAGGTGGTACTGTGCTAGTCACTGGTGACATCTTCCCAGTTCCAAAATCTCCTGGAAGGCAGGAAGCCTCACAATTCCCAAGCATGCTGCAGTTCTGGAGGGCACAGGGCTACTATTCTTCCCAACGTGACCCTCTTTTCTCCCAATAAACATGGGCCTCTGAAGCCAGGAGTCAGAATGAATTATCTTCCACCCACACAACGCTTAAACCTTTGAATTATGATTGAATTACACACACACACATGCGCAGGCACACACATGCATCCGTCTCTGTAATAAAACGTCCTTAGCTAATGCTAGACAGATCTGTGATCTGTAATTATCTCTACCCTTCTGGCAACAAGAATAGTGAATTGATTGACAAAATTGATTGACTCCTGGAAAGTAGTGTAAAAATGTAATATACATGTAATACACATGGTGTACTCCCCCAGGGACATTAGCAGCAACATTCTTCTAGAATATTACAAATAATATCAGAGGGGGTGTACACCCATAATGTACATAGCTTGTAAAATTAGGAGCAGCATCTCCCTAAGATATTATGAATAATATCACAGAATGTGTACACACATGGCTAATACCCCATGTGATGTCAGGAGTTACATCCTTCTAGTATGTTAGGAGTAATACCACAAAGGTGTTCACACATGGATAACAGTGTATGTAATATTAGGATTAACATGCCTCAAAAATATTACAAATAACATCACAGGGGGTGTGCACACATAACATACATGCCCTGTGACATTAGGATTACAGTTCCCTGACACATTACGAGTAATATCGGAGAGTGTACACCTTCTGTGACATTTGGATTAATGTCCCCTGGATAGTACAAATAATATCACAGGGTGTACATCCCCTGTGACCTGAGGAGTAACATCTTTCTTGGATAATGCAAATAATATCACAAAATGTACAGCGCCTGTGGCATTGGGAGTAACATCCACCTAGGATATTAGGAATAACATCACAGGAAGTATACCCCGTGTGACAGTAGGAGTAACCTCCCCCAAGGATATAATGAACAAATACAGAGGGTGTACATGTATTGTGACATTAGCAGTAACATCCATTTAGGATATTATGAAAAGTATCACATTGTGAACACCCCCTGTGATATTAGGAGTAACATCCCCCTACAGTATTGGGAACAATATCCCACGGTGTACATTCCCTGTGACATTAGAGGTAACATTTCTTTAGGATATTATGAATAATATTACAAGATGTACAGCCCCTGTGATATTAGGAGTAACATTTCCATAAAATATTATGAATAATATCACTGTGTATACACCATGGATGACATTAGGAGTAACAGCTCCCAAAACTATTAGGAATAACTTCACAGGGTGTACATCCTCTGTGACATTGGGAGTACCATCTTTCTAAAATATTATGAATAATATCGCAAAAGGTACACCCACTGTGACATTAGAAGTAACATCCACCTAGGATATTATGAATAATATCACAGGGAGTACACCCCCAGTGACATAAGAAGTAACATCACCCGAGGATATAAGAAATAATATCAGATTTTGTACATGCATGGTGACATCAGTAGTGACATCCTTTTAGGATATTGTGAATATTATCATAGTGTGAACACCTTCTGTGACATTAGGAGTAACATCATCCCACAATGTTGGGAATAATACCACAAGATATACACCGCCTGTGACATCAGTGGTAACATTTCTTTAGGATATTACAAATAATATGACAGAGTGTACAGCCCCTGTGATATTAGGAGTGACATACCCAAAAAACCTTACAAATAATATCACTGTTTGTACACCCCGTGTGACATTAGGAGTAACATCCCCTGAAACTATAATGCATAACTTCACATATTGCACACCCTCTGTGATATTAGGACTTAACCTCTTCCTAGAATGTGACGGATAACATCACAGGATGTACACTCCCTTGACATGAGGAGTAACATCACTCTAGGATATGATGAATAATATAACAAAGTGCACACAATTTGTATGGTAGGAGTAACATCCCCCTGGGATACTAGGAATCATAGCACAGAAAGCACACCCCCTGTGAAAATAGGAGTAACATCCCCTTAGGATATTACAAACAATATCACAAGCTTTACACGCATTGTGACATTAGTAACAATATCCAGCTAGTATATTTTGAATAATATCACAGGGTGTACACATTTGTGACGTTAGGAGTAACATCCCCCAAGAATATTACGAATAATATCACAGAGTGTACACACCCTGTGACTTTAGGAAAATCATCCCCCTGGATTACCACGAATAATGTCACAGGACGTTAAACCACTGTGCCAATAGGAGTAATATACTTGTAGGATATGACGAATAGTATCACAGTGTGTACACCCACTGCGATATGAAGAGTCATTTTTCCTAAAATATTATGAATAGCATCACAGGGTGTACACACATAGAGAACACCTGCTGTGATATTAAAAGTTATACCTCCCTGGGATATTGTGAACAATATCACAAGGTGTACATCATGTGTGTACACCCACTGTGATTTTTAAAGCAATATCTCCTTAGGATATTACAAATAGTATCAATAGGTGTACACACCCTATGACATTAAGATAACGTCCCTTTAGGGTATTCCAAAGAGTATCCCACGGTGTAGACCCCATGTGACATTAGGAGTAACATCTTCCTTGGATATTACGAATGAGATCACAGGGTTGACACCTCATGTGATTTTAAAAGTAAAATCCCCCAGGAATATTACTAATAATAACACAGGGTGTACACCCTTGATGTTAGGAGTAACGTCCTCCCAGGATATTACGAATAATATTCAGAAGGTGTACACACAGAAGGTGACATTAGTAGTAATATCCCACTAGTATAGTGTGAATAACATCACAGGGTATACACACCTGTGACATTAGGAGTAACATCCCCCTGGAATATTCTGAATAATATCGCTGTGTTTACACCTCCTGAGACTTTAGGGGTATCATCCCGCTAAAATATTACGTAAATAATTGTAAAATTATGAGCATCTCCCTAAGGTATTATGAATAATATCACAGGATGTGTACACACGTGGCATATACCCCACGTGATGTTAGGAGTTACATCCTTCTAGTATGTTAGGAATAATACCGCAAAGGTGTTCACACATAGTTAACAGCATATCTAATATTAGGATTAACATCCCTCGAGAATATTTCAAAGAACATCACAGGGGCTGTGCACACATGATGTACATGCCCTTTGACATTCCGAGTACATTTCCCTGACACATTTCAGGTAATATCACAGTGTTTACACCTTCTGTGACATTTGGAGTAACGTCCCCTATGAGAGTACGAATAATATCACAGGGTGTACATCCCCTGTGACCTGAGGAGTAATATCTTTCTAGAATACTATGAAGAATATTACAATGTGTACACCCACTGTGTCATTAAAAGTAAAATTCCCCTAGGATATTATGAAAAATAACACAGGGAGTACACCCCTTGTGATATTAGAAATAACATCCCCCGAGGATAAAGCGAATAAAGTCAGAGAATGTACATGCATCGGGACATCAGTAATAACATCTCTTTCAGATAACATGAATAATATCAAAGGGTGTACACGCATTGTGAAATTAGTAGTGAACTCCCGCTAGTATATTACGAATTTTATGACAGGGTGTATATGCCCTGTGACATTCATACTAACGTTTTCCTAGAATATTACAAAGAATATTAAAGGGGGTACAGGACCTGTGATTTACGAGTAACATTTCCATAGAATATTACACTGTGTGTACACCCCGTGTGACATTAGGAGTAACATCCCACAAAACTATAACGAATAATTTCACACAGTGTACACCCTCTGAAACATTAAAAGTAACATTTCCCTAGAATATTATGATAATATCAACAGAGTGTACACCCCCTGTGATATAGGGAGTAACATCTTATAAAGATAATACGAGTAATTTGATAAGGTGGACGAACCCTGTGACATAAGGAGTAAAATCCCTCTAGGACATTACGAATATCAAAGGGAACACACGCCGTGTGACAATAAAAGTAACCTCCCCTTAGGATATTACGAATAATACCACAAGGTGTACACACACTGTGACATTATTATTAATGTCCCGCTAGGATATTGTGAATAATATCACAGTGTGTACAGTCCTGTGACATCAGGATGAACATTCCCTTACAATATTACGAATACTATAGCAGGGTGTCCACCCCCTGTCATTTTGGCAGCGCCATCCCCCTAGAATACGGAAAGTAACGTCCCAGGGTGTTAACCAAGTGTGGCAGTAGAGGTAAATTCCTAGTAGTGGAGTAATGTCACTCCCCTCTCCCCGCCTGGATATTAGGATCCACATCGTAGGGGGGCGGGCGGCTCCCGTGGTGTAGGGAGTAATGTCACCCCGCCTCTCCCCCACCAGGATATTACGATCCATGGTTGACACACAGCGTGTTTACGTTTTTGTGAGTAATAGCTTCTCCGCCTCTGGAGACTACCAACTGTATCATAGACGGGTCTGCATCCTCTGCACGATTTGCAGTATTAGCATCCTCTTCCCCCTGGATATTAACAACAGTATCACAGGAGTGTTTCTACCCACAGCGGCACTGGGTGTAGTATCATCCTCTCCCACGTTGAAATTAGGAACAATATCACTGGGGGCGTGTACACTCCCTGTGATATCGAAAGTAATATCATCCTCTTTTCTCCTGCATCATGGGACCAATATTAATGGGAAGTGTAGGCTTTCTGCAATATTGGGAGTAATGGCATCCTCTCTGCTTTGAATATTAAGGGCAATGTCACAGGGCGGGTGTACACTCTCTGCGATATTGGCAATAATGTTATCCTCCCCCCAACCTGCACATTAGGAAAAATATCACAGAGTGGGTGTACACTCATCCCCTCCCCTCTAGAAATGATGAACAATATCACAGATGGGTGTACACCGTCAGCAATGTAGGGAGTGATAACATCTTCTCCACTCCTGAATATTAGGAACAATATCAAAGAAGTATTTATACCACCTGCAATATTGGGAGTAATACCATCCTCTCCCACGTTGAAATTCAAAACAGTATCACTGGGGGCGTGTCCACCCCATGTGATACTGAAAGTCATATCATCCTCTTCTCTCCTGGATCATGGGAACAATATCACTGGGGTGTTGTACACTTTCTGCGATATTGGGAGTAATATCCTATCTGCCTTGGAATATTAAGGACAATATCACTAGGGGGCTGTACACATCCTGCGCTATTAACAATAATGTTATCCTCTCCCGCCCTGCATATTAGGAAAAATATCACAGAGTGCGTGTACACCTCTTGCGACATGGGGAGTAATACCATCTTCTCTTCTTCCAGAAGTGGGAACAATATCACACGGGTTTGTACACTTTCTGTGATATTGGGAGTAATATCAGCTTCTCTGCCTTTGAATATTAAAAACAGCATCACAGAATGGATGTACACCCCCTGCGATATTGGGAGTAATATCACCCTCTACCCTCCATTGGTATTTGAAATAGTATCCCAGGGTGGGTGTTCAGCTGCTGCTGTATGGGGAGTCATATCATCCTCTCCCTTCCTGGATATTATTAGCAACAATATCGCAGTGTGGGTGTGCACAGCCTGCGACATTGGGAGTAATATCACCCTCTCCCCCTCCGGATATTAGGAAAGATATCACAGAAGGAGTGTACACTCCCTGCGATACTGGGAGTAATATCATTCTCTTCTTCCGTGAATATTAGGAGCAATATCACCGGGTGGATGTACACCCACTGCTGTATTGGGAGTAACGTCATACTCCACCCCCTGGATATTCGGATCAATATCACCGGATGGGTGTACACCTACTGCCATATTGAAAGTAATACCATGCTCTCTCCCTCCCTGGACATTAGGAACAATATCATATGTGGGTGTACACCCACTGCGGTATTAGGGGTAATATTATTATTAATTATTACTTTTTTATTATTAACATTAATATTAATTACCAATATCAATATTGAGAAATAATTGCTAATAAAAAGTTTTCATATTATTATTAATATTAATTATTGGTACCCAATATTATTGTTTTCTAATTAATAAGATCACTATTAAATGTTAATATCAGTCATTATTAATAATTAATGTTAATAATTTTATTGTTATCATTAATATAACTATTTAATAATTATCATTATTATCGGTATTGATTTTAAATCACTCACTTAACGAAAACTCAGGCTACATACAACTACGCAAAGGGCCTAACATTGTAAGCCCATAGGGACTGCTTCAACCATTCGCTGACACAATAACATTTTTCAGCAAAGAACCTCTATGGCCTTCAACATCTACTATTACCCTTTATGTTATTGCTCCAACCCTGGCCCTTTCTATCGCTCTCCTATTGTGAACCCCCCTCCCTATACCAGATGGTCTAATTGATTTTAATATAGGCCTCCTATTTTTACTAACTATATCAAGCCTAGCCGTCTACTCCATTCTATGATCAGGATGAGCAATTAAATTCAAATTATGCACTAATTGGCGCATTACAAGTTGTAGCCCAAACAATTTCATAAGAAGTAACCCTAGTCGTTATCTTGCTATCAATTCTACTGATAAGTGGCTCGTTTAACATATATGCACTCATCACAATGCAAGAAATCCTCTGACTGCTCCTATCATCATGGCCCCTAGATATGATATGACTTGTCTTCACACTAGCAGAAACTAATCGAGTCCCTATATTATATATATGTAATTTCTTATATATAAAATATATTATATAAAATATAAATATAAAATATTATTTATGTGATAAATATAATATAAATATTATTTATATGATAAATATAACATAAATATTGTTTATAGTTAATAATTATTATATTTATATATATTTATCATATAAATAATAATATAATATATAAATAAAAATATAATATTTAATATATATTTTATTTAAAATATAAATACATAAATATTTACCTATATTACATACTACATTGTATATATAATATATAATTATATATAATTTTTATACCCTCTGTAGAGGGAATTATTTTTGTTTCTATATCCATCCATAATAAAATACTATGTCTGTCCCTAATAAAAATACTAGGGTAAAATAGGAACGATAGTCACGTAAGAGACAAAAGAAAGACTGTTAGTATCAACATATTGATACATATAGATGGTGTTTGTTTTTACAGGGTTTAGTAAAATGCATTCTAGTTTTCTAAACAATTTCCACATTACAGTGTGTTTGTTTTTCTCTCTTTCATGATTGGAAAGAGTGCAACAATATACATCCCTATACAATCATCCTTGATTACATCTAAGGGAATTTCTCCAGTAATAAAATTACAGGGTTAATATATTCATATAGGCATTACAGGGTAACCAAACAACATTCCGAATTCTTTCATCAGCAAAGCCCAATGTAATCCTAATCCAGGTAGCCACTCTAATTGATGCAATTAACTCAGATACATAAATAAATACATATATATGTATATCTCTGCATGCGTGGATGCACTTAAATGGTTTTAAATACCATCGACTTTTCCTCTCAAACAGTATTTTTATTGAGAATGAGGTATATTCACTAGTTCATCAAAAATATTTTTAAAATTCTTAGACGATTATGTTTGTTACAGTGACTAGCTGGATTAGAATTAGATCGGGTTTAAAACAATGAAAGAATCTGGGAGAGGGGGCAGAGTGTGGCTTGTTAATTAGCACATGGATCAAAGGAGATTACTGATGTGTTTAGAAGCCACAACATTGACAGAATAAAAGCCAGAACTAAAAATCCAATTGTAGATCTCTTTACTGTGGTATTTTCTGCCATTTCTGCTCCATAAGACACACCTTAACCACTTTGTCGTGGTATCTGAAGTATTCTATTTTAGTCTAAATAGCATTTTCTCTCAAACACATTCTGTTTCTCTCCTTCATCTTCCCTCCCTTCTTCCTTCCAGCTGTATTTTCTCACTAGAGAACACTAGCAGAATGTTCTCCCAAATTTCAGATTTCAGATACGCATCTGTAAAATAATCTTATGGAGACACATCTTAGTTGCTACTGAATAATTGGATGTTTTCATAAGTTCACAGCATTACTACTGTCCTGCAAAAAATGGTTTCCCACTTCCACAGCAAATCTCATCATTGACTCTGCCATCCAAGTTTATTCTATGCTAATCTGGAAGAATCTGGAAAAATACTTAAAATACATTTTAAGTATTCATCATGCACATGTATTGTATTTTATTTTATATATGTTCGAGTGAATATCTTTCTCCACTAATGGTTTGCATTTCAATTCTGGTATCATGTTTTTTGAAACACAGAAGTCATCATTAATATAAACCAAATAATTTTTTTAATTGTTAATTTTTGTCCTGGTTAAGAAAGGCTTATGAGAATATTGTATCATGTTCCCCTTACCTTCAGGACTTGAATCTATTTGGAAATGATTGTGTGTGTTTTGAGGTAGGAGTCAATATTTAGTAACTTTTTAAAAAAAATTCAATTAATCCAGCATTGTTCTGATCACCTTGTGTATTTCAATGTAGAAGAGCACACTAATAATGCGGGATTATTTATATATGTGGTGAGAATTCCAAAATGAAGCCCAGCATGGAAGGTCAGGTGATATTAACTCAAGGGATAGATTAGTACAATGAAACACGATGGATAAGTGCGATATAGTTAGATAAAGAGAAAGAGAAACACTTCACAGTTATCATTGAGACTTCACTCCAAGTTTTTGCATGAAGCGAAAGATCCCCACTGTCTTCCGCAGATTGTAACTTCATTAAAACATGTCTGTCATCTATTATTTCACTCAGTGGCAGTCAGAAGTGAAGAAAAGAGAAAACAGAGAATATATTTTATGCCATGATCATGAATAATGATTTTTCAGAAATTAATTAATAAACAACCAATACATATACTTTTAGTGTTTTTACCGCATTTAATAGTAACACAATAAATGAGTTTTAATAACATTAGAATGCAATTCAAGACATGGAACAGAACCTATTTGTCCTGTTTGATAAGGCACAAGGAAGAAAGCTTTCTGGGATAAAGGGTTTCCCACAGCAGATGAACACATTTCTGATTTGTCTCTGGCCAGAGGTGAATACAGCAAAAGACAGGCCTGAGAGGAGGTGAGAAGGAGCAATTAGGGATGGTGTATATGGGGGAGCTTTGATTAACATCAACAAAGCTCACAGTTCTAGCTTCACAATCCAGGAATAATCCTATGTGGCTGGTAGGTCTTGGGACATATTGCAGTGTAATTGTGGAGGTGGTAAAGGGACTGCACTGAATGTCGTTCTTAACACACCCAAGACTAAAGAGTCCCTCCTCTCCATATATATTGCCATTCCGATTCTTCCCTTGCCAATACTTATTACAGACACCAAAAGCCCAATTCCAAGAGTCCCCCACATGGGCCTCCCAGTAATATTTGCCGGAGGTGAAACTCTGAGCACCCCATGCAAGAAAACTTGTAGGTGTTGCAGTGATATGTGGGGCATTTTGATGGTCACATCCAATACAAATGCTTCTCAAGTGTACACATCGAAAGATATGACTGTTGGCTTCATTATGATGCAGAGCAATATCCACTGCAAAATAAATAAATAAATAAATAAATAAATACAAAGAAAGAAAGAAAGAAAACATGCATAGACAGGTGTAAATAAGCAAAAAGCATTCTATCAAGAAGTTAATTTACCAGGAAATGTAAAGTCACAAGGACACTTTTGCTTGTAACTTCTAATAAAGTATAGAGATGATTAATATTATCTACAAGACAAACAAAACGCTAACCACAGATATTAAAAGAGTTTTGAAAACTTACACACTGAGAGCCAAATGTAAGACCAACTTCTTTCAATCCAATTTTCAAAGCAAAATTTGCACATTATATGCCCTAAATGCTATGCTGTTATCAAGATCATTATTTAGAAATGTTTCTTATTCTTAAAAACTAGTGCTATCATTTTGGAATGAAAGTGAAGATTTTCAGTTACTCAAGAACTGCTCTAGATAACTGGATAAAAATCCATAAGTACATGTCAAAAGTGATAATTTAAAGGAGATTTCTGCAAAATCTTTTACCAGTCTCTCTGTGGCCCTCCATGCTAGCTTGGGGCTGAAGCTGGATTTTAGACTTAACATGTAGCTTTTCATATTGCAATTAAACTGAACTTCTTTTTGTATGTAATTTTACTTGTATTCACAAAATGATTTCTTCTTTTTATTTTTACCCATTAACTAATTTTCTTGGAAATACATAATATATATCCATTTAAAAAATTTAAAACCCCAAGAATCTCCAGTAAACTATATTCCCCAAAAGAACAGTTCTTAGCTGTTCAAATGAATACACTAAAGAAATGTAAAATTTTGTATTTAGCATTAAATAACTCACCTTCATTCTGAGCATTGTTCCATCTACTCCTTTTTTAAATTTGCTACACTGCTCCTTTCTCCCATTACATTACTCAGTACATATGAGGCCATAACATATTTGTTTTTGACTATCTTTCAAACTTAATGCTATAAAAATCTGACTATACAGACATAGATACAAAAGAGTTGCATGATTATATTGTTCACTTACGTCTATAAAGAAGTAAAATATTTGATAAAGGGTGAAATATTACCAGTGTGATCCTAACAATAATAATATTTAGATAGTGGGAGTGCTGCCTGTGGGTGGAGACTTACCTCGGATTTGGTTGAGCCTGTTCCTCAGTCCAGTGATGGGCCCCGCCCTGAGCTCTAGATTCAGAGGCTGGGGCATGTGCAGCAGCACGCACTCACTCCTGCAAAGAAAAACCTGCAGTTACAACATCTACAGCCATAAAATAAATAAAAGTCACTATTTGCATTTAAAAGACATTTCATGAGAATCCCTTGAACCCACAAATTTGATAATTCAAAAATCACTTCCTTTTGGAAATTAATTCCTATTTACAGTTTCCATATTTTAAAGCATAGTGGGAGAGTCTGAGTCAGAATTCAGTCTGATCTTTCTCATTTTTTGCCCCAAATGTGTAAGGTTCCTTAGCCTTATGGCCTTGAGAATATTCAGAAACAAAATTCTGAGTTCCACTTCTTGGAAGACTCCCCTGACATCTTTGTCTGAAATAGCGGGGTTCTGGGGAGACTGCTGCATCTGCTGCTTCCTTTTTAAGATAAAGAATGTGAAACTTGTTCTAGGCAGCTAGACCTGCCTTTTAGAAACAAGCTTTCCTAGAGACTCATACAGTTCTAACACTCCACAGTTTTTTCAATCTATTTTTCAGAACTGTTAACTGATATGTATATAGGTATGAACAACAAATCATCAACTTTGTCACTGCTAAAATACTTCCCCCACTTCTCTCCTGCTTCCTCTGGTGACTTTCTCACCATCCACAAAACAAAACTTCATCTTTCACCTATGCAGGCTTTTAAGCAATAAAACAAAATCAGGAATAAACATGTTCTTTTTAAATTTTCTATCACTATTTATTTATGTATGTATTTATTTACTTGGTGGTCTTGTCTTTTCTGGTGCGGGAATGAAAGTAGACGCGAAAAAAGAATAAAGTAGTATCAATCAATATCTTAATCATTTATGCCATGACTTTGGTAGAGCCTGCTTTGATATTTGTGGAAACTGAAAGAACATACTCTAAAATCCAGGTACACACTCACCTGTATAATATGTCTCCAAAAGCCTGTAAAAAAAAAAAAAAAATAGAAAGATTTAGTGCAGTTCACAAGATGCGTCTTTCATTAAGTTCAGTGTAAAATATGGAGTCAGTTCCTCAAGATATTATTTCCCTACCATCTTCTCTTCTGCAAAGCATTTTCTATTTCTTCTGTAATGAAAAACCCAGTCAGTCATATTGCCACTAATTAATGTCCTGGGAAGATCTGAGTCTTGAAGACACTCTCTAAAGAAGCGAAGGGAGAAGAGGCCCAGAGAGTCTGTGCTCCATGGTAACCTCGAATAACCTACTCAGTCATCTTTCCCAGAACCTATTACCCAAATGATTGGATCCCAAAATAATATTAGCCTAGATTCCCAAAACTTCTGATCTTGCCATGTCCTCAAATTAACCTAAATGGAAATGAATCACTCACAATTTTATACATGTTTGACAACCCAAAATGTATTATTGACCTAGTTGTGGAATAGTTATTGGGGCTGTTACCTTGACCATTCCACAAAGTTTTGTGGCTGGTGGATAAAGTAGGATTGACCTTTGGCCTGGTAGAATCCCTTGGCGGGGCTATACTCTCCCAATAAAGTAGCGTTAGTTATGTGAATGTGTTTTTGGAAACACATCATGGAAATAAAGGTAGGGAGATGGATTTCAGCCACGAGGAAAATACTTATACATGTGAATAGTCAAAAACCTGAAACCACATTGTGAGTTTGTACCTGAAGTAGCTCCACATCTGGTTTATGGCACATTTCCTTCAGCTCCTCATACATTTCCCTTAAAATCTCCCTCCTATGAGCCATTTTGGCTTTACTTAAATGAAGTTGATGAAAAATATCTCTCCCCTTCTTTTTCAGCATCTCCAAATTCTGTTTTTCTTCTTCATGATGAAATGCAGGCATCTTCTGATACTCAGCTCTAATAGCTTCTAGCCTTAATTTCACATACTCCTGCAGTGATAATGGGTTAGTCAAAAGATAATTGTATTTATCCATCTGCTATTAAATCTCACTGATTCCCTTTGTCTTTCGAAATCCCAACAGTTTAAACATCAGTCTTGCCAGTTCTTAGAATCCACAAATTTTTTTCCTTTCCTTTCTTTCTGCATAAAGATCAACACAGATGTATCTGACCAATTACATTATATTTATTCAAGATAATGTGTGTTCTAAGATAGTTGGAAATAAAAACAAAACACAATTTGAATTTCTCTATTCCAACCCATATTTATGGAAAAGTAAGAACAGTTCATGCTTAAGAGTTGGAGTATAGAGCTATAGTTACTAGAAAGGAAATAATTATTTCTATTTCTGAGATACACAACAAGTTGCTTAACCTCATTATATGTGAAATGACCTTGGACTAACATGTCCAGCTAAATGCATTTTGCCCAGCAAAACCTATCCTAATAAGGCTGCATTTATGATTTGGCCATATTTGTCTCCCTGAGTTCATTTCCTTCCATTCTTTTTCTAAGTCATCCCAATCTGAAACATAGACTTCTTTGTGGTTCCCAGGGCTTCCAAATATACACAAACTCAAAATTACTGCATATGCTGTTCTCTCCAACTAGAATTTTACACACACACACACACACACACATATACATATACGTATACATATATACACACTCATGGTCCATATATATATCCATACACATGTTCATGCTCCCCTTCTGCTTCAAAACTTTGTTCAATTTCAATTTTTCAGTGAGTCTTTTTTCTGACCACCCTATTTAAAACTCAGACACTAATCTCCAGTTTCTGGCCTCTATTGTCCTTTTCTACTTCCCTGCTTGATTACCCTCCAACAAAGAGTCTACCACATTCGACCACATCATGTATTGCACATACTTGCTTGTTGACCATTTTTGCCTCTCTCATTTGGATTGTACGATTTGTGAGGACAAAGATGCTTTCTTTCTTCCATACTAGCAGGTTTTCTAATTTAATATTCAACATAGACTAGATTCTTATGAAATACTTTTCAACACACTAATATTAGCTATCATACCCTCCGAGTATACATCCACAAAGAGAAAATCATTTTTAATATTTCTCTGAAGTCCTCAGAGTTCTCCTTATATTTAGATACTAGTTCCTACATTTTGGGCATGTTTGCATGTCTCCCTCAAGACAGAAATCCGTATTTCTCACCACTTTTCTCATCATATGTTATTATTCAATATTAACTAGTTTAGATTCTTAATTTCATGGTTGCCCTAGATTTCCCCTGTCACTCTTTCTGCCTCAAATTTTCCATGCAATTCCAAATACTACTTGTCCACTAGCATTCAGATTAATGCTGACCCAGGCTCAGAAGGTTCACTTGAGCTTTCCATGACTGTCAAATAACTCTTATGCCCAGCATATCCAACCAGCCCATATAGAATGCTGTGAGATGGCCCAGTTTCTTGTATCTGTTGGTGTATAGCTACAGGTTTGTATGAAAAGAAACCAGCATGCTTTGGGTAACATCAATGGTTTTGTTAGAAATCCCATCTAAAAGTCATACTATTCTACATAAGAAATGAGTCCAGTTTTCCTCAATGTTTTCTTTTTTTTTTTAATGGACTCTCAGAATCATTATGGTTTGATATCAAGTTGCTATTTTAAGAGTCACCCATTTGCCCACCGTAAGTTCCTGGAGAAGGTAGCGTAGTACAGGACTAACCTTCCAGTGGCTGATTCTGGTGGTTTCCACGTTCAGGTTTCTCTGATTTTCACGAGCTTTACCCCATAAAGACTGCATTTTCTTTAAAAGCTTCACCTGCAAAAGAGCCACAGATTGAAGCACCTGTGAAGACAGTAAAGTAACATGCAGACCGTTTCATAGGGAGGGGGCCCAGAATGAGAGACAAGAAAGTCCCTAGGAAATGGCATTTCTTCTATTTCCCTTCTTCTTCGTCAAATCTCAGAGGTTTGAAGCTAAGAAAGCCCAAAAGAGAGTTGCTTAAAGGGACTCAGGGTTGGCTTTACCCAATCTCCAAGAAAATAGGCCCACAGGAATTTCATGTGTCCTTAATAGACATAGATATTCAGAGGCATCACTTACCCGGTGTTCCTCAGCAGCCCACTCAACGGGACAGTGTCTGTGATCCCGGTGCTCGTGAGAGCTGGAGCACAGTGAACAGAGCAGGCTCTTGTCCACTTCACAGAACATCTTCTTTGTCTCCCTGTGAGTGCCACACATTTGCTCCTCAGAGCTCAGGAATAGCCAGAGACTGGCTTTTCTGGCAAAGGAAGCCATCTTCTTCAAACGAATGTTAGTTTTGAGGTTACTCTGCTGTGTTGACTTTATTCATTCAAAGCAATGAGTAAGAATTGGGATGTCTTGCCAGTTGACGTAGAAACAGGGCCTGCAAAAGCTGTGCCCACAGTCCATGGTGACCGGGTCTATGAAGTAGTTCATGCAGATGGGGCAGGTGACTTCCCTCTGGAAGAGTTGCCAGATTCCTGAATTCATGCTTCTGAGGAAGAAAGAGCAACATGTCATTTTGGGGTCTGGGTTGATGAAAAGCTTCTGAACATGTGGAGATAAGTGATAGTTCTAATTTCTTCTCTTGACAGTGTTCATTAAAGCACAGCAAACTACTTCTTCTGTAACAAAAATAAAAATCTCACACAGAGAGAGTCTCCTGGCTTTATAGTAGATATTGCTGACTAGATGACTCACAACCCCTTCTATTCCTGGTTCCTGTCTGTAACATAATACTAATCTATGCAATTTCCCATGTTCTGAATGTGGATCTGGAAATTGGGTTTGATTCTAAGTGGCCTAGAATAAATTGTAGTTGTTCCTACTCTTCTTTCATATAACTGTTGAATGAGTATGAAAGAGTGGGAAAAACTGCCTTGGCCAAGGAAATATGAGAAGATGGCTAGAGGATCCTATGACATATTTTTAGAGAGAGACACAACAGTGGGGCAGCAAACCACCATGGCACATGTTTACCTGTGTAACAAGCCTGCACGTCCTGCACATTTATCTCAGGACTTAAAATAATATAAAATTAAAGTAAAATAAAAAACCAAAACCAAAAGAAAATAGAAAAACCAATCAACCAACCAAATAAACAAATAAAAAACAGCAATTAAACCAATTTAGGTTGAATAGAAGAGAAAAAATAATTAAAGATATTGGGCCTTTTTATTTTCTCGTGGATTAAATTAACTTCTCCTAGGGATACCCAAACTCTGAACTAACATACAGTAGGATTTTTGTTAAACTTAAAGAGGTTTAATTATATTTCTATGGTGTGATGGTGAATTTTAGGTATCAGTCTGACTGGATTAACCAACATCTAGGGAACTGGCGCAGCATTGTTTCTGGGTGAGTCTGTGAAGCTGTTTCCAGAGGAGAGAGACACGTGAGTTGGTGAGCCGAGTGGGACCATCATCCCTCAATGTGAGTGGGCACCATTCAATCAGCTGGTAGCTCAGACAAAAGGAAAAGGCCAGAGAAAAGGCAATTTCCTCTTTCTTTCTCCTGAAGCTGGTTCTGAGGCTTTCAGCCTTGAGCTCAGTCAAGATACCGGTATCCTCAGGACATCAGCTTAAAGACAGCCTATATTTGGAACTGCTCAGACTCCATAATCAAGCAAACGAATTATCCTGATGAATTCCCTCTCGTGTAGAATCATGTGTAGCTTGAGGACAGATACATGTTCTGAGAAATGTGTAAGGAGGTTTTATTTATTTACTTTTTGAGATGGAGACTCACTCTGTCACCAAGGCTGGAGTGCAGTGGTGCAATCTCGGCTCACTGCAACCTCCACCTCCTGGGTCAAGCGAGTCTCCTGCCTTAGCCTCCTGAGTACCTGGGATTACAGGAACATGCCAATACACCCGGCAAATTTTTTCTTTTTTTTTTTTTTTTTCCAGTAGAGATGAGATTTCTCCCCGTTGGCCAGGCTGGACTTGAAATCCTGGCTCCAAGTGATCTGCCTGCCACGGCCTCCAAAAGTGCTGGGATTACAGGCATGAGCCACTGCGCCTAGCAAGGTGGTTTTATTGTTTTGACATGATAGAATATACTTATACAAACCTAGGTGGTATAGCCTGCTACACACTTGGGATATACAGTACAGCCTACTGCTCCTAGACTACAAAACTGTACAGCATGTTCTGTACTGTATACTGTAGGCAATTGTAACACAGTGGTAATTAATTAGTATGTAAACATATTTAAATGCAGAAAAGGTACAGTAAACATACTGGTATTATAATCTTATGTGACCACCATGTGTGGTTTGTGGTTGGCTGAAATGGCTCATGAATGTATCTCTACATGTAAACATATACATCCTATGATTCTGCCTGTCTGGAGAGCCCTGACTAATACATAAACTATGGTCTTTGGCAATTTTAAGTCCTTTACTTTACTCTCCTTTCTTTGATAACGCTGCTGAATTTTAGTGAAAGAAATGAAAAATCTTAGAATTGTAAATATTCTCCAGAGGTCATCTAAGTCATTTTAAGGAATTTTTCATAGTTTAATAAGACTACGACTCAAGCGAGATGGCAACCACCACCACGTATCAAATTATATCTTATATATTTATTTGGTCAAAAAATTGTGTTTTGATTTCCAAACTAGGATATTTTGGGGAGCTTTCTCATTTTTTACAGTTTCAGTATTTTGCAAGTCTCATCATTACCTTACTAATTTAAAGTTATGTCTAAATGCTGAATGAATGAATTAACATTCATTAACGTCTTCTCAATTCAATTGTATAATACTAATACACTCATTACACATATATTTACACACAACTATGTGTACATACATGTATAAATATCAATTCCATATATTCATTATTCATACATATCTGTTGCAGCAAACACTAGATATTTCAATTTCTTCAAAACTATATTGAAGAATGATAGAAAACGAAATATAACAACAATTAGTATCCTCATAATTCATAAAATCTATAATAAGAACATGAATTACAAGTGGTATCATTGTGTAGATTTAAGATAATGAGATATTTTTAACACTCTAATTTATTATTTTGTAAAGGAAAGAAGATATAATTTTATCAATATAAGATTCACTCACCCCTGGGTTCTTTGAATGGTTCCCACGATGATTCTTCAAAGAAATAATTCCGTTAAGTACTCCTCAAGGTCAGGAGCTCATTCACCGCAGTACTGAATTTCAGAGGTCACCAAAGTACAGCTCCCTCTAAGCGTGCTCCTTCTCCTTTGGAGAAAACTGAGCTTGTCTCTTCTATGTCCTTTTATAAGAATCTGTGAAGACCACACCCACCTCTTTAAGTGGGTGGAGTATTGAGAAAGGTTGAGAATAAGATGGGTAGGTTTATGCAGTATGTAGATCACACCTTTGCACCACTGATTAAATTATGATCACTCCTTAAAAAACCATGACTGAAATGAATCATATGTAATGTATATCCTATCAGATTAGACACACATTGCAAATATAGGTTTTCCAAAGTTGTTAACCATTCGTCTGCTTCAAATAGAATGTTTTCAAATTGCAAATTTTATTAGGAACCAATTTTTACACCACTTTCCGGGAGTAAATCAATTGACTCAAGCAAGAAAATTGCATCAAGCAAGAAAATAACCAAGAATCTCAGTCACAGGAATGCTGCTGTGTGTAGATATCTGTTTGTGGCAGGGGGTCAGGGTATTCATGCTGCAGAAGACAAGCTGGAATCGCCCTCCACACCCATTTCGACCCAACAAAGGGCTCTGGTTCCTTTCCTAAACCTGCCACTAGTCTTTCCCACCTTTCTCTGTTCCTATCCCCTCTCTAATTGCTGGATGAGGCTGTGCTGCTGCACCCGACTCTCTGGACGCTGAGCATTACATCCCCATACTCCAGGCCTTTATTCATCACCAAAACAGCATGGTACTGGTATAAAAATAGGAACATAGACCAGTGGAACAGAATAGAGAACCCAGAAATGAACCCAAATACTTATAACCAACTGATCTTCGACAAAGCAAACAAAAACATAAAGTGCGGAGAGGACACCCTATTCAACAAATGGTGCTGGGATAATTGGCAAGCCACATGTAGGAGAATGAAACTGGACTTTGTGGCATAGACAAACTTAGAGGAATGCCTGTATCTTGGATGAAACTCAATAAACAGTATAAAATGCATCTTAGTTGATTTCCACTGTGTGTCTAATCTGATAGGATTAATGTTACATATGATTCATTTCAGTCATGGTTTTTTAAGAAGTGATGATAATTTAATCAGAGGTGCAAAATTGTGATCTACATACTGCATAAACCTAATCATCTTATTCTCAACCTTTCTCAATACTCCACCCACTTAAAGAGCTGGGTGTGGTCTTCACAGATTCTTATAAAAGGACATAGAAGAGACAAGCTCAGTTTTCTCCAAAGGAGAAGGAGCGCGCTTAGAGGGAGCTGTATTTTGGTGACCTCTGAAATTCAGTACTGCGGTGAATGAGCTCCTGACCTTGAGGAACACTTAACAGAATTATTTCTCGAAGAATCATCATGGGAAACATTCAAATAATCCAGAGGTGAGTGAAACTTATATTGATAAAATTATATCTTCTTTCCTTTACAAAATAATAAATTGGAGAGTTAAAAATATCTCATTATCTTAAATCTACACAATGATGCCATTTGTAATTCATATTCTTGCTATAGATTTTATGAATTATGAGGATACTAATTGTGGTTATTTTGCATTTTCTATCATTCTTCAATATAGTTTTGAAAAAATAGAAATATCTAGTGTTTGCTGCAACAGATATGTATGCATAATGAATAAATGGAGTTGATACTTATACGTGTATGTACACATAGGTGTGTGTAAATATATGTGTAATGAGTGTATTAATATTATACAATTTAATTGAGAAAACGTTAATGAATGTTAATTAATTCATTCAGCATTTAGACATAAGTTTAAATTAGTAAGGTAATGATGAGAGACGCAAAATAGTGAAACTGAAAAAAATGAGAAAGCTCCACAAAATATCCTAGTTTGGAAATCAAAACACATTATTTGACCAAATAAATATATAACATATAATTTGATACGTGATGGTGGTTGCCATCTCTCTTGAGTCTTAGTCTTATTAAACTATGAAAAATTCCTTAAAATGACTTAGATGACCTCTGGAGAATATTTACAATTCTAAGATTTTTCATTTCTTTCACTAAAATTCAGCAGTGTTATCAAAGAAAGGAGAGTGAAGAAAAGGACTTAAAATTGCCAAAGACCATAGTTTATGTATTAGTCAGGGCTCTCCAGACAGACAGAATCATAGGATGTATATGTATACATGTAGAGATACATTCATGAGCTGTCTCAGTCAACCACAAACCACACATGGTGGTCACATAAGATTGTAATACCAGTATGTTTACTGTACCTTTTCTGTATTTAAATATGTTTACATACTAAATAATTACCACTGTGTTACAATTGCCTACAGTATACAGTACAGAACATGCTGTACAGTTTTGTAGTCTAGGAGCAATAGACTGTACTGTATATCATAGGTGTGGAGCAGGCTATACCACCTAGGTTTGTATAAGTATATTCTATCATATCAAAACAATAAAACCGCCTGGCTAGGCGCAGTGGCTCATGCCTGTAATCCCAGCACTTTTGGAGGCTATGGTGGGCAGATCACTTGAGGCCAGGAGTTCAAGTCCAGCCTGACCAACAGGGAGAAACCTCATCTCTACTGGAAAAAAAAAAAAAAAGAAAAAATTTGCCGGGTGTATTGGCATGTTCCTGTAATCCCAGGTACTCAGGAGGCTAAGGCAGGAGACTCGCTTGACCCAGGAGGCGGAGATTGCAGTGAGCCGAGATTGCACCACTGCACTCCAGCCTTGGTGACAGAGTGAGTCTCCATCTCAAAAAGTAAATAAATAAAACCTCCTTACACATTTCTCAGAACATGTATCTGTCCTCAAGCTACACATGATTCTACACGAGAGGGAATTCATCAGGATAATTCGTTTGCTTGATTATGGAGTCTGAGCAGTTCCAAATATAGGCTGTCTTTAAGCTGATGTCCTGAGGATACCGGTATCTTGACTGAGCTCAAGGCTGAAAGCCTCAGAACCAGCTTCAGGGGAAAGAAAGAGGAAATTGCCTTTTCTCTGGCCTTTTCCTTTTGTCTGAGCTACCAGCTGATTGAATGGTGCCCACGCACATTGAAGGATGATGGTCCCACTCGGCTCACCAACTCACGTGTCTCTCTCCTCTGGAAACAGCTTCACAGACTCACCCAGAAACAATGCTGCGCCAGTTCCCTATATGTTGGTTAATCCAGTCAGACTGATACCTAAAATTCACCATCACACCATAGAAATATAATTAAACCTCTTTAAGTTTAACAAAAATCCTACCGTATGTTAGTTCAGAGTTTGGGTATCCCTAGGAGAAGTTAATTTAATCCACGAGAAAATAAAAAGGCCCAATATCTTTAATTATTTTTTCTCTTCTATTCAACCTAAATTGGTTTAATTGCTGTTTTTTATTTGTTTATTTGGTTGGTTGATTGGTTTTTCTATTTTCTTTTGGTTTTGGTTTTTTATTTTACTTTAATTTTATATTATTTTAAGTCCTGAGATAAATGTGCAGGACGTGCAGGCTTGTTACACAGGTAAACATGTGCCATGGTGGTTTGCTGCCCCACTGTTGTGTCTCTCTCTAAAAATATGTCTTAAGACCCTCTAGCCATCTTCTCATATTTCTTTGGCCAAGGCAGTTTTTCCCACTCTTTCATACTCATTCAGCAGTTACATGAAAGAAGAATAGGAACAACTACAACTTATTCTAGGCCACTTAGAATCAAACCCAATTTCCAGATGCACATTGAGAAATGGGAAATTGAATAGATTAGTATTATGTTACAGACAGGAACCAGGAATAGAAGGGGTTGTGAGTCATCTAGTCAGTAATATCTACTATAAAGCCGGGAGACTCTCTGTGTGAGATTTTTACTTTTGTTACAGAAGAAATAGTTTGCTGTGCTTTAATGAACACTGTCAAGAGAAGAAACTAGAGCTATCACTTATCTCCACATGTTCAGAAGCTTTTCATCAACCCAGACACCAAAATGACATGTTGCTCTTTCTTCCTCAGAAACATGAATTCTGGAATCTCGCAAGTCTTCCAGAGGGAAGTCACCTGCCCCATCTGCATGAACTACTTCATAGACCCGGTCACCATGGGCTGTGGGCACAGCTTTTGCAGGCCCTGTTTCTACCTCAACTGGCGAGACATCCCAATTCTGACTCAGTGCTTTGAATGCATAAAGACAACACAGCAGAGAAACCTCAAAACTAACATTGATTTGAAGAAGATGGCTTCTCTTGCCAGAAAAGCCAGTCTCTGGCTATTCCTGAGCTCTGAGGAGCAAATGTGTGGCACTCACAAGGAGACAAAGAAGATGTTCTGTGAAGTGGACAAGAGCCTGCTCTGTTTGCTGTGCTCCAGCTCTCAGGAGCACCGGGATCACAGACACTGTCCCATTGAGTCGGCTGCTGAGGAACACCGGGTAAGTGATGCGTCTGAAGATTGATTTCTCTAAAGGATGCATAAAATTCCTGTGGGTCTCTTTTCTTGGAGATTGGATAAAGCCAACTCTGAGTCCCTTTAAGCAGCTCTGTTTGGGCTTTCTTAGTTTCCAACCTCCGGGCTTTGACAAACATGAAGGGAAACAAAGGAAATGCCATTTACTAGGGGCTTATTTGTCTCTCATTCTGGGCCCCTCCCTATGTCATGGTCTGCACTGGTGCTTCAATTTATGGCTCTTTTGCAGGAGAAGCTTTTACAGATAATGCAGTCTTTATGGGAAAAAGCTTGTGAAAATCACAGTAACCTGAATGTGGAAACCACCAGAACCAGACACTGGAAGGTTAGTCCTGTACTACTCTACCTTCTCCAGGAACTTATGGTGGGCAAATGGGTGACTCTTAAAATAGGAACTTGATATCAAACTGTAATGTTTCTGGGATTCAGTAAAAAAAAAAAAAAAAAAAAGTGAGAGAAAACATTGAGAAAATGTGGCCTCATTTTTATATAGAATAGTATGCCTGTTAGGTAAGATTTCTAAGAAAACCACTGATGTCACCCAAAGCATGCTGGTTTGTTTCATACAAACCTGTAGTTATACACCAATAGATCCAAGAAACTGGGCCATCTCACAGCAATCTATATGTGCTGGTTGGATAAATGCTGGGCATAAGAGTTATTTGGCGGTCATGGAATGCTCAACTGAAACTTCTGAGTGTCGGTCAGCATTAATCTGAATGCTGGTGTGCAAGTAGTATTTGGAATTGTATGGATAATTTGAGGCAGAAAAATTGACAGGACAAATCTAGGGCAACCATGAAATTAAGAATCTCAACTAATTAATGTGGAATAATACATAACATATGATGAGAAAAGTGGTGAGAAATACGGATTTGTGTCTTGAGGGAGACATATAAACATGCCAGAAATGTGGGTACTAGTATCTAAATATAAGGAGAACTCCGAGGACTTCAGAAAAATATTAAAAATAATTTTCTCTTTGTGGGTGTGTACTTTGAGTGTATGATAGCTAATATTAGTTTGTTGAAAAGTATTTCATGAGAACCTAGTCTATGTTGAATATTAAATTAGAAAATATACTAGTAAAGAAGAAAGGAAGCACCTTTGTCCTCACAAATGATACAATCCAAATGAGAGAGTCAAGTGGTCAATAAGCAAATATATGCAATACATGATGTATTTGAGTGTGGTAGGTTTTTTGTTGGAGAATAATCAAGCAGGGAAGTAGAAAAGGACAATAGAGGCCAGAAACTGGAGATTAGTGTCTGAGTTTTAAATAGGGTGGTCAGAAAAAAGACTCACTGAAAAATTCAAATTGAAACAAAGTTTTCAAGAGGAGGGGGAACACAAATGTGTGTGTGGATATATATGTGGACAACGAGTGTGTATATATAAGTATGTGTGTATATATATATGTATATGTATGTGTGTGTGTTTGTATACATATATTTTATTTATTTATATATACATATATATATATATATATATATATATATATATATTTGTAATTCTAGTTGGAGAGAACAGTATATGCAGTAATTTTGAGTTTGTGTACATTTGGAGGCCTGAGGAACCACAAAGAAGTCTATGTTTCAGATTGGGATGACTTAGAAAAAGAATGGAAGGAAATGAATTCAGAGAGACAAAGATGGCCAAATCATAAATGCAGCCTTATTAGGATAGGTTTTGCAGGGTGAAACGCATTTAGCTGGACATGTTAGTCTAAGGTCATTTTATATACAATGAGTTTAAGCAACTTGTTGCATATCTCGGAAATAGAAATATTTGTTTCCTTTCTAGTAACTATAGCTCTATACTCCAACTCTTAAGCATGAACTTTTCTTATTTTTCCATAAACATGGGCTGGAATAGAGAAATTCGAATTGTGTTTTTTTATTTCCAACTCTCTTAGAAAACACATTATCTTGAATAAATTTAATGTAATTGGTCAGATACAGCTATGTTGATCCTTATGCAGAAAGAAAGGAAAGGAACAAAATTTGTAGATTCTAAGAACTGGTAAGACTGAGGTTTAAAGTATTGGATGTTCGAGAGCCAAAAGAATCCGTGAGATTTAATAGGAGAGGAATAAGTACATTTCTCTATTGACTAACCCATTATCACTGCAGGATTATGTGAATTTAAGGCTAGAAGCAATTAGAGCCGAGTATCAGAAGATGCCTGCATTTCACCATGAAGAAGAAAAACATAATTTGGAGATGCTGAAAAAGAAGGGGAAAGATATTTTTCATCAACTTCATTTAAGTAAAGCCAAAATGGCTCATAGGAGGGAGATTTTAAGGGAAATGTATGAGGAGCTGAAGGAAATGTGCCATAAACCAGATGTGGAGCTACTTCAGGTACAAACTCACAATGTGGTTTCAGGTTTTTGAATATTCACATGTATAAGTATTTTCCTCATAGCTGAAATCCATCTCCCTATATTTATTTCCATGATGTGTTTCCAAAAACACATTCACATAACTAATGCTACTTTTTGGGAGAGTATAGCCCCACCAAGGGATTCCACCAGGCCAAAAGTCCTCCTACTTTATCCACCAGCCACAAAACTTTATGGAATGGTCAAGGTAACAGCCCCAAGAAATATTCCCAATCTAATTCAATAATAAACTTTGGGTTGTTAAACATGTATAAAAGAGTGATTCATTTACATTTAGGTTAATTTGGAAACATGGCAAAATCAGAAGTTTTAGGAATCTAGGTTCGTGTTAACATTATTTTGGGGTACACTCATTTGGGTAACAGGTTCAGCTAAAGATGACTGCGTAGGTTTTTCGTGGTTAACACAGAGCATAGACCCTCTGGACCTCTTCTCCCTTCACTTGTTTAGAGAATGTCTTCAAGACTCAGACTTTCCCAGGACGTTAATTAATGACAATACAACTGACTGGGTTTTTCATTACAGAAGAAATAGAAAATGCTTTCCAGAAGAGAAGATGGTAGGTGAATAATATCTTCAGAAACTGAGTACAAATCTCACACTGAACTTAGTGAAAGATGCATCTTGTGAAATGCACTAAATCTTTCTTCTTCTTCTTTTTTTTTTTTCAGGCTTTTGGAGACATATTACACAGGTGAGTGTGTACCTAGATTTCAGCATATGTTATTTAAGATGCCACGAATATCAAAGCAGGCTCTATTAAACTCATGGCATAAATAATTAAGATATTGATACCACTTTTTTTGCATCTACTTTCGTTCCCACACCTTAAAAGACAAAGCCACAAAGTAAATAAATGAAAATAAATGAATAAAAGAAGAGAGAACTAAAACAAACAATTTTATTCCTGATTTTTTTGGGTGGGTGGATGGTGTCTCGCTCTGTTGCCCAGGCTGGAGTGCAGTGGCGCGATCTCAGCTCACTGCAAGCTCCGCCTCCCAGGTTCACACCATTCCCCTGCCTCAGCCTCCCGAGTACCCGGGACTACAGGCGCCTGCCACCACACCCAGCTAATTTTTTTGTATTTTTAGTAGAGACGGGGTTTCACCGTGTTAGCCAGGATGGTCTCTATCTCCTGACCCCATGATCCACCCGCCTCGGCCTCCCAAAGTGCTGGGATTACAGGCGTGAACCACCGT
Organism: Symphalangus syndactylus; assembly: GCF_028878055.3. Classification (NCBI taxonomy): domain Eukaryota; kingdom Metazoa; phylum Chordata; class Mammalia; order Primates; family Hylobatidae; genus Symphalangus; species Symphalangus syndactylus. The sequence goes on along the minus strand of NC_072428.2, from coordinate 71,573,124 downwards.
GGCCAGCTCCGATTTTCTTTTATTACTTAAAAGCCTGCACAGGAGAAGGATAAGAGTTTTGTTTTGTGGATGGTGAGAAAGTCACCAGAGGAAGCAGGAAAGAAGAGGAGGAAGTATTTTACCAGTGAAAAAGTGTTGATGTTTGGTTTTTTATACATATATACATATCAGTTAACAGTTCTGAAAAATGGATTGAAAAAAACTGTGGAGTGTTAGAAATATAAGTCTCTAGGGAAGTTCTTTGCTAAAAGGCAGATCTCCCTGCCTAGAACAAGTTTCCAGTCTTTATCTTGAGAAGGAAGCAGTGGATGCATCAGTCTCCCCAGAACCCGGCTATTTCAGACAAAAATGTCAGAGGAGTCTGCCAAGAAGTGGAATTCAGAATTTCATTTCTAAGTATTCTCAAAGCCATAAGGCTGAGGAACCTTACACATTTGGGGCAAAAAAAAAAGAAGGATCAGATTGAATTCTGACTTAGACTTTTCCACCATGCTTTAAAATTTAGAAACTGTAAAGAATTAATTTGCAAAAGGAAGTAATAATTTTTGAATTATCAAATGTATGCTTTCAAAAGATTCTCATGAAATGTCTTTTACATACAAATAGTGATTTTTATTCATTTTATGGCTGTAGATGTTGTAACTGCAGGTTTTTCCTTGCAGGACTGAGTCCGTGCTGCTGCACATGCCCCAGCCTCTGAATCCGGAGCTCAGTACAGGGCCCATCACTGGACTGATGGACAGGCTCAACCAATTCCGAGGTAAGTCTCCACCCATAGGCAGCACTCCCACTTTATGTAAATATTATTATTGTTAAGATCATATAGGTAATATTTCATATTTTATCAAATATTTTACTTCTTTTAAGACATAAGTGAACAATATAACCATGCAACTGTTTGGTATCTGTGTCTGTATTTATAGTCAGTTTTATAGCATGAAGTTTGAAAGATAGTGAAAAAGAAATACTTTCTGGCATAATATGTACTCAATTATATAACGGGAAAAAGGAGTAGGTAGAAAATTTACAAAAGGAGCAAAGGAAATAATGCTCAGGATGGTGAATTATTTAATGGTAAATACAAAACTGTACATTTCTTTAGTATATTCATTTGAACTGCTAAGAACTGTTCTTTGCGGGAATATAGTTTTCTGGAGATTCTTGGGGGTTTTGTATTTTTTTAATGTGTATATATTATTCATATATTGCAAACATTTGAATTAATGGGTAAAGCTAAAAGGAAGAAATCATTTTGTGAATACAAGTACAATTACAAATGAAATTAACTTCAGTTTAATTGCAATATGAAGAGCTACATGTTAATTCTAAAATCCAGCTTCAGCCCAGAGCTAGCATGGAGGACCACAGAGAGTCTGGTCAAAGATTTTGCAGAGATCTGTTTTAAATTATCATTTATAACGTGCACATATGGATTTTTATCCAGATACCTAGAGCAGTTCTTGAGTAAGTGAAAATCTTCACCTTCTTTCCATAATGATAGCACTAGTTTTTAAGAATAAGAAACATTTCTAAATAATGATCTTGATAACAGCATAGCATTTAGGGCATAAAATGTGTAAATTTTACTTTGAAAATTGGATCGCAAGAAGTTGATCTCACATTTGGCTCTCAACATGTAAGTTTTCAAAAAAAATATAATATCTGTGGTTAGGGTTTTGTTTGTCTTGTATACAATATTAATCATCTCTATACTTTACTGGAAGTTACAAGCAAAACTGTCTTTATGACTTTACTTTTCCTGGTAAAGTAACTTCCTGATAGAACAATTATTTTTTTTTATTTACACATGTCTATGCATGTTTTCTTTTTCTTTTTTTTTTTTTTGCAGTGCATATTACTCTGCATCATGAAGAGGCCAACAGTCATATCTTTCTACATGAAATTTTGAGAAGCATGTGTATTGGATGTGACCATCAAGATGTACCCTATGTCACTGCAACACCTAGAAGTTTTCTTGCATGGGGTGCTCAGACTTTCACCTCCGGCAAATATTACTGGGAGGTCCATGTGGGGGACTCCTGGAATTGGGCTTTTGGTGTCTGTAACATGTATTGGAAAGAGAAGCATCAGAATGAGAAGACAGATGGAGAGGAGGGACTCTTTCCTTTTGGGTGTGTTAAGAATGAAATTCAATGCAGTCTCTTTACCACCTCCCCACTTATGCTGCAATATATCCGAAGACCTACCAGCCAAGTAGGATTATTCCTGGATTGTGAGGCTAAGACTGTGAGCTTTGTTGATGTTAATCAAAGCTCCCTAATATACACCATCCCTAATTGCTCTTTCTCACCTCCTCTCAGGCCTATCTTTTGCTGTATTCACTTCTGACCAGAGACAAATCAGAAATGTGTTTACATGCTGTGGGAACCCCCTTATCCGAGGAAGTCCTCTTCCTTGTGCCTTAACATACAGGACAAATAGGCTCTCTTTTATGTCTTGAATTGCCTTCTAATGTTATCAAAACTCATTTATTGTGTTACTATTAAATATGCTGAAAACACTAAAAGTATATGCATTGGTCCTTTATTAAATAATTTTTGAAAAATCATTATTCATGATCATGGCATACAGTATATTCTCTTTTTTTTTCTTTATTTCTGACTGTCACTGAGTGAAATAATAGATGACAGACATGTCTGAATGAAGTTAAAATCAATTGAAGACAGTCCAGATCTCTTGCTTCATGCAAAAAACATGGAGTGAAGTATCAATGATAAATGGGAAATGTTTTTCTCCCTCTTTATCTAACTATATCACACTTATCCATCATGTTTCATTGTATTAATCTGTCCTTTGAGGTAATATTATATGACCTTCTATGCTGGGCTTTATTTTGCAATTCTCAACACAGATATGATTAATCCTTCATTATTAGTGTGCTCGTCTACATTGAAATACACGAGGCGATCAGACCAATGCTGGATTAATTAAATATTGCAAAAAACGTAACTAAATATTGACTCCTACCTCAAACCATACACAGTCATTTCCAGATAGATTCAAATCCTGAAAGGAAGAGGAACCTTATACAATATTCTCATAAGTATATCTTAACCAGGGAACAAATTATTAATTAAAACAATTAGTTCATTTATATTGATAATGATGACTTCTGTGTTTCAAAAAACATTATGCAAACTAGTAGTGGAGAAAGATATTTACCCCAACATACATAAAGTAAAATGTAATGCATGTATATGATGAATACTTAAATTGTAATAAATAAAAGACAGTGAACTCAATAGAAGATTGGCTAAAATATCTGAACAGACACTTTACAGAATTGGATACATAAATAACTAGCCAAATATAAAAAAGTGTTCACTTTCATTAGTCTTACAAAAGTAAGAATTAATCCACCAGTTGTACCACAGGCCCCCATACAAAAATACCAAAATTTAAAGACACACAATAGTGTGTGTTGTCAAAGATACAGAATAAATGAAATTTATTCATGGCTGGAGAGATGTAAATGGAAATCCTTTTTGGGAAACTGACTATTGGCATTTATTATGGGCTAGATATTCTAATTCTAAAATGTAGTCAACTGATCGCCTATATATACTTCAACATACACAATATTGTTCACTGCATCAACTTTTATAGTAGCTCCAAATCAGACCCAAAATATTCTTAAACTGTAGAATAGCTAAATAAATTTGGTGTATATATGCAAAATAATCCTATAAAACAGAGAATAAATAACTCACTGAATGCAACAAAGTTGATGAATCTCAGAAACAAGATAATAAACATACACCAATTTAAACAATAAAATTGAAGTTAAGAAAAGACTCTTCCATGTATATGATATATTGGTAATTGTATGCTCTTTATGGGTTCCATAATTACATGAACACTGTGGAATTATAACTTTTAAGACCCAAAATGGCAAATAATGCATAAGGTAGTAGAATTAAAAAGAGCCCAGGCACGTTGGCACTCCCAGCACTTGGGGAGACCAAGGTGTGAGAATGGCTTGTGGCCAGGAGTTCCAGACCAGTGAAGGCAACATAGTGAGACCTCATGTCTACCAAACATTCCTTTAGAAATCAGCCTGGCATCATGGCACATGCTATAGTCCCAGCTACTCAGGAGGCTGGTGCAGCAGGATGGCTCATGCCCAGAAGATCCTGGCTGCAGTGAGCCATGGTGGTGCCTTGCAGTCCAGCCTGTGACAGAATGACAGTCTGTCTCAACAGTAAAACAAACTATCATTACTTGACATAACACAAACCAATATATTATAAATGCTCTAATTATAGGTATTTTAAATATTGATGTTATTTAAAATAACTGAGAAAGCTGAGATAGCTACATGTTTGCTTAGACCAGACAAAAGTGCCCTGGGAAGTAAGTTTAAAGTATTTTTATTAGAGTAAGTGAGGATGAAGTGCTTCATTACAAATGTGATACACACCAGAATCTGCTATGAATAGTCACATGTCTAGAGGATTTGTGGATATCTAGGTAAGCAGTAATTCTTGGGTGCCTGAAGCCTAGCAGGTTCATATTCAGTGTGTCTTCTCTGGAGATGTCTTTGGAAAGTTTGATTTTTTTATTATATTTCAAGTTCTAGGGTACATGTGCACAACGTGCAGGTTTGTTCCATATGTATACATGTGCCATGTTGGTGTGCTGCACCCATTAACTCGTCATTTACATTAGTTATATCTCCTAATGCTACCCCTCCCCCTCCCCACACCCCACAACAGGCCCCGATGTGTGATGTTCCCCTTCCTGTGTCCAAATGATCCTGTTGTTCAATTCTCACCTATAAGTGAGAACTTGCAGTGTTCATTTTTTTGTCCTTGTGATAGTTTGCTGAGAATGATGGTTTCCAGCTTCATCCATGTCCCTACAAAGGACATGAACTCATCATTTTTTATGGCTGCATAGTATTTCACATTGCACATGTGCCACATTTTCTTAATCCTGCCTGTCACTGTTGGACATTTTGGTTGGTTCCAAGTCTTTGCTATTGTGAATAGTGCCACAATAAACATATGTGTGCATGTGTCTTTATAGCAGCATGATGTATAATCCTTTGGGTATATACCCAGTAATGGGATGGCTGAGTCAAATGGTATTTCTAGTTCTAGATCCTTGAGGAATTGCCACACTGTCTTCCACAATGGTTGAACTAGTTTACAGTCCCAACAACAGTGTAAAAGTGTTCCTATTTCTCCACATCCTCTTCAGCACCTGTTGTTTCCTGACTTTTTAATGATGGCCATTCTAACTGGTGTGAGATGGTATCTCATTGTGGTTTTGATTTGCATTTCTCTGATGGCCAGTGTTGATGAGCATTTTTTCATTTGTCTGTAGGATACATAAATGTCATCTTTTGAGAAGTGCCTGTTCATCTCCTTTGCCCACTTTTTGATGGGCTAGTTTTTTTCTTGTAAATTTGTTTGAGTTCTTTGTAGATTCTGGATATTAGCCCTTTGTCAGATGAGTAGATTGCAAAAATTTTCTCCCATTCTGTAGGTTGCCTGTTCACTCTGATGATCGTTTCTTTTGCTGTGCAGGAGCTCTTTAATTAGATCCCATTGGTCAATTTTGGCTTTTATTGCCACTGCTTTTGCTGTTTTAGACATGAAGTCCTTTTCCATGCCTATGTCCTGAATGGTATTGCCGAGGTTTTCTTCTAGGGTTTTTACGGTTTTAGGTCTAACATTTAAGTCTTTGATCCGATTCAGGAGGTGGAGCCAAGATGGCCGAATAGGAACAGCTCCGGTCTACAGTTCCCAGGGTGAGCGATACAGAAGATGGGTGATTTCTGCATTTCCGTTTGAGGTACCGAGTTCATCTCACTAGGGAGTGCCAAACGGTGGCTGCAGGACAGTTGGTGCAGCGCACTGTGCACGAGCCGAAGCAGGGCGAGGCATTGCCTCACTCGGGAAGTACAAGGGGTCTGGGAGTTCCCTTTCCTAGTCAAAGAAAGGGGTGACAGATGGCGCCTGGAAAATCAGGTCAGTCCCACCCTAATACTGCGCTTTTCCAATGGGCTTGGAAAACGGCACACCAGGAGATTGTGTCCCACACCTGGCTTGGAGGGTCCTATGCCCACAGAGTCTCCCTGATTGCTAGCACAGCAGTCTGAAATCAAACTGCAAGGTGGCAGGGAGGCTGGGGGAGGGGCGCCTGCCATTGCCCAGGCTTGCTTAGGTAAACAAAGCAGCCAGGAAGCTGGAACAGGGTGGAGCCCACCCCAGCTCAAGGAGGCCTGCCTGCCTTTGTAGGCTCCACCTCTGGGGGCAGGGCACAGACAAACAAAAAGCAGAAACCTCTGCAGACTTAAATGTCCCTGTCCGACATCTTTGAAGAGAGTAGTGGTTCTCCCAGCACGCAGCTGGAGATCTGACAACAGACAGACTGCCTCCTAAAGTGGGTCCCTGATCCCTGAGCAGCCTAACTGGGAGGCACCCCCCAGTAGGGACAGACTGACACCTCACACGGCCAGGTATGCCTCTCAGACAAAACTTCCAGAGGAACTATCAGACAGCTGAATTCACGGTCTTATGAAAATCCACTGTTCTGCAGCCACCGCTGCTAACACCTAGCCAAACAAGGTCTGGAGTGGACCTCTAGTAAACTCCAACAGACCTGCAGCTGAGGGTCCTGTCTGGTAGAAGGAAAACTAACAAACAGAAAGGACATCCACACCAAAGTCCCATCTGTACATCACAATCATCAAAGACCAAAAGTAGATAAAACCACAAAGATGGGGAAAAAACAGAGCAGAAATACTGGAAACTCTAAAAAGCAGAGCACCTCTCCTCCTCCAAAGGAATGCAGTTCCTCATCAGCAATGGAACAAAGCTGGATGGAGAATGACTTTGATGAGTTGAGAGAAGAAGGCTTCAGACGATCAAACTACTTCTAGCTACGGGAGGAAATTCAAAAGAATGGCAAAGAAGTTAAAAACTTTGAAAAAAAATTAGATGAATGGATAACTAGAATAACCAATGCAGAGAAGGGCTTAACGGAGCTGAGGGAGCTGAAAGCCAAGTTTTGAGAATTATGCGAAGATTGCATTAGCCTCAGTACCTGATGAGATCAACTGGAAGAAAGGGTATCGCTGATGGAAGATGAAATGAATGAAATGAAGCGAGAAGGAAAGTTTAGAGAAAAAAGAATAAAAAGAAATGAACAAAGCCTCCAAGAAATATGGGACTATGTGAAAAGACCAAACCTACATCTCATTGGTGTACCTGAAAGTGATGGGGAGAATGGAACCAAGTTGGAAAACACTCCGCAAGATATTATCCAGGAGAACTTCCCCAATCTAGAAGGCAGGCCAACATTCAGATTCAGGAAATACTGAGAACGCCACAAAGATACTCCTCGAGAAGAGCAACTCCAAGACAAATAATTGTCAGATTCACCAAAGTTAAAATGAAGGAAAAAATATTAAGGGCGGCCAGAGAGAAAGGTCAGGTTACCCACAAAGGGAAGCCCATCAGACTAACAGCTGATCTCTCGGCAGAAACTCTACAAGCCAGAAGAGAGTGGGGGCTGATATTCAACATTCTTAAAGAAAAGAATTTTCAACCCAGAATTTCATATCCAGCCAAACTAAGCTTCATAAGTGAAGGAGAAATAAAATACTTTACAGACGAGCAAATGCTGAGTGATTTTGTCACCACCAGGCCTGCCCTAAAAGAGCTCCTGAAGGAAGCAATAAACATGGAAAAGGAAAACCGGTACCAGCCACTGCAAAACCACGCCAAATTGTAAAGACCATCGAGGCTAGGAAGAAACTGCTTCAACTAACGAGTAAAATAACCAACTAACATCATAATGACAGGAACAAATTCACACATAACAATATTAACTTTAAATGTAAATGGGCTAAATGCTCCAATTAAAAGACACAGACTGGCAAATTGGATAAGGAGTCAAGACCCTGTATTCAGGAAACCCATCTCACGTTCAGAGACACACATAGACTCAAAATAAAGAGATGGAGGAAGATCTATCAAGCAAATGGAAAACAAAAAAAGGCAGAGTTTGCAATCCTAGTCTCTGATAAAATAGACTTTAAACCAACAAAGATCAAAAGAGACAAAGAAGGCCATTACATAATGGTAAAGTCATCAATCCAACAAGAAGAGCTAACTCTCCTAAATATATATGCACCCAACACAAGAGCACCCAGATTCATAAAGCAAGTCCTGAGTGACCTACAAAGGGACTTAAACTCCCACACAATAATAATGGGAGATTTTAACACCCCACTGCCAACATTAGACAGATCAATGAGCAGAAAGTTAACAAGGATACCCAGGAATTGAACTCAGCTCTACATAAAGTGGACCTAATAGACATCTACAGAACTCTCCACCCCAAGTCAACAGAATATACATTTTTTTCAGCACCACACCACACCTATTCCAAAATTGACCACATAGTTGGAAGTAAAGCTCTCCTCAGCAAATGTAAAAGAACAGAAACTATAACAAGCTGTCTCTCAGACCACAGTGCAATCAAACTAGAACTCAGGATTAAGAAACCCACTCAAAACTGCTCAACTACATGGAAACTGAACAACCTGCTCCTGAATGACTATTGGGTACATAATGAAATAAAGGCAGAAATAAAGATGTTCTTTGAAACCAACTAGAACAAAGACACAACATACCAGAATCTCTGGGACACACTCGAAGCAGTGTATAGAGGGAAATTTACAGCACTAAATGCCCACAAGAGAAAGCAGGAAAGATCCAAAATTGACACCCTAACATCACAATGAAAAGAACTAGAAAAGCAAGAGCAAACAGATTCAAAAGCTAGCAGAAGGCTAGAAATAACTAAAATCAGAGCAGAACTGAAGGAAATAGAGAGAAAAAAAAACCCTTCAAAAAATTAAGGAATCCAGGAGCTGGTTTTTTGAAAAGATCAACAAAATTGATAGACCGCTAGCAAGACTAATAAAGAAGAAAAGAGAGAAGAATCAAATAGATGCAATAAATAATGAAAAAGTAGATATCACCACCGATCCCACAGAAATACAATCTACCATCAGAGAATACTACAAACACCTCTACGCAAATAAACTAGAAAATCTAGAAGAAATGGATAAATTCCTCGACAAATACACTCTCCCAAGACTAAACCAGGAAGAAGCTGAATCTCTGAATAGACCAATAACAGGCTCTGAAATTGTGGCAATAATCAATAGCTTACCAACCAAAAAGAGTCCAGGACCTGATGGATTCACAGCCAAATTCTACCAGAGGTACAAGGAGGAACTGGTACCGTTCCTTCTGAAACTATTCCAAGTGCACATTTATTTATTTATGCCAAAGAAAGTTTCACCCTCTGGAGTGCAGTGGCACAATTTTAGCTCACTACAGCCTTGAATTCCAGGGCTCAAGTAATCCTCCCACTTCAGCTTTCAAAGTAAAAAAGACTAGAGGTTTATGCCATTGCACCTTCCTAATTTTTCATTTATTTTTTTGTTAAAGACAGGATATCTCTACGTTTCCCAGTCCAGTCTCTAATTCCTGGCTTCAAGTTATCCTCTGACTTCGGCCTCCCAAAACAATGGGAATACAGGGTGAGCCACATGACCCAGTCAGAAATGCTCCTTTATCTATGACATTCTCAGAGGAGGCCCACAGGAACTAAAATTTTCTTTTATTCTTTTTTAGCACTCTAAGAGAATTCACTAATTAATCAAATAATCCAAATGATAATTTAGCATCTTATCAAATTTTCAAAGGCTTTTCCATTCTCATGGGTAAAACATGAGTTACTCTTTTAAATGCTTTCCTCCACATAGTGCATAATATCCTAGAATGGCTAGAAAAGTACGATGGGTATTGATTTTGGGATTATAAATATCTATTAGGATGTAGGCAAATTCACGAATACAGAATCCAAATGATGGGGAGAGACCATGCATGTTTTTTTTCTATTTCAAAGTTTTTTTTTGTGATATGAAACTCCAAAAGAAGGAAAAGATTTCAGAAGGGGATACCTAAATATCTTCTGACAGAGGAATTATTTGCCAATGGCTCACAAGATTTATGGTCAAGACGGTCAGAACAGTGCAAACATATCTATCAGCCTTATATCAGTCAAGGTTCAAAGACAAAAGCAGAACTCATAAGATATATGTACACTTAGGAAGATTCATATATGGATTTAGTACATGGAATTAGCTTACTCAATTGTGGTGGCTGATGAAGGAAGTATAAGATCTCTGGTATAGTCCATCAGGAAAAAAAACAAATTCTGCTGGTTGGATCCCAATGGTCGTGGAATAAAGCTTTAGTTCACAGTCAGTACGGATGAACTGGAACAATAGAGATCCCTTCACAGTTTAGCCTTGTCCAAAGAAAGTCTAAGTCTTCCTTCAGAGAACTTTCACTGTTAAAGTCAGACTTACTTGGGTAAACTTCCAAGTCCCAGAATTAGAACCTTTACTTACATCTGAAAACTGCCTTCCCAGCAGGGACTACGTTAGCATTTCATTGACTAAGAAGGAGGTGTGTGTATGCTACAAATTGATGCTGTTTTCATTTCCCTCCTTGTAGTTAAACCTAGCCAATTTGCCACACTGAAAAATCATTAAGAGGTTATATGTCATAAATTTAAGAAAGAGAAAAATAGGATTCCTTGCTCCTTTCTAAGTTTACTGTGCAAGACCACCAACAGACTGAAGCCCTTGGATATACATTCTGTAACTCAATAAATTGAGGTAATCCAAGTGTCCACACAGAGGTGAGATCTGCCCTGGGTGCATGGGGTTACTGGGGACTCAGCCCTGCACTCAAGAGTGGGAAGCCTTTGAGACCTTAGTTCATGGACTGGACCCTGCAGGCATCCTCTGCTGAGATTCAGGGGCTCCCCAGTGGGGCTCTGGTATTCCATCCCAAGGTCAGATGACTATGTGTATCAGGAAAGAATTGGGGCAAGGAGAGAAAGGAAAAAGGGTAGCTTCTAATTTAATTTCAACTTTTTTGCACCACATAATTGACTCATCCCAACTGTCAACTTTAGGCAGATGAAGTCTAGAGCCCTGGAAATTAGGAGCTCTCAATTCTAGATCTACTTCTTTCTACCGTGGCATTACTAATGAAACAACTTATTTTCCTACATGAATCTCAAACCATGAAACAAATATAAGAATGTAAGTCCCTTTAGAGTTGGCATTTTGTAGGTTCTAAAAGTCCTAACCAAGCCAGAAGCAGGAATAGAGATGGGTCTGGGCATTAGAGATGTGTGTATGGGCAAGAACAATACATGATGTGGACAAAGAGCACTCTAAACAATCTTGTTCATTTCCTCATTTCCAACTGAATCCCCTTTCAATACAAAACGTTCTGTTTTGGACCTGGGAGTCTGTTTCCACTCTAGCATCTGAAACCTTACTCTACAACAAAGATTTCTATTGAATTACAATTCTGTTTTTGAGAACCGTTAAGAGACTCTCTCCCTCATGTAGGTTTCATAACTCATTATAAAATTTTCATACAGGAGTTTGGGATCTATTTCTGCTTTCTTAATATGCATAGAAAACTAAATTTATTTTATTTTAGAAATTTCTTTACTGAAAATTCAATTATAGCATATTATTTAAAATTAAACAGTTACAATTCCATTTAAATTGTAACTGCCACTTTGTTTTATTTGTTCAGATGGAGAGATGTGCCCAATTCTATCCATGCTAATAAAAATTCATTAATTTTCCAACAACGATAGACTGGATTAAGAAAATGTGGCACATATACACCATGGAATACTATGCAGCCATAAAAAATGATGAGTTCGTGTCCTTTGTAGGGACATGGATGAAACTGGAAAACATTCTCAGTAAACTATCGCAAGGACAAAAAACCAAACACCGCATGTTCTCACTCATAGGTGGGAATTGAACAATGAGAACTCATTGACACAGGAAGGGGAACATCACACTCCGGGGACTGTTGTGGGATGGGTGGAGGGGGGAGGGACAGCATTAGGAGATATACCTAATGCTAAATGACAAGTTAATGGGTACAGGAAATCAACATGGCACATGGATACATATGTAACAAACCTGCACATTGTGCACATGTACCCTAAAATCTAAATTATAATAAAAAAAATTCATTAATTTAATAATAAATTATATTTTGCTTTGTGGCCTCTGAATGTCCAAGACTATTTTTAAATCTTTTAAATTTCCTTTCTTTGAAAATCCCATTTATTAGATATTCTTCTGGAAACCCCAGTCATTTTCTCTTCAAACCCCTTATTTATTTCTGTTAAGATAAATATGTTAGAAAAAGGAAGGGAACAATGTACTACATGGGCTATGATGTACCACATACTTTGCTATCTCCCTGCCCACACCTTCCATAATCACAACAGAAAACATAGAATGTGTCCCATTGTCCCAACTTCGTATATGAGCACACAAATAGTAAGCAATCTCTTTTCCATCCTATTTCCTGTATGGGAGGGGGTCAGGAATCAGTCCCATGTCACTAACTCCATAAATCCTCAAATATTTCAATGTATTGCCTTATCTAGAACCACAGAAACATGTAGGATTCCTTTTGTGTTTGTCCAGCTGATTTTCAGCCTACATTTTCAGGTTTATTTATCTCACAAATAAAGCATTCAGTTGTTGAACACTATAACATGATAGAAGCCTGTAAAAAATCAGAATCAAATAATACAACAATTCAGAATATCTTCCTTTATGCCACCGTAGCTTTTATGTTACAAGTGTTATGCCGTTAAATGTAAGAATGTACTAAATTTATTATTATAAAAAAATCAGAATCAAATAGATTACATTCCTTAAGAAAATAATGAAGGCAGCAATTGCAAACAGTACCATAGATGCAAGATTTTAAACTTTTTTTTCTCTTCTTATTTATTTTCTTAGAGGCAGGGTCTGGCTGTGTCACCCAGGCTGTAGTGCAGTGGGTGGTTCCTAGCTCACAACAGCCTCAACCTCCTGGGGTCAAGCCATCCTCCATCTCTGCCTCCTGAGTAGAAAGAACTACTGTCAGGCACTACCATTCTGGGTTATTTTTTAAAAATTTTTTGTAGAGACATGGCCTTCCTATGCCACCCAGGCTGGTCTCCAACTCCTAGACTCAAAATATCTTCCTGCCTATATCTCCCAAGGCAATGGGATTACAGCTGTAAGCCACCATTTCCAGCCTCAAAACATTTTCATAGCAGAGTTAACAGAACGTTTTCTTCTATGTTAATCTCTAAATTCGGTAGGTAGAAGATTAATGTCATTTACTCTTCCCATATCTGGCTTAGTATCCCTTTCTTACACAACCTATTGCCAAATGTTTGTTTTCAATTTAATATTTATATTTCATAGCACAGAATAGTGAAATGAGCAATGCAAAGTAGAGTTCCCATCTTATTTCCTAGCCCCTGCCAATCCAACCATAGATATTCTAAAGGGGTTCATGATCTTAGCCTTTTCCCTCTGTTGGATTCCAGGTTATGAACTAATGAGGGTTGGGTGTAAAAACTTTAAGGAATAGAGCAGAAAGTAGGACTACAACCTCTTGTGGTTCTACCTACCCTAGAACCACTATTTTCACAGGAACTCTTATCACAATGCTAGGCTCACTGATTTCTCATCTGAACATGCTTAGAAATAAATATGTTAGCCCTTACCCTGATTTTAATTTAAAAAAAATAAATCCTAGCTCTACAGAAGCAGCCACCAAATATTTCCTTACACAAGCAATCGCATCTACAGTTCTCATAATAGGTATCCTCTTCAATAACTTGTTCTCTGGGCAATGAACAATAATAAACACTATTAATCAATTTTCATCCTTAATAATGATAATGGCCCTAGTAATAAAACTAGGAAAGGCTCCTTTCACCTTTTAGTCCCAGAGGTAACTCAAGGAACCTCCCTAATGTCTGGTATACTTCTCACGTAACAAATACTAGACCCTATCTCAATTATGTTTCAAATTTCTCCAACAATAAACATGAACATCCTCCTATCTGTCACAATCCTATCCATTATCGTGGGCAGTTGTGGAGGACTTAAACACAACTGTGAGAAATTCTAGCCTACTCCTCAATTACTCACATAGCTTGAATAATAGCAGTGTTAATTTATAATCCAAACATTAGTATTCTAAACCTGATTATTTACTTTAACAGTTAACGCATTTCTAGCACTCCACCTGAATATCAGCAGCACGACCCTGTCACTATCTCATGCCTGAAAGAAATTAACATGATTAACACCCAAAATCCCACAATTCTACTATCCCTAGCAGGTTAACCTCCATTAATAAGTTTTCGGCCTAAATGACTAATTATTCAAGAATTTACAAAAAAACAATAGTCTTACTGCTCCAACAATTATTGCTATTATAAGTCTACTCAACCTATGCTTTTATATATGCCTAATTTATTCCATCTCAGCGGCAATATTCCCCACATTGAATAACATGAAAATGACAGTTCAAGAAAACAATACCCATACTACTCCTCCCCCCACTTACCATTTTTTCATCCTCCTCTTACCCATCTCTCCATTAATACTAAATATGATTTAGAAATTTACGTTAAATAAGACCAAGAGCCTTCAAAGCCCTTAGTAAGTAAATTACACTTAATTTCTCTAACAAACCTAAGGACTGCAAGACTCTATTCTGCATCAATTGAACACAAAGCTAAGACCTTACTAGACTGGTAGAATTCAAACCCACCAAAATTTATTTAACAGCCAAACGCCTTAATCAACTGGCTTCAATCTACTTCTCCCATTGGGGGAAAAAAGGCGGGAGAAGCCCAGACAGGATTGAAGCTGCTCCTTTGATTTTGCAATTCAACATGAGAAATCACCTCAGGGCTGGTAAAACATGTGTCTTTAGATTTACAGTCTAATACTTATTCAGCCATTTTACAACCGCCACCCCCGCCCCCCCCCCAACCTCCCCGCCTGGCCCAACTTATGTTAATCAATCGTTGATTGTTTCCAACTAACCACAAAGATACCAGAACATGGTATCTACTATTTGGTGCATGAGTAGCGATAGTGGGCACTGCCTTAAGCCTTCTAATTCGAGCAGAATTAGGCCAACCAGGAACTCTGCTAGGAGACGATCAGATCCATAATGTTATTGCTACTGCCCAAGCATTCATTATAATATTCTCTATAGTTATACCAATTATAACTGGAGGCTTCGGCAACTGACTAGTCCCTCTGATAGTGCACCCGATATGGCATTTCCCCGGATAAATAATATAAGCTACCGACTTCTCCCACCCTCCTTCCTACTCCTACTTGCATCTGAAACAGCAGATGCTGGCGCTGGAACCGGCTGAACAGTTTATGCCCCTTTAGCAGGAAGCCTGACACATGCAGGGGCCTCTGTGGATCTTACTATCTTTTCTCTCCACTTGGCAGGTAGGTGTTTCTTCTACTCGAGGGGCCATTCACTTTATTACCACAATTATTAACATAAAACCCCCAGCCATATCCCAGTATCAAACACCCCTCTTCATCTAATGAGTTCTCATTACGGCAGTCCTTCCTCTCCTTTCTCTCCCAGTCCTAGCCACCAGCATGACCATACTATTAACTGACCGTAACCTTAACACTACTTTTTTTGACCCCGCTGGCAGGGGTGGCCCTCTCTTATATCAACATTTATTCTGATTCTTTGGTCACCCTGAAGTCTATATCCTTATCCTACCAGGCTTCAGGATAATCTCCCATATCATAACTTATTACTCTGGACAAAAAAGGAGCCCTTTGGGTATATGGGCATAGTATGAGCCATAATATCAATTAGCTTCCTAGAGTGTATTGTATGGGCCCATCACATATTTACAGTAGGAATAGACATAAACACACGAGCATGTTTCACCTCTGCCACTGTAATTATTGCTATCTGTATTGGCATTAAAGTGTTTAGCTGATTAGCTACACTGCACGGCGGTAACATCATATGATCACCCACAATACTCTGAGCCCTAGGATTCATTTTCTTTTTCACAGTAGGAGGTCTAACCAGCATTGTGCTAGCTAATTCATCACTAGATATTATCTTACATGATACATATTACTTTGTAGCCCATTTCCACTAGGTCCTATCAAAAGGAGCAATATTCGGCATCATAGGAGCCTTTGTCCACTGATTCTCCTTGTTTTCAGGTTACAGACTTAATCAAGCCTATGCTAAAATCAACTTCACCATTGTATTTATAGGTACAAATCTAACCTTTTTCCCACAGCACTTCCTTGGCCTATCTGGTATACCTCGACATTACTCCGATTATCCTGATGCGTACACCACGTGAAATATTCTCTCATCTGTAGGCTCATTTATTTCAATAACAGCAGTTATATTAACAATCTTTATAATCCGAGAAATCTTTGCTCCAAAAGTAAAAGTTCTAACAATTGAATAATCATCTAATTTAGAAAGAATTTACGGCTGTACACCACATGGATCACACATTCGAAGAACCAATCTACGTTAAACTCCAGACAAAAAAGGAAGGAATCACGCCTCCAAAAACTGGTTTCAAGCCAGTCCCATAACCTCTATGACTTTCTCCATAAGATATTAGTAAAATCATTACATAACTTTGTCAAAGTTAAATTATAGGTTAGATCTTGTATGCCTTAATGGCTCATCCAATTCTATTAGGCCTTCAAGATGCTACTTCCCCTATTATAGAAGAGCTACTTACTTTCCATGACCACGTTCTTATAATTATTTTCCTAATAGTTCCCTTGTCCTGTAACAGGATGAGTCAGAAGCATCGACAGACTCGCATCTTCAGAGCTGAGCTTCCCCGGAGACAGAGTTCCTGGCCCTTTTAAGGGCTTACAACTCTAAGGGGTTCCACGTGAAAGGGTTGTGATGGACTGAGAGCACATGTGGTTAGAGTTGGTGGGGGGGGTTAATCTTTTAACCTCAGGCCTGGTCATCAGTGGCACCAGCTGGTCTTGCCACTGACTTCATTCCTGTTTTCAACTTTTACTATCTCCTCCTCTTCAGAGACAGGAGACAGTAAGAGAAATGGCTTCTCTCCTCAGTCCTATTGTAGCAGGACGAGTCGCAGACAAAATTCCTCAGACACCGGATTAAAGAAGTAAGAGGTTTTTTTATTTGGCCGGGAGCATCAGCAGACTCGTGTCTTAAGAGCCGAGCTCCCCGAAAAAGAAATTCCTAGCCCTTTTAAGGGCTTACAACTCTAAGGGGTCTATGTGAAAAAGTCACAATAGATCAAGTAAGTGTGAGGAATGTGACTGGGGGCTACATACATCAGCTAACAGTACAAAAGGTTTTACAGTGCTTTCTCATACAATGTCTGGAATTCACAGATAACACCAGTAGTTTTGGTCAGGGGTTAATATTATTATTTCAACCACCAGGGCCAGGTGGTGGTGCCAAGGTCGTCTAGCTATTTATCTTCTGTTTCTTTCCAACATTTTGCTTTCTCCATTTTCTCCTGTCTTATAAACTAGGGAAAAGGGGAGGTTGGGGAGAAACTGGGAAGGACAATAGGAGAAGTGGTGATCTCATACCATATTTCCCCCCTTTGAGAATTTTCACTTTTTAGTGGGAGTTCTCACTCTCATCCTCACTTTCTGAGTCTCTTTGTGAGATAGAGCGATAGTGATTCATATAATACAAGTGTGCTGAAGTTTTCTGATGAACCACAGTAGCAACAAAACTTTTTATCATTTGAAAAAGCAAGGGTAACACACAGGGGAGCAGCAAGCAAGTTCCTATCACTAGCAATACGCCTACAATGAGGGTTTTAAATCCTCCTATAGCTGGAAACCATTTTCCAAATAAAGACTCAGGATTAAACTCGTGCCAAACCTATACAGGCGCATGTGCCACCTTTGTCATGTCCCTGACTATGTTTTCAATCACCTGTCCTTGATCATCTATTTGTAGGCAGCAAATGGTTAAGTTAAATTTTCCACAAACTCCTCCTTCAGCTGCTAGCAAGTAGTCCAAGGCCAGTCTATTCTGATAGATAGCATTCCTCATTTGGGTTTCCTGCCAAGCTAAAACAGTCAAAGCTCTGCCAGTTTCATTAGTTGGGGGAAAAGTACCAGCTTGAGCTGTCTCCGATCCACGAGAGGGCGCGGAAGCCCAAGGGATCAAAGAACTGCCTGCAGAGACTCAGGGACTGCGAGCTGTCTGTGCTGACGCCGCGCTCCGTGCGTGGTCCGGAGGACCGGGGCGCCCTGGACCACATGGTCAGGGTGACCACCAGCCTCTAACAGCCCCGCCGTGGCCCTCGCGTGCCAGATCGTGTGCCCAGAGAGCTCCCTGTGCGCGGGGAAGAGGCAGCTGGTGGTGCAGGAAATCCTGGCGGCTCAGGAAATTCTGGCTGAGCGGCGGGGGGTGGAGAGGTAGGCACAGGAGGCGGGTGAAGCGGAGGGTGCAGAGCAGCACAAGTGGCCCTGCCCAGCGGCAGCGGGCTCCCGGGAGGGCTCCCCAAGAGCCGGCCTCCCACCTGCCCCGCTGCCGGGGTCCTGGGGCTCTGCCTACCCCGCCTGGCGGAAGGCCAGCCTCCTGCCCCTGCAGCGCCTGCGGCAAAGCAGCTTGCGGCCGAGCTTGGTGGTGTCCCAGGTCCGCCTCAGCAAGGCGCCTGTGCCCAACTTCCAGCCCCAGAGGCCGGCGCGGAAGGGCAGCACCAAGGACAGTGGCCACCTGCGGATACCCAAGTGGCCTTACAAGGTGGCCAAGGAGGAGAAACCAGAGGCTGAGGAGGCCGAGAAGAAGCGCCAGGCCAAGGTGCAGGAGAAGCGCCCGCCAACCTGGAAGAAGAGGATGTGAGAGTCCGCGGGTGCTTGACGCCAGGTTTGAGGACAGGGTGAGGCGGCGGGGCTGGGCACCATGGCCGCTCCCAGGACCACCAGGCCACGTGCGTTTCCACGCTGTCTTTCTAGGATGCTCCCAGGAAGGGGCTGGGGGAGCCACATGGATTCGCCTGACACCAGCCACCCTAGCCATCAGTACACGTAGCGGGCATGTTGCCTGAAAGGCTCCCTTTAGAGAACCTCAATTAAGATTTGTTTAAAAATCAATTTATGAGGCCGGGCACGGTGGCTCACGCCCTAATCCCAGCACTTTGGGAGGCCGAGGCTGGCGGATCACCTGAGGTTGGGAGTCTGAGAGTAGCCTGACCAACATGGAGAAACCCCGTCTCTACTAAAAATACAAAATTAGCCGAGCATGGTGGCACATGCCTGTAATCCCTGCTACTCGGGAGGCTGAGACAGGAGAATCGCTTGAACCCAGAGGCAGAGGTGGCAGGGAGCCAAGATCACGCCATTGCACTCTGGCCTGGCAACAAGAGCCAAACTCTGTCTCAATTTTAAAAAACTCAATTTATTAAAGGGCATTTTCTGTGTAATTTTGTATTTTTAATTATTATCCAATTTGCCAAGTTTTACAAGTGATAGGGCCCCTTGTATCCAAGGCAGTTTTAATACACTTGCCTGAAGATGTTTTACTTAAAATACTGTTTCTAGCAATAAATATTTATGATATCTGTAGGAGTTTACACAGAAATCATGGGATTCTCTCCTTTTTGGCTGTTTGCTTTGGTCTTTTCTTCTCATTGTGGGTGCACGTGCACACTGGATGTTTTTATTAGTTAGATTAAGTGATGCCAGATATTTCTATTTGATGGAGGGATTGACTCATTCAGCCACATGATCAAGTGAGAAAGAGATATCATATTTTATTGTATCTATTTAAAAAGTATTATCCATACAGTCATATATTGGGGACAAACATTTATCATCAAATTATAAAACAATGCAGAGACAAGCATGTATGTATTGCTAGAATTAAACTCATTTTAATCAAGGAGTTTTAGATAAACTGGATACAAAAATCTTTAACATATTCAAAATAGATATGAGGAAAACGTGTCATTTGATAAAATGGGGAAATGTAATTAATGATTACCAGAAACACAAAATTAAGCCATATATGCTCTTAAGTAAATCGAATCCAGACATCCTTAAAATGTAAAAACAGGTTGCAACAAGAGTAAGGAGCCCAGAATGATGCAAATTAAGGGAATGGGAGGAGGTGATGTTTAGAACAAGCAAAGAGAATGCAATGGGAAGCAAACTTATTTTAGGCAAATTCTCCTGGAGTGGACCAGGCAGCCCTCTCTTCCAGACTCAGTTCCAAAGAGTCCCTTATGTGGGTATTTCTTTTATTTTTCCTTTGAGGACTGCACTTGGTGTTTAGTTCAACCTCATGCAGACCTCATGGAATTTCCAAGACTTGGGGCCTTGGCATTGTGGAACCTTCCTGCCACATGTACATAATTCACAGCATTACCAAGTCACCACGAGCTCCACGCTCATCTCTGTCAGCCCAGGACCCAGCCAGGCAGTGTCACGTGGTCTCCCAGGCATGGCTTTCCAAGCTGGCTATCCCTGCTGCGGAAGTTCTGAAGGCACTGGCCCAGGGAGCTGAGCTTGGGCCTGTCCTAAAGCTCCACAGGTGACTGCATTGCAGCCCACGTGGAAAGCTGCAGCTCTAACACAGGCGTTTTGAGAGTCCTCAGTCGCCTTTAAGTGGCACTTCCAGGACACCCATCCTAAGCTCTCACAAATGGCTCCACCTTCCCAAGGATGTCCTATTGTCATTGGAACAGCCAGTGTCAGGCAGCTTCTGCTCGGGCTGACGTAGCATCTGACCCTTGGTGGGTTGCCAGACATTCCTTCCTGTTTCCGCCATGGGAAGTTAGCACTGGGAATGGTATGGAGCCCCCACGTCTACCCTAAGCCTTGGGTGTCTGCTGCTTCCAGGTCAAAAATGGACATTTCTGGTCCTGACCAGACACTACCACATTGTAACCGATGCTCTACACACTCCAGGGATGTGTAGAACAGCAATGGCAGGACAGCAAACAGTTGGCGATTTCCCCAGGTCCCACGGTGTTCCAGAGTGGGCATGTTGGGTCCCTGTTCCCAATGTGTTCCAGCCTTACCCAGGTGCACAGGGTACCCTGGGACCAACACAGGGCTTGTCAAGTAATGCTCCTGGTGTCCACAAAACAGCTGCAGAGATACCTGCATTTTGAAAAGCCTGCCAATACTACTTAGCAAAAGAAAGAAAAACTATTGACAAAGATGCCAACATGGACAGGTCTCAAAATAATCATGCTGACAGCAAAAAGCAAGATGAATGGTTGTCTAGGGATTGGATGAAGTGGGAAGGAAGAGTTGGGAGGGTGAGAATATAAAGAGATGAGAGGAAGCTTTTTTGAGATAATGGGTGTGTTCACTATTTTGATTGTAGAGATCATTTCACATATGTAAAACTTCCAATTTTATGTTTTAAATAACACAAAAACTCATTTTTTTAAAGAAGAAATGTATGATATAAAGAAGGATACAATCCATCGGTAACTCAGCAAACCTAAGTTGTCATTTGTTAAAAGCAGCATTGCTTTGGGTATGAGGATCAGCATTTCTGAACTCTAATAAAGGAAGAAGAAGAGTATGAACTGAGTGTTTACTCCCCATGCCGACATCTCATGAAAATGTAAAACTAAAATAATACAAGAGCAAATGTTTTAAAATTCCTAGCAGCAGTAATCCAAAATGATATAAGTGCACTGAATTTTAGTTTAATATTATTGTGAACATGGTTGCCTGTATTCCTTCTAAAAGGGCAAGGAATATCTTTGCAAAATTGGTGGACTGATAGACTCATCCCTTACCTTTTGCTGGATAGCCTGGAGTGAGTGGGTCACCAGCACCATTCAAATTTAACACATTTCCTCTCTGGGCTGCAGTTCCAGGAAGATTCCATCCTTTGGGATATGGCTGTACCTCAGGAGCAAAGTAGTCAGCTGGATCTGAGTACAAGATGATTCCTATGGCCACTGCTAACATGGCATTTTTAACCTGCAGGGGCAGTGTGCAATTCATAATGCAGATATGGCAAATGGTTGGCTTATTCATATAAGAAAGACATTAATTTAATAATGGAAGGATATTTAGACACTGCCTTTTACCATACAATTACACATTCAGTTCTCTTGGCTTTGAACACAATTTCTCTCCTGTTAGACCTAACAGACTTCCATTATTCCACGGAATTCTAAATGAGTTATCATTTCTTCTGTGAAACATTCCTATTACAACCTGCAACTGTAGAATTAATGTCCCTTCTTTGTAGTTCTATATTTTCTATATTATAGGATAGCTCTTAATGTATTAACATATCTTTTAAATGTCTATCTCTCCTATAAGGCTGAGGGTGTTTTTGAAAACATGAACCATGTCTTCTTAATTTTAAACTACTGCCCTGTGAAATCTTGCACATCATAGAGTAAGCATCCTACAAACATTTAAGGAACTAAACTGATTTAAAATTGTACGCAGAGCAGTCATATTTGTGAAAAACAGCACAGGGTTTTTGTAAACATCTTTCTAAACATCCAAACTGGCCAAGAATAGGAAAATACACCCTGTGAGATACTAAATTCTTCTTCACCAAAAGTATTGCAGCAGAAGATGGATAACAGTCTTGATTCATAAAAAAGCATTCCAATATTTAGAGAACACCCTGTTATATCACTAAGAGTACAATCTGTCACAACTTTTTGAAGGAAAATTGATGATGTCTATCAAAATTTTGAAAGAATATACACTATTATTTAGCCATTTAATTTCTATGAATCTATACTACAATAATCTTCACACAAATTTCTGAAGCATATATGGACAAAGATGTTCACAATGAAATTATTTGTAATAGTAACAAATTCAAGATAAGACAAACATCGTCAGTAGTAGAATGGTTAAATAAATGGCTTGTCAATTCTGTGAAATACGATGCCATCATTTAAAACAGTGAGGTAATTAATAAGCAGTTATATAGAAATTACTAAGTACCAGCCACTATCCTAAGTGCTTTCAAAGAAAGTCATTTAATAAGGACTCTGTGAGATTGGTGCCCTCGGCATTCGCATTTTATATATGAGGAAACTTTGCAACAGAGAAGTTAAGTAACATGCTCACAGCAAAATATCTAGAAAGAATAGGAGCCAGACTAGACCAGAACCCAAGTGATAATGGATCTAGGTTTCTATACTCTTAAACAATGTATTACATAACTCTCAACATGTGGACATGAAGAATATGAGTCATGGCTGAATGAAAAAAAATAAAGTCTTATAATATAGAATGTAAAAGTAAATAAATAAATATATGTAAAATGGGCATATAGGGACGGATGTATTTATATTTCACAGAATTAGGTTTGAAAAAAGCTATTAAGATTGATTATATCTGAATAATGAAGTGGGTAATGCAGAGGAGCTTTTCATTTTTTACTTTATATAAATTTCCTTCAATTAAATTTCTAAAAGCAAATATTACTTTTGTAATAAAAATGATTAGAAATAATTTTCTTGTCCAGGTATGTGAGAAAACATAGAAACATGAGTTTCTGTGTACCCATGGCAAATAGGAAAAAAAAAAAAAGAAAAGAAATGTTTGAAAGCAATTTGGAAACAGAGAAGCAAGCTGGTCATTTACATTTACAGAATATATATATCCTCTCATTCTCTGTAGAAAAATAAATAATACTGTACTTTATTTCCTCTGAAGATTTTTCCATATCTTGCAATAACAATCTTCCCAGTACAGTGGATGCCCATCTCTCTTTCTAGTTTGAAAAAGTCTTCAGTGAGAGCATAGTTCACATATACAAGATTTCCCTATAGGGAAAAGAAAATATATATAATACTGCTAAAATTAAAGAAAAAAAAACAAAAGATAAGTTTGCTTCACAATACTGCATCATCAAAAGTGTTTCTTTATTTGGGGAATAATAAACAGACCCACGGTAATTATGCAGAAGTCATTAGAGAATCTTTTAAAATCCTGAAAAGGTTTAAAAAAGGATAATGCATAAAAGTTATTTATTTGTTTATTATTTTGGAGACGGAATTTCACTGTCCTCCAGGCTGGAGTACAGTAGCACTCCCTCGGCTGACTGCAACCTCCTCCACCTTCTGAGTTCAAGTGATTCTGCCTCAGCCACCAGAGTAGCTGTGATTACAGACATGTGCCACCACGCCCACATAATTGTTGTATTTTTTAACAGTAGAGATGGGATTTCACCATGTTGGCCATTCTGGTCTTGAACTCCTGACCTCCAAAGATCTGCCCGCCTCAACCTCCCGAAGTGCTGGGATTACAGGTGTGAGCCACCGCACCCAGCCAGACATATCTAAACAGTATGTCCTGTGTTGAAGAAATTATCAGTGTATAAAAAGCCACAGGGAATAGAGTAAATAAATGTCATTTTAAAGATCCTAACTATATTTATTTAATTTCCAACCATTGCATTAATTTAAGAACCTCTATGGTATGATCTGTAAAATCCTATCTATGAATCCATAAAATATTCAAATTATGAAAAATGGAAAGAAGCTTGTAAAAACACCTACTGCTGGGCAGAAGCAGTGGCTCATGTCTGTAATCCCAGCACTTTGGGAGGCCGAGGCAAGCAGATCATCTGAGGTCGGGAGTTCGAGACTAGCCTGACCAACATAGAGAAACCCCTGTCTCCACTTAAAAAAAATACAAAATTAGAAGGACGTGGCGGCATGCACCTGTGGTCCTAGCTAAGCGGGAGGCTGAGGCAAGAGAATTGCTTGAACCTGGGAGGTGGAGGTTGCAGTGAGCCGAGACCGTACCACTGCACTCCAGCCTGGGTGACAACAGCAAAACTGTCTCAAAAAAACAAAACAAAACAAATATAAAAACAAACTAACAAAAAAACACCTACTGCCTCACTGAAAGGCATGTTCAGCAGTTTGTTATTTCAGACAGTGGCAACTCCTTCAGCAGGGTCAGTTTTTAATGTATTTGTTTTGTTTCTTTTTTCTCTGTCTGGTGTTCTCTTCTATTTTATTTTATTATAATTTTTTTTAATTTGAGGGATGAGGTTTTCATAGTACTGAATATCAAACAATGAACCCGCATGAATGATTCACCTAATTTCCTTGGTTTTAGTCCTCTATACAGGTTTTACATTGCAAAAGAACCATTTAAAGACTTGGATTACAAATGTATTTTATTTTACCTCTGGCATGCCTTGGGCTGAGAAAGCATTATATGGTGGCACAATATCTGTAACATTCTCATAGCCATCTGGTGGTGGTTCGAGGTATGATGTTTTGAAAATCTAGCAAGAATTAAAATATGTCAAGTTAGAGAGAAAAATTCCAGATTATTATTAAGATATAATTCATTTTGCCGTCAAGTATATACTTCAGATTAAGCATCCTGGAACTAGGTTATATAATTAAATAGATAAATTACACTGACAACAATGAGAAAGAGCCTTGTCATTATTAATGTCTTCCTAATAATAGAAACTTTTATAAATGCATGCAATCTCAGGTAACCAAAAGTTTCCTTATAAAGTGTAACAGCAGAGCTTCAAAGGTGGCACTTTGGTGATCCTCTTTTTTTGACTATGCCTATTCAGCTTCCTTGGTGGGCTCCTTTTCTTTCATCTTTATTTAAATAATATTTCCCCATGTTTCATCCCCAGCCCATTGCTTGCCTCTGTACTCCCTCACTGCGAGACTTCATTAAGTATCAGAATTTTACTAGTAGCTAATATGCTTATGATACTTACCTTTTCAGATTCATATATTTAAATGTTTGGTGGTTATTTCATCCTGGATGTCCAAACTCAACATGTTAAAATTCAAATTTATCATCTCTCACCCTGGGCCTGCTTTTGATCTGCATTTCCTACCTCTATTAATAGCTTCAGTCATTAGCCACTCACACCAGACAGTCGCGGAGTCATCCTCAACTCTATCTTCCCCTCCTTCCCCAAGTCAATCACTAATCATGTCCTGCTAATACATTTCCTTACTATTTCTGAAATCCATCCCTCTTCCTCATTCCTACTAACATCCTAAAACTTTATTATCTTTTACCTGGACTATTGTCTTAAGACAACAACTTTAACCCATTGCTTAGCCTAGGTGTAATCTACAGAGGACCTTGTCTATCTAAAATGCCCCTCTAGCCACATCCTTCCCCTGCTCAGGACTTGTCATTGGCGCCCATGAACTGAAGTTGAAGCTTCTTAGGACAGCATATACGCCCTTCTATGATCTGTTCCCAGGACATATTTACCGGTTTATCTCATATCATGGCCTATTTTGTATTTTACACTTTTGAAATACAGAAAATCATTACATTCTCCCAATAATACTAAGCTAATATATGCCTCCAATCCTTTGCCAATATTTTGTCTTTTGTTGAGAATTCTCTTATCCTATTTTGTCACATGGTTATCTCCTTACGTCCTTTCATGACTCACATGTCAAGACTTCAGGAAACATTGTCTAACTCCCAGGCTGGGCTGAGTGACCCTTTTCTCTGTAAATAATGAACTCTAATCATAATCTTCATAGCACTTACCATACTAATTTGAAGTCTGAAGTATTCCATTGTCTGCCTCAACTTACTTAGGCAAAGGAACCATGTCCTAGTCTCATTCTGGCCTCAGGACTTAACACCATGTTGAACACATAGTGGATACTGAATAATTCACTATTAACAAATTTCTACTTTTACTTGACCCTACATTACAATCCACATAAAACGGTTGGATTGCAAAATATAAAAGGTACCAACAATTTCACATACCACAGTTTCATGTTCATCCACAATCGATATACAGTTGGCATTTGTCTCATTGGGGTAAGATAAGAGGACATCATAATGAACCAACTTGGGTGAATCTAGTCCAGATTTCTTCCACTGGGTTTGAATTTTGTTGGCAAGCAAGAAATTTTGTTCTGTTCCTGCCAGATGAGGAAGCTTTGTAAAAGAACTAAAATGAAAATAAAATATAAGAGGGTGTTAAAGACTATGCTCAGACGATGTGCCTAAAAACTATTCTAAATGCACTACTTATGCTTCGGGCATTAAGTTGTCATTCCTATATGATAGATAAAAGAAACACAGCTAATGCTACCAGTTTCTAGATAGGCCAATTTTTAAGTTATTTGTGTACAACTGCAGTTTTCATATTATGCTTCCTCAGAAAAGAACACATTCCATGGTAGACACAATCAGCAAAGACTCAGATATGAGAAGACAGCCTGGAAGAATGTCATACTTCTATACCAATAATGTTCCTTTTTGCTGCTTGTCAGAGAACAGAGACATTTTGGAAAGAAAATTAGATCTTAATATCTCGCGGGGACCAACTTGGGCACTTCCACGTTTAACTTATGTATTTCTACTGTTGATTGTAGCATGTATGCAGTTGTTTATTTATCTCACTGATGTCAAAGTCCATGCATTTTAATTTTTCATATCCCCTAGTGCTTAGTTCTTGTCTTTTACCCAAAAAGTGCAGGCTTGCTGAATTTAATTTGGGCAGTGTTCTCTTGGTTCTGGATGTAAATGGGTTGTAACATTTAAGTGACCTCACAAACATAGTTCTTAGTGAGATTTATTTTACTTGGGTTGAATAATATTTTTAAAGTCCCTGGCCAGGCATGGTGGCTCACACCTGTAATCCCAGCACTTTGGAAGGCCGAGGAGGGTGGATCAACTGAGGTCAGGAGTTTGAGACCAGCCCGGCCAACATGGTGAAACCCTGTCTCTACCAAAAATACAAAAAAATTAGCCAGGCATCATGGCAAGCGCTTGTAATCCAAGCTAGTTGGGAGACTGAGGCAGGAGAATTGCTTGAATCTGGGAGGTGGAGGTTGCAGTGAGCCGAGATCATGCCAATGCACTCCAGCCTGGGTGACGGAGTGAGACTACGTCACAAAAAAAAAAAAAAAAAAAAAAAATTAAAGTCACCCATCATCAGTAGAACAAAAATAAACCCTTTAAAAATTTTTTTGTTAACCAGACAACAGCCACAAAATATACAGCAGTAAAAGGAAATTAACATGTATTGAAAACCTGTTGTATGACAAGCACTCTACATTCACTTTCACATGTGTTTTCTCATTTAATCATCACAATCTTTCTTCCATCATCCCCATTTGGCAAATGAGGACACTGACAGAGTGGCCGAATAATCTACTCATAATTTTACAGCTAACAAATGCTGGAACTGGAATCCAAAATTGTAGTTATCTGATCCTGAGAAATAATGATGTTTCTAAATAATTCATCTGCTGTTATTACCCATGTGCTTAAAATTCTTCTACAACTCACTGTACCCTGCATTAGAAAGTTCACACCCCAACAAGGCATCTAAAGCACTTTTAGGTTAGATTCTCTCTTCTGTCTTTTCAGATTAATTCCACATCGCTCTCTTATAAACTCCTCTACTCTCTGTCACTGAGTATACTTATTTTTCTCATAAAATGATTATGATCTTTACTATCTTTTAGCCTTTGCACAATGTCTTATCTCAGCCAAAAATATTGTCCCATCTACCTGAATCTTCCTCTATCACCACTTCTAATCACTCTCTTTTCTCATCTGCAAACTATAATCATCCATAAGGACTCTTCAAGCATCATCTTCTCTGAGAAGGTGTCCTTCTCTATATCAGAAAATGAAAACTGCAGGTATCAGATGTTTAATTTCTTACCATATTTATTTTTTAAAAGTACAAATGCGTTCAGACAGAAGTTATTTTATATGTATAGGAATAAAAAGGCAAAACGGCTAGAGATATTTAATTTCTACTTTATACAATTCATTATTTTTGTTTCTACATAGAGCAGATATGATTCTTGCAATTAGAAAAAAATATATGTATTTCCTTAAATTAGGAGGGAGGATTAGCCACGAATTTTTTGCCTCCCATCTTTTCAAGAACTCCCTGAAATGAAATAGAGAAGTACAGAAAAAGAGTAGGAAGGTATAACATCCTTTATTTTATATCAGGGTTTCTCTCCGTATGGTCTCAAGATGGGCATTACAGCTCCAGGCATACATATTCACCCAGTAACTTCAGGAGAAACAAGTACAAACTGGAACAACTATTCCTTCTTTTGTGTTTAACAAAGGAACATTTTTGTAGAAGATCTTAGCTAAGTTTTTCTCCCATCTCATTAGGCAAAATAGGGTCATTTACCCCTTCTCAAATCAATCATTGCCAGAGGGAGGATAATGATTGGCTTATGGACTAATCAAGAGATTCCTGGGCTGGGAGGAAGGTAACCTTTACTGAACACATACCCTCCTGAGAGAGGGAGAACACTCACAGTTGAGGCTCTGTTAATAAGAAAGTGGCTGGGAGAAATACAATTGTTCCCACATTTAAGCCCTTTAACTCAATCTTCAAGCCCTCCTTTGCCTTCTAAACTCTTCTGCTGTGTTCATTTACCCTTTAGCTCTGCAATCAACAATTCGCTTATCTCTTCAGCACCTTCTCTGAATGTTTCCTTGACCTCCTTGTCTTTCTTTTCTGTTTTTTTTTTTTTCGTTTTTTTGATGGAGTTTTGCTCTTGTTGCCCAGGCTGGAGTGCAGTGATACAATCTTGGCTTACTGCAACCTCCGCCTCCCAGGTTCAAGCGATTCTCCTGCCTCAGCCTCCCGAGTAGCTGGGATTACAGGTGCATGCCACAATGCCCAGCTAATTTTTTGTATTTTTAGTAGAGGTGGGGTTTCATTATGTTGGACAGGCTAGTTTTGAATTCCTGACCTCAGGTGATCCACTGTCCTTGGCCTCCCAAAGTGCAGGGATTACAGGCGTGAGCCAACGTGCCCAGCCAACCTCCTTGTCTTAACTGGTTTCCTCTGAGGACCCTGCTCAGCTGCAGGCTGTTTTGTTTTCCATGACCCCATATATCTCATGGCTAAAGTTCAGCTAGGAGGCCTTACTCTCCACTGGCTGTTTCAAATATATCTCTTTTTTCTTCTTTCCAAACTAACAGCTTTTTTGAAGCTTACAACAAAAGTCACCACCCACTACACCTTCTAGGTATGTACTGTCATCTACAAAACTTTGGGTCATGCCTCTTCATTCATTAAAGTTGGGGGCCCCTAATATGGTGTATTTCCCTCTATCCCTGTTCTTGTCATCATTCTTGGTGTGTAATATTTGTATGTGGTTGGATGCAAAAGAAAGGAAAATCAACACCAACAAGATATTTAATCATCACGAAAACCATTCAAAGATTGTTTATCAACTTATGCATATTATACACTAAAGCATAATACTAATAATATAAATAGAAAATGTTAATGTTTAATCAAGAGCATCACCATAATTTAGTTCTGATACCTCACGTCATTTTCTAGGAGCTTTCTTCTGGACACTTGATGATACAGTGCAAATACTTCAATAGTGTTAACATCTTACCTGGCCTTTTAAGTTAAGCAAATTTAAATGTAAGCACTCTGTCTCACTTGATAAGACATTCATGGCTGGGCACGGTGGCTCATGCCTGTAATCCCAGCATTTGGGAGGCCGAGGTGGGCGGATCACCTGAGACCAGCCTGGTCAACATTGCAAACCCCGTCTCTACTAAAAGTACAAAAACTAGCCAGGTGTGGTGGTGGGAGCCTGTAATCACAGCTACTCAGGAGGCTGAGGCAGGAGAATTGCTTCAACCTGGGAGGTGGAGGTTGCAGTGAGCTGAGATTGTGCCACTGCACTCCAGTCTAGGCAACAGGGCAAGACTGTCAAAAAAGAAGAAGAAGAAGAAGAAGAAAAAAAAAACCTCTGCCATTCTACTCCATTGCATGAGCTATATATAGACTGAGTCTCTCTTCAAGTGATGTTCATTCCTACTCCTTCTTTTCCTGTATCATCAAAAAAGCACCTCGCAACAGACATTTTGAACTAACCTCTTGATATCTGATGTGCCTTGATAATACATAAGCTGAAATTTAATAAGAACATTATAGCTGATTTATTCCTCATTACAATAGCTCACTCGAGTTCATCCATAGACAATAACATGGAACCTTGTGATCTCAACAGCACAGATGGGTAGAAAATAGATATACTACTCAACTTATGGTGAGGTTGTGTCCCTATAAACCCATTGAAAGTCAAAAATATTACTAAATTGAAAATGCATTTAATATCCTGATAAATCCATCATAAAGTTGAAAAATTCTAAATCAAACCATCATAAGTCAGGGATTGTTAACTGTAGTGTGTATGTACTTCACTCGGTATATCTGTCTGTAGGGTTTAACTGGAGTATCAGAAGAAAAGAAGAGAAAGAATGGTGCAGAAAAATATTTTAGGAAATAGTAAACAAGACCTTTCTAAATAAATGGAAGACATAAATTTCCATTGTCAAGAGGCTCAGAGAGCCTAAACAGGCTAAATTTAAAGAAAACTATGCCTAGACACATAGTAAAACTGCCAAAAATCAAAGACAAAAATGATACATGTTACATGATTTAATGACTGTAAACTTCTCATCAGATAACATAGCAGCTAGAAGACAGTGAAACATTTAAAGTTCTAAAAACTTCATGTGTATTAGCGGAGTCAACCCAGAATTCTATATCCAGGAAAAATATGTTTGGAGAATAAAGTTGAAGTAAAGAATTTTATGGATGAAGAAAAACTAAGAATTTGTCACCATCAGACTCCACATTACAGGAAATACTTAAGGAAGTTATTCAGACTCAACAGAAATAGCACAGGGCAACCTAAATCTTCAGAAACCAATGAAAAGCATCAAAAATGATAAATATCTAAGAAACATGAAATACTAATTTTAACTTTAACTGGTTTACAATACATATACACGTTCAAAGAAAAAATATAACATTAATATAGCATTATTTTTTGAGGTTTATATTTCATGTATGTATGATACATATGACAGCTACTTTATAAAGGATGGTGGGGGAGAGAGTAAATGGATATACAGAAATGTGAGTTTCTCCATTACATATTAAGTGACACAGTAGTAAATTTAAGAATACAGTGAAACATTATAGATGTATTATATAAGTTTTAGAGTATCCACTAAAAAGTATAGCCAAAGAGGTATAGCCAAAAGATAAATTGAAACAAAATAAAATTTCGTATATTTTCCCCACTATCCAAAAGTCAGAAAATGAGTAAAGGTACAGAAAGAAAACAGAAAACAAACCATAAAGTGGCAGACTTAAGTTTAATTATATCAATCAATAACTATATTATATGTTAATGGACTAAATACCCACAAGGCAGAGGTTACCAGAGTGGATAAAAAAGCAAATATCTATTATATGCAGCCCACAGAAGGCATACTTACATTAAGATTACAAAAATGAGTAAAACAGCAAATGACAACTGTGTTCTCTCTATAGAGGGTACACTTTATTTCTAATGAAAGTGATAGTTAAAAGTAAGTAGATGGAAGAAGACATCCTATATAAACTTAAGTATTAGAAGGCTGACATGGCTCCATTCATATGAAATAAAATAGACTTAAAAGATTATTACTAAAGATAACTAAGCACATTTCATAAAAATAAAAGGTCATTCTGTTTTGAAGACATAACATCCATGTGTATATGCCTAATGAATGAGCCTCAGAATACATAGAGCAAAAACTGACCAAATTAATGGGACAAATAGACAATTTTGCATTCGTGGAGAAAACTATAACATAGCTCTGGATTAAATTTGACCTCCTCCCAAATTAGTAAAGAAATAAAGGAATTACCCTACCAACCAGCTAAAAAAGAAAAATCATATGATCACATTAATTGATCCAGAAAAAGCACTTGACAAAATACAACACCCATTCATGATAAAAACCCTCAGCAGTCTTGGAATAGAGGGGAGCTTTCTTAACTTGACAAAGAGCATCAACAGAATACCGACAGCTACATCATACTTAACGGTGAAACTAAATCTTTCTCCTTAAGATTAGTAAAAAGAAATGAATGTCCATTCTTACTATTCTTATTCAACAGAGTAATGGAGGTTCCAGTCAGCACAAAGAGGCAATTATTCTTAAAAAAGTAAAAGACATACAGATTAGAAAGAAAAAAGAAATGAAACGTTCCCTTTTTGAAGATGACGTTATTGTCTACATAGAAAATTTCAATGAATCTACAAGAAATCAACCAAACCAAACAAAGAAACCAAACTCTTTCCCACCTTCCAGCCAAGTCTAGTGGCTCACATTTGTCATCCCAGAACTCTGGGAGGCCTAGGTGGGAGGATCGCTTAATACCAGGAGTTTGAAACCAACCTGGGAAATATGGCAAGACTCTGTCTCAGAACACACCCCCAAAACCAAAACAAACAAACAAACAAAATTTTCTTAGAGTTCAGCAAGGCCACAGGATGCCACATCAATACACAAACACAACAGTATTTCTATATGCTAACAACAGTTTATGTGGAAATTCAAATTAAAACACAATATAATTTGCATTTGCTCCAAAGAAAATGAAAGATGCAAATCTAAGAAAGCATATAAAGCATCTGCTTAATGCAAATTACAAAATGCTGATAAAAGAAAGATGATCTACAACTGGAAACACACCACGTTCATGTAATAGAAGACTGGACACAGCAAACATGTCAAGAATTCCCAAATAGCTCTATAGGATTACTGTAATTCCTAGCAAAGCTCCACAAATAGTTTTTTAGACAAATATGTGTTTATTATATATTTTAAATGAAAAGGTAAGGGATACAGTATAGCTACAATAATAGTTTAAAAGAATAAGGTAAGAGAAAACATTCTATATTTTGTTAAAATCTGCTGTATCACTTTAATAATCAGGACAGTACGGTACTGGATAAATAGGGCAGAATATAAAACCCAGAAGCAGAATAAGACCCTGTCTCTACAAAAGAGAGAATCTAGAAATAGACTCACACAAATACACCCAACCAATTTTTAACAAAGGTGCAAAAGCAATTAAATGAAAGAAGGATAACATTTTAATAAATGGTGATAGAGCAATTGGACATTCTCAAGCAAAAGAACAAACTCAACCTAAACCTTACATCTTTAAGCACAAAATAACTCAAAATAGGTCAGAAACTTTAACGTAAAAGGTAAATTATAAACCTTTGCGGGAAAAAAGAAGACAAAATTGGTCAAAGTCCAGATCAAAGGGTTCTTAGATATGAACCCAAAAGCATGATCCAAAAAGAGAAAAATTGATAAATTACACCTCATCAAAATAAGGTTTTAACTTCTGATCTGCAAATGAGGGTGGGCAAATAGACAAATTACAGACTGGAAAAAAATATTTGTTCACTGCATTTCCAACAAAAGACATATCTAGAATAGAACTGACCCTTGAAACATAGGTTTGAACAGCATGGGTCCACTTATATATGAACTTTTTTCAATAAATATATTGGAAAATTTTTTTGAGATTTGCAGCAATTTAAAAAAAAAACTCATAAATGAACCACATAGCCTAGAAATATAAAAAAAGAACAGGTTTGTCATGAATGCATAAAGTACATGTAAAAGTATTTTATCATTTACTGTTTTAAAATAACATGAATCTATTATAAAAAGTTAAAATGTATCAAAATATATGCATACACTTACAGACTACATGGTGCCATTTGCAGTCTAGAGAACTGTAAACAAACATAAAAATACAATATAAAGTCATAATTATGTAAAATTAACTGTAATACATTGTGTACTGCAGGAATACATTTGTAGCAACAGCTTATTGCTCTTGCAGTGAGCTTGTGCGATGACTATCTGCTTAAACCACTGTATGATATTAACCATATCCCTAATCATCACTACGTGAACAGTTTGTTTCTCCAGTAAATTGCTTACGGCAGTTTAAAAAATGATCTCCCACGGTTCTCATGTAGTTCTCACCGTGTTTAGTATAATACTGTAAACCTTGAATAACACCATGGGATCCATACGAAGTGCCACTAATGATACATCATAAGAAAAAGATGAATTGCTTGGTATACCATAGACTGAGGTGTGCAGCTGTGATTGCCCTCCATTTTCAAGATAAATCCAGCATAAGGACTACTGTTAAAAAAAAAAAAAAAGGAAAAATTTCTGAAGCTGTCATGGCAGCTATGCCAACAAGTGTGAAAACCTTGTTCTTTTGCAAATTACCTTTTTTTCTTGTATTGAAAATGTAGCTTTTATGTGGGTGTAGGATTGCTATAACAAAGGCATATCTATAGACTCTAATTAATGTGATTTGAGAAAAAGCAAAGTCATTCTATGATAATTTAAAGCAAACGGAAGGTAAAGGTGGAGAATAGTATGCCTGCAAAAGATGGTTTGATAAATTTAGAAAGAAGTTTAACTTTTAACCTGTCAAGATAACAGGAGGAGGAGCTTCTGCTCACCAAGAGGCAGTGGACAAGTCTTCAGATGACATTAAGAAAATTACTGAGGAGAAAGGGGATATCTGCCTGAAAAGGTTTTTCAATGCAAATGAAAATGCCCTATCCTGGGGGCGGAGGGGGATGCTACAAAGGATATTTAAGAGTAAGGAAGAGATGTAAGCACTGAGATTTAAGGCTGGAAGGGATAGGCAAATTCTACTGTTTTGTGCAAATGCACTTGGGTTTATGATAAGGGCTGCCCTTATCTATGAAGCTGCTAACCCCCAAGCCTTGAAGGGAAAAGATAAACGGCAGTTTTCAGTCTTTTGGTTGTACAACAAGAAGGCCTGGACAACAGAAACCAATGTTCTAGATTGATTCCACACATACTTTGTTCCTGCAGTCATGAAATACCTTGCCAGGAAGGGATTGTCTTTTCAAATTCTTTTGGTATTGGAAGACACCTCTGGCTACCTAGAAACCCTGAGATCAAGTAGTCTACTTGCCCCCAAACACATCTCTCTAATTTGCCCCCTAGATCAAGGGGTCATAATAACAATTTTAAGGCTCACTGCACTCTATGGAAAAGATTGTCAATACTATGGAAGAGAACCCTGAAAGAACTTAATGAAATTTTGAAAAAAATTACACCACTGAAGATGCCATCATTGTTATAGAAAATGCTTGAAAGCCATCAAGCCCCACACAACAAATTCCTGCCAAAGAAAACTGTGTGGAGATGAGGTCATGGCTTCACAGGATTGATGACAGAGCCAAACAAGGTAATCATGAGATTGTGAATATGGCAAAAAAAAAAAAAGGTTGAGGGATGAAGGGTTTCATGATAGTAATCTTGGAAAAATTCAAAAGGTAGTAGACACCAGAAAAATTAACAGAAGATGATTTGATGGAGATGAATACTTCTAAACCAGTACCAGATGATGAGGAAGAAGACAGAAGAAGCAACGCCAGAAAACAAGATGATATTAGACAATCTGGCAGAAGGGTTTCCATTATTCAAGACTGCTTTTGACTTCTTTTACAACACGGTCCTTTCTATGATACAGGCACTAAAACTAAAGCAAATGATGGAAGAAGAACTGGTAGTGTATAAAAATATTTTTAGAGAAAAGAAAAAGTAAAAAACAGGCATGATGTCTAAGAATTGAACAGAATGTGACTGCCTTTCCTGACTCCCCTTCTCTACCTTCTCTGCCTCTGCCATCCTTTAGACAGTAAGACCAACCCCTCCTCTTCCTCCTCCTCCTCACCATACTCAATGTGAATATGGGATGAAGGCCTTTATGAAAATCTACATTCACTTAATGAATAGTAAATGCTTTTCTCTTATGATTTTTTAAAAATCATTTTCTTTTCTCTAGCTTACTTTATTGTAAGAATACAGCATATAATACATATACAAAATACATGTTAATTGTCTATGTTATTGCTAAGGTCACTAGTAGGCTATTAATAGTTAAGCTTTGGGGGAGTTAAAATTTATGTGTGGATTTTTGACTGCATGGGGTTTCAACACCCTATGCCCACATTATTCAAGAGTCAACTCTATATAAAGAACTCTAAAAACTCTATAGGGGGGTTGAGGATGGTGGCTTATGCTTGCAATCCTAGCACTGTGGGAGGGTGAAGTGGGTATGTCACTTGAGCTCACGAGTTCGAGACCAGCCTGGGCAAAATAATGAGACCCTGTCGCTACCAACAACAAAAACAACAACAAAAAATAAACAAATAAACAAAAATTAAAAAAAAATTAGCTTGGTGTGGTGATGCATGTCTGTAGTCCCAGCTACTCAGGAGGCTGAGGTGGGAGAATCCCTTGAGCCTAGGACATGGAGGTTGCAGTGAGCTGAGATCGCAACACTGTACTCCAGCCTGGGTGATGGAGTGAGACTCTGTCTCAAAACAACAACAACAACAACAACAACAACAAACACAAAACTCCACAGGGGAAAACAACTTATATCTAAATACAAAATAAGCCAAAGCTGTGAATAGACTTCTAAAATTATTTCTTTATTTTTAAATTTTATGGCTACCTACTACTTGTACACATTTATAGGGTATATGTGATATCTTGATAGAAGCATACAATAAGTAATGATCAAATCAGAGTCGTTAGGATATCTATCACCTCAAACATATATCATTTCTTTGAGTTCGGAACATTTCAAATCCACTCTAGTTATTTTGAAACATACAATAAATTATTGTTAACTATAGTTGCCCTATTGTGCTATGTAATACTAGATCTTATTCCTTCTATCTAACTGTATTTTTGTACCCATTGAACCAACCCCTCAGTATCGTCCATCCTCCTCACTACCCTTCCAGTTTCTGGTAACCATCATTCTATTCTCTATCTCCATGAGATCAATTTATTTAGCTCCCACATATGAGTTACATCATGCAATATGTGTCTTTCTGTGACTGGCTTATTTCACTTTATATAATGACATTTAGTTCCATTTGTGTTGCTACAAATGATAGGATTTCTTGCTTTTTTATGCTGAGTAATAATCCATCCTGTATATACACCATAATATTTGTTGATGGAAGTTGATCATCAGGTTGATTCGGTATCTTGGCTATTGTGAATACTGCTGTGGTAAACATCAGAGTCCATATATCTCTTTGGAATTCTGATTTCCTTATTTTGAGGTAGAAACCAACCAAACCAAACAAACAAACCAAACTCTTTCCCACCTTCCAGCCAAGTCTAGTGGCTCACATTTGTCATCCCAGAACTCTGGGAGGCCTAGGTGGGAGGATCGCTTAATCCCAGGAGTTTGAAACCAGCCTGGGAAATATGGCAAGACTCTGTCTCAGAAA
Source organism: Symphalangus syndactylus (assembly GCF_028878055.3). Classification (NCBI taxonomy): domain Eukaryota; kingdom Metazoa; phylum Chordata; class Mammalia; order Primates; family Hylobatidae; genus Symphalangus; species Symphalangus syndactylus. The sequence goes on along the minus strand of NC_072428.2, from coordinate 71,534,988 downwards.
AGTCCCCCAAAACCAAAACAAACAAACAAACAAAACTTTCTTAGAGTTCAGCAAGGCCACAGGATGCCACATCAATACACAAACACAACAGCATTTCTATATGCTAACAACAGAATATGTGGAAATTGAAATTAAAACACAATATAATTTGCATTTGCTCCAAAGAAAATGAAAGATGCAAATCTAACAAAGCATATAAAGCATCTGCTTCATGCAAATTACAAAATGCTGATAAAAGAAAGATGATCTACAATTGGAAACATACCACGTTCATGTAATAGAAGACTGGACACAGCAAACATGTCAAGAATTCCCAAATAGCTCTATAGGATTACTGTAATTCCTAGCAAAGCTCCACAAATAGTTTTTTAGACAAATATGTGTTTATTATATATTTTAAATGAAAAGGTAAGGGATACAGTATAGCTACAATAATAGTTTAAAAGAATAAGGTAAGAGAAATCATTCTATGTTTTGTTAAAATCTGCTATATCACTTTAATAATCAGGACAGTACGGTACTGGATAAATAGGGCAGAATATAAAACCCAGAAACAGAATAAGACTCTGTCTCTACAAAAGAGAGAATCCAGAAATAGACTCACACAAATACACCCAACCAATTTTTAACAAAGGTGCAAAAGCAATTAAATGAAAGAAGGATAACATTTTAACAAATGGTGATAGAGCAATTGGACATTCTCAGGCAAAAGAATAAACTCAACCTAAACCTTATATCTTTATGCACAAAATAACTCAAAATAGGTCAGAAACTTTAACGTAAAAGGTAAATTATAAACCTTTGGGGGAAAAAAGAAGACAAAATTGGTCAAAGTCCAGATCAGAGAGTTCTTAGATATGAACCCAAAAGTATGATCCAAAAAGAGAAAAATTGATAAATTACACCTCATCAAAATAAGGTTTTAACTTCTGATCTGCAAATGAGGGTGGGCAAATAGACAAATTACAGACTGGAAAAAAATATTTGTTCACTGCATTTCCAACAGAAGACTTGTATCTAGAATCTAGAATAGAATTGACCCTTGAAACATAGGTTTGAACAGCATGGGTCCACTTATATATGAATTTTTTTCAATAAATATATTGGAAATTTTTTTTGAGATTTGCAGCAATTTAAAAAAAAACTCATAAATGAACCACATAGCCTAGAAATATAAAAAAAAGGTTTGTCATGAATGCATGCAGTATATGTAAAAGTATTTTATCATTTACTGTTTTAAAATAACATGAATCTATTATAAAAAGTTAAAATGTATCAAAATATATGCATACACCTGCAGACTACATGGTGCCATTTGCAGTCTAGAGAACTGTAAACAAACATAAAAATACAATATAAAGTCATAATTATGTAAAATTAACTGTAATAAATTGTGTACTTCAGGAATACATTTGTAGCAACAGCTTATTGCTCTTGCAGTGAGCTTGTGTGATGACTATCTGCTTAAACCACTGTATGATACTAAGCATCTCCCTAATCATCACTACGTGAACAGTTTGTTTCTCCAGTAAATTGCTTATGGCAGTCTAAAGAATGATCTCCCATGGTTCTAATGTAGTTCTCACCGTGTTTAGTATAATACTGTAAACCTTGAATAACACCATGGGATCCATTCAAAATGCCACTAATGATACATCATAATATAAAGATGAATTGCTTGGTATACCCTAGACTGAGATGTGCAGCTGTGATTGCCCTCCATTTTCAAGATAAATCCAGCATAAGGACTATTGTTAAAAAAAAAATAAAACGGAAAAATTTCTGAAGCTGTCATGGCAGCTATGCCAACAAGTGTGAAAACCTTGTTCTTTTGCAAATTACCTTTTTTTCTTGTATTGAAAATGTAGCTTTTATGTGGGTGTAGGATTGCTATAACAAAGGCATATCTATAGACTCTAATTAATGTGATTTGAGAAAAAGCAAAGTCATTCTATGATGATTTAAAGCAAACGGAAGGTAAAGGTGGAGAATAGTATGCCTGCAAAAGATGGTTTGATAAATTTAGAAAGAAGTTTAACTTTCAACGTGTCAAGATAAGAGGAGGAGCAGCTTCTGCTCACCAAGAGGCAGTGGACAAGTCTTCAGATGACATTAAGAAAATTACTGAGGAGAAAGGGCATATCTGCCTGAAAAGGTTTTTCAATGCAAATGAAAATGCCCTATCCTGGGGGCGGAGGGGGATGCTACAAAGGATATTTAAGAGTAAGGAAGAGATGTAAGCACTGAGATTTAAGGCTGGAAGGGATAGGCAAATTCTACTGTTTTGTGCAAATGCACTTGGGTTTATGATAAGGGCTGCCCTTATCTATGAAGCTGCTAACCCCCAAACCTTGAAGGGAAAAGATAAACGGCAGCTTTCAGTCTTTTGGTTGTACAACAAGAAGGCCTGGACAACAGAAACCAATGTTCTAGATTGATTCCACACATACTTTGTTCCTGCAGTCATGAAATACCTTGCCAGGAAGGGATTGCCTTTTCAAATCCTTTTGGTATGGGAAGACACGTCTGGCTACCCAGAAACCCTGAGATCAAGTAGTCTACTTGCCCCCAAACACATCTCTCTAATTTGCCCCCTAGATCAAGGGGTCATAATAACAATTTTAAGGCTCACTGCACTCTATGGAAAGGATTGTCAATACTACGGAAGAGAACCCTGACAGAACTTAATGAAATTTTGAAAAAAATTACACCACTGAAGATGCCATCATTGTTATAGAAAATGCTGTGAAAGCCATCAAGCCCAACACAACAAATTCCTGCTAAAGAAAACTGTGTGCAGATGCGGACATGACTTCACAGGATTGATGACAGAGCCAAACAAGGTAATCATGAAAGAGATTGTGAATATGGCAAAAAAAAAAAAAAAAAAAAGCTTGAGGGATGAAGGGTTTCATGACAGTAATCTTGGAAAAATTCAAAAGGTAGTAGACACCAGAAAAATTAACAGAAGATGATTTGATGGAGATGAATACTTCTAAACCAGTACCAGATGATGAGGAAGAAGACAGAAGAAGCAATGCCAGAAAACAAGATGATATTAGACAATCTGGCAGAAGGGTTTCCATTATTCAAGACTGCTTTTGACTTCTTTTACAACACGGTCCGTTCTATGATACAGGCACAAAAGTAAAGCAAATGATGGAAGAAGAACTGGTAGTGTATAAAAATATTTTTAGAGAAAAGGAAAGGTAAAAAACAGGCATGATGTCTATGAATTCAACAGAAAGTGACTGCCTTTCCTGACTCCCCTTCTCTACCTTCCCTGCCTCTGCCATCCTTGAGACAGTAAGACCAACCGCTCCTCTTCCTCCTTCTCCTCAGCCCACTCAATGTGAATACTGGATGAAGGCCTTTATGAAAATCTACATTCACTTAATGAATAGTAAATGCTTTTCTCTTATGATTTTTTAAAAATCATTTTCTTTTCTCTAGCTTACTTTATTGTAAGAATACAGCACATAATACATATACAAAATACATGTTAATTGTCTATGTTATTGCTAAGGTCACTAGTAGGCTATTAATAGTTAAGTTTTGGGGGAGTTAAAATTTATGTGTGGATTTTTGACTGCATGGGGGGTCAGCACGCTATGCCCACACTATTCAAGAGTCAACTCTATATAAAGAACTCTAAAAACTCCATAGGGGGGTTGAGGATGGTGGCTTATGCTTGTAATCCTAGCACTGTGGGAGGGTGAAGTGGGTATGTCACTTGAGCTCACGAGTTCGAGACCAGCCTGGGCAAAATAATGAGACCCTGTCGCTACCAACAACAAAAACAACAACAAAAAATAAACAAATAAACAAAAATTAAAAAAATTAGCTGGGTGTGGTGATGCATGTCTGTAGTCCCAGCTACTCAGGAGGCTTAGGTGGGAGAATCCCTTGGAGCCTAGGACATGGAGGGTGCAGTGAGCTGAGATTGCAACACTGTACTCCAGCCTGGGTGATGGAGTGAGACTCTGTCTCAAAACAACAACAACAACAACAACAACAACAGCAAACCAAAAACTCCACAGGGGGAAAACAACTTATATCTAAATACAAAATAAGCCAAAGCCATGAATAGACTTCTAAAATTATTTCTTTATTTCTAAATTTTATGGCTACCTACTACTTGTACACATTTATAGGGTATATGTGATATCTTCATAGAAGCATACAATAAGTAATGATCAAATCAGAGTAGTTAGGATATCTATCACCTCAAACACCTATCATTTCTTTGAGTTCAGAACATTTCAAATCCACTCTAGTTATTTTGAAACATACAATAAATTATTGTTAACTATAATTGCCCTATTGTGCTATGTAATACTAGATCTTATTCCTTCTATCTAACTGTATTTTTGAACCCATTGAACCAACCCCTCAGTATCGTCCATCCTCCTCGCTACCCTTCCAGTTTCTGGTAACCATCATTCTATTCTCTATCTCCATGAGATCATTTTTTTTTAGCTCCCACATATGAGTTAGATCATGCAATATGTGTCTTTCTGTGACTGGCTTATTTCACTTAATATAATGACATTTAGTTCCATTTGTGTTGCTACAAATGATAGGATTTCTTTCTTTTTTATGCTGAGTAAAAATCCATCCTGTATATACACCATAATATTTGTTGATGGAAGTTGATCATCAGGTTGATTCGGTATCTTGGCTATTGTGAATACTGCTGTGGTAAACATCAGAGTGCATATATCTCTTTGGAATACTGATTTCCTTATTTTGAGGTAGAAATGCAAAATGATGCCACCACTTTTCACTTATCTTAGGCATTTTCTTAAAAAGTTAAACTTATGCTTATCATCAAACTCAATCATTTCAAGAGAAATAAACCACATATCCACAGAAAGACTTGTAAACATCTGTTCATAGCAGCTTTATTCACAATAGCCAAAAACTATAACCAACCCAAATTTCCATCAACTATACATTGCAGTATATCCATACAATGTAATTCTAGTCTGCAATAAAAATAATGAACTACTAATACATGCAACAATCTAGATGAATCTCAAAATCATTATTCTGAGTAAAAGAAGCTACATACGAAAGAGCATATACTCTATGATTCCATTTAAATAAGATTCTAGGAAATGCAAATGAATCTCCAGTGATATAAAATTGATTAGTGATTGCCTAGTGCCAGAGATGGAGGGGGATGGGGAATAAACTGCAAAGGGCATAATGGAATATTTTTGTAGCGTGATGGAGGAGGTGGTATGTTCACTATAGCATACATCTGTCATAACTCTCAAATTGTAGGCTTTATAGGGATGCAGTTTATTTTATGTAAATTATACTTCACTAAAGCTGATTTTAAAAATTAACACCCATTTGAAAGAGTCTGAATACAGAAATAAATATCATGGCCATTGTTCTTAAGGAGTTTATGATGACTCCCCCAATTTCCACTGTTTTTCATGGTTAGAAGCTGGAGGAATGGCAATGATTGTTTTTGGTTTCATTTTGTCTTATTTGTAAACAACAAATTTATACCTGCAAGATGGGATAAAGGTTTAACTTTTGGCAGACAGAATCAGACACTTTGATCACTTTTCCACTAAATCACTTAGTCAACCAGCATCTAACTTTCCCTGACAGAATACGGTATCTAAAAAAATTGCTGATTAAATCCCAGGCCCTGATGAACAAAGAATAACATTCAGTGAGATCCAAAGTTACATGAAGTTGAAACATCTCTTAATAAGCCAACCAGATACTTTTTGTTAGATAAAGTTAGGGAAGAAACACCTACTTTTATAACATTGTAACAGATTTCACCCTAAGAGTGGCATAGAGACATTAAAAAAAAAACAAAAAAAAGTTAAGTTGATGACTAATATGTAATTTCACACAGAGAAGACTGTCCTCATGCATATCACCAGGTATAATATGCTTCTCACTGTGATATTTTAAACATGATTTTTAAGATCAAATACGTAAATAAACTTACCGAAGAAATGATTTGATGTTTTCAGCTTTCATTTCAGATACCAGTTCCCACCGTATACTTTGATGATAGCGCATACAAGTGGTTATTTCTTTGAGAGGCTTAATAAACCAGGCTGAGGAAAAAAATACACAAACATGCACACATATACACAAAATCACTTCGACTTTATTAAAACCAGAAGCCACCCCTCTCTCCTTCCCCACAAAAAGCCTTTATCTGACAAATAGATCATGGTGAGCTTTAAAAAATAATGTTCATATTAAATGCAGAAAACCTGTAAATTCTGATATGTAATATAATTTTGAGATGCTTAAAAGGAGTTTTATTTAAGAGAAGCTCTTTCATTTTCTCACTTTATGCATGAAGGCGTGGCTTTTCTTGTTCTTCCCTGGATATCTAGTCCCTGACACATAGGGAACATTCCACAAATATTTATTTACATATAGAAAAGGGTTTTGTTTTGTTTCGTTTTGCTTTGTTTTTAGTGCTGCCCGTATTAGTTGAAAGTTTTGACTCACTCATGTTGCTTGGAAATAAAACGATTTTTTTTCATCCCTGCAGATAGTGACAGCTGTAGGTTGTCTCTAGTGAACTCAGGGAACATTTAATAAATTTGAATTTCAAGCACACTTTGTCTGTTAGGAAGCCCAAAATACATTCCATCTGGTTTCTAGTTTTGCTGAAATTTGCAGAGTTTATCATATCTAGCCCAGCCGGCCAGGGCTAGCGCACAGCCCAATCCCTTCCGGCTCCAGGATTTCTCCCTTTATCTCTGCAGAGAATCACGAGCCCCGGAGTCAGGAGAGAGTGTTTCGTTCACTTACCCACCATAAATCCCACCAGGAAAGATGCCAGCGCAGCAGCCAAGCACATCCAAAGGTACAGACGGCCCCTGGACTTCGCCATGGCTTCTTGAGGACTGAGCTTGGGGCGCCTGCTACATTGGTGAGCTTCGGGGCTGCAGAGAAACACAGAGCGCGCTGGCAGGAGGCTGTGAGCGCTGAGTGACCTCCGCTGACTTTCGCAAGGCCACGCCTCCGCCCTACCCGCTGGGGACCTGTGGTCCCCAGGGGCCCTCGATGGGGGAAAGGAAGCCCTGCAGAGGGAAGAGGCATTCTTCCTGTTGGCGGACAACTTCCATTCTGTGGATCCCGCAGTAAACCGGACGTAGTAGGTGGCGGGAGCTGCTGAAAATGTCCCTAATTATTTCCTAAGGAACTCGACGGCTGTTTGCCACGCCCATCCCCCAAAAAGCCCAATTTCGGCTCAGAAGTGAATTTAAGTATTGCTTTTCCTGATCTATTGGTTATTCTTCTTCCAGATTCTCTGCTGTAATTTCCCACTCGTCAAACTCGGAAAGAATTTCTGGTCCTGCCTGGGTGCTCCGCTGTTAAAGCTGTTAACACCACTAATACCTCAATCACTGTCAGCATCAAAATCGATGGGATTGCGCTCTTTTGTTCCCCTTTACTTAAACAAAACTCCACATTTCTGTAATTCTGTTCCCACTCATTTAACTGAGGTTTTTACCTGCCTCACTGGAATGTTTTAAGTTCACATTAGTAAAAGTAATCATTGAAAGGACCTTGCACTGCCAGTAGTTACTGAGAGTAGGCTCTTCATGCTGAAGCTCAGACACCAATTTCCCAAAATATGGTGCTTTGACATGCTAAACCGAAGAAACCAGAGGCTCTCTCTCACAATACCCCTCTCTTCCAGCTCCTCTCTCTCAATCCTTTGTCTCTCCCACAGCACAGAATAAAGCTGTTCTCTAAAGTTCCCTTATCTGCCTAAAGTCCAGAACTACTAAAGGAAAAAACAAACAAAGAAAAAAAAACTGTTTCTTTCCTGAGTTTTCATTAACCGAACTAATACCTCAGGAAGAAGGACTGCAGTCTGTCAAAACAACTGGCAGACTTCTGTCACAAACCATTGTCTGCCCTGTAAGGCCAACAGATTTTGTCCCAGGCCATTGTATATTCTTCAAGCCCATTGAATTCCCCTAAAATTTATTTACTACCCTCCTAAAATTATACACACATTCCCATCTTCCTTTCCTCTAAAAAGATGGGTATATTATCATCTGCACCTCATTGGTTATTGGGTAATCATTCTACTATGATTCCCCTATGCTATCCAGTTCAATAAATTTGTAAGCCTTTTTTTTTTTCTAATAGTCTGCCTTTTATGAGTTTATTTTCCAGCAAAACTTCAGAGGGTGAAGGGGAAGCTTTCCATTAACCCCTACATTAACAATGGCCCCTGTCTTCACCATATTACATTCATGAAGCATTTCTCTTTAAAGATGGGTTTGCAAAATAGTGGCCATTGTAAATACCCTGCATCCAACCATCTCCCCTCAGAGAAAAATTTTAGGAATTTATGATTGGCTTCACGTATCTAACCAAAAGTAGTTTTTTCAGAAAAAGCAAAACTGCTGAGTTGATTTCAAAGATGGTAATATATCTAGGATAAACTTCACAGCATTGTCTGCAGCCCTGATGGCTTTAGGTAATGCACCTTTGCTCCTAACAAGGGACTGGAAGAGTCAAGTTTATTTTTCTGGGACATAATTTTTTTGTTCTTGTATTTCATTGGCTATGAATTGAACATAATTGTTGATAGGTATGCCTAATGACCTATTTCTTGAAACTTTTGTAGCATACCTGGTACTTAACTTTGAAGCAAACCTCCATAATGAACTATTGATTTCTAAATGTTTGCATGCAATTTAAGTCCCAACTAACTTCAGCTTTTTCAGCTACTATCCCGTTAGACATTCCTTGACTGATTGTGTTTTCTATTTTAGAGAGAAATATCTTTCAAAAAACATTTTCATAACAAAGTAAGTTTGTTCCCCCTTATATGCATACACACAACACCATAGATATGGAATTAGAATAGAATTATTCAAAAGGTTCAATATCCAGTGAAGTAACTGAACCCCTCAAATACGGCTTAAGAAATATTTTGCAAGAGCACTCAGAATTATTTTTATGTGTTGCATTATGAAATTATACTGGGATTTTAATAACTCTCCAGTGTTTAACAGGTGACACATAAAGGTCTCAAACAATATCAAATGTTATTTTTGTACATATAAACATTTTGGGAATTGATTGTGTAATTTTTCAATTTTTAGACTCTTGGCTTTTTCTATTTGCTACCCATTGGACCATTCACTGTTGACCACATAGCCCTCAGATCAAAATTATCTCCAGGAATAGATTTACTAAAGAAAGATAAGGTAGAAACTAATGAATAACGTTGCTAAGCTATTTATTAAATTTATTTTTTCCTGCTCATTTTCTGTTTTTTATTGCTAATTGAAGTTTGAGTAATAGAATAAATCAATGCATTATTTAACACAGTTTGCCAGTTTGAATAATCTTCCTAAATTAAAATTAGATTATTCATTCAACCAACATTTATTGAGAGGCTATAACATGCCACACATTATGCACAATTCCAAGAATATGATCCTTGTTTTTATGAAGCCTATAATTCAATGAGAAGGCAAACATTGAATAAAAAAATTAAATGTAAAGAGTTCCAAGAATGAGCAATGTTACCTCAAATATGACTGTCGTCTCTGTAGGCGGCATCTGCAATCTTCAAAAGCCATTGTAAAAAGCCCAGTTAGCTGGCTCAAAAAGTCTTTGTCCTTTTGTCAATATAGACACTGCAAGCATTCAAAATTCTATGTTAATTAAGTTTGTAACAGAAGGCTGCTATCAAAAAGTAATTCCTAATTGTTACCATCTTGGCAGATACTTGTACTTTGCAAAGCACACTTAGCAAAGCAACACTGTTGACGTAGGGCAATCCTTTTCAATTTCTCCATCAAAGCTAATGGTATATAAAAACTTTTAGTATTGAAATCCAGTCTCTCAATGAAGCTATTTGACACATTTGACCTGCTCAGGATTCAGTGAGCCTGTAACATAACAAAACTCACCACTTCCTCCATTTAAGTTAAATTGCTCTTATCTAAGCATTTTTTCCTCCTCTTCTCCATCATAGCAGAGGCAATTTTGTAACTCTGAAGCTCAAGTTCCTTCAAACAGGCTATGGCAATGTTTGAAAACAAAGTGTCATATATGTACTAATAAAGCAGTATATATAAATTTCACTTGCAGAATTAAGCTTTAATTATTAAGCTTTAATAAAAAAGAATAGTGTTTAACTTGATGATAAAGTGATGAGATATTTGTCAAACCCACAGTCTCACCAGGTGCTGTGCCACAAAATTTCAGGTTTTGCTTGAAAATGTTGCCTTCTTCTGCATATGTGAGGCTCACTGTATAGATACAGACATTATGTCATTAGTGATGTCACAAGGTGGCATTACTAGAGAAATGAATAGGCCCACATGATTTTGGGGTCATCTAGAAAGCAATGTTCACTTTCAAAAATGTGAATGGTTGATGTTATGATAGCTGTGATTCAGCACAAGAATTATATTCCAGTTAGGTATTTGTTTCTTTTCTCTTTTATAGGAGAGGGTCTCACTATGTTGCTTCAGCTGGTCTCTAACCCCTGGGCTTAAGCAATCCTCCCAACTTGGCCTCTCAAAGCGCTGAGATTACAGACACGAACCACTGTGGTTAAGCATTTTTAAGATTCTGGGCTACAAAATTGTCAAAAATTAGTTTCAAACATAAAATAAGATGTTAGAAAATTAGTACATCAAACAAGATACCAGAACCTATATAACAGAGGAGAGGTGAGACAAAAGAAGTCTAGATAGTGAGAAGAGGTAAAAGACTGATAAAAGTGAGAAGAAATTTTAAAAGAAAAGCAGAAACCATGATTGGATGATTTCCTTCTGATGTCATAATTACTCTACTCAACAATAAATGTAGAAATTACAAAAGACCTACCAGGTTAATGTGTAAAATAGACCATGCATACCTTCTCATCAACATAGGATATGCCTCCTATCATGCTAACATTCTAGTTGGAACCTTGACACTGGTAAGTTGTGTAACTGAGCCTTTAAACAAGATTTTCCAACTTAACATTGCTCATCCCTCATCATTAAAATGCACCTTCAAGCTATTTTCCATGATAGTTTTAACTAATAGTGCCATAATTAGAGTACCTCCAGTGCTATTCCTTTACAAACTCTCATCCTATAGCCTCATTTACAGCTGCGGTCCCTGTATCCCTTTAGTATCATTTTATTGTGTATAAATGCCTTTATATTTCGAATCCTCTCTATAACATATCTTTTTCTACCCCCTCTTGTCTGACACCTATTTTCACTTGATACCACTTTTTTCTGAAAAGCAGTTAAATGGACATTTCCTTTTCTTGCCTCTCCATTGACACATGGGGTCAGAGAGGAAGGACAGATCTTCGCTTTGTCACCATTATTCCCTGTGCATTCTCTTCTGAAGTCACTTCCATCTGATTATATAATTTGCTTCCTTTTTTCATCATTGTCCCCACCAAGATATTATCCCACTTTCTCCAGTGGTTTTAATGGCTACATTGTAGAATTTGAGTGTGCCCCATTCTTTGGCACTTCACTCCTCATTTTCTTTCACACCTCACATAGAATTGTTTAGTATGTTCTATTGACTCTGCAATCAAAATGTGTCTTGAATCTAGCTGCTTACCGTCTTCACCAGCATTATTCTAATCTTAGCTGCAATAATCTCTCATGTAAAGCATTTTTATTGGGTTCTCTTTCTCCACCTTTGCAGACCATCTTTGACTCAATAGAATGTCCTTCCTAAGGCAACAATCAGATCAAGTTTTAACTTAAAATTTTCCAAAGCCCTGTCTTTAAATTTAAAAACAAAATTTATTAGAACAAGGATCTCTGAGGAAAAAGAAAAATATAAACTGAAAACAACCCCAATTTCCCCCAAATTTAGACTCAGTAGAGTGGCTACCAAAAACTCACACGATCTAGCTTTTGAATCTCACCTCCCTTCAAATAAAAACGGCACTAAGGAAATACATTCAAGCCAAATACATAGAGACCAGGCAACCACAAAATCAACAAAGATCACCAATATCATAAAGAAACAGACAAACCCAAAGGGAGGGCTTGTGGCACTAAGCCCTCCTAGTGATAAGTGTCATAAATTCGTATGTCTATAGATAAAGGAGGCTTTGTTATATGGCAAATGGCTAAGAAAGCCCCAGCCTTCTATAGTATTTTTCAAAGATCCCTACCAAAGTAAAATAGCAAGAAGGGGGTGTTTAACAATTTTACAATTGGAGGTAACTATTGGAGAAACTAAAATTATTTGATATTTTTATTGTGGTGAGTTGAAATTCATTTGTTATTTTAAAAGAGAATTATTTTTATTAAGTGGTTACTTTTCTTGACCAGCTAACCTGACCAAGGACAGTCTAATTCATAACAAGAGGAATATAATCCCTATTCTACAAGCCACATCCATAACCTCATGCTTCCCTAAATTATATTGCCAGTATTTGAGACTGAGCATTCATTTCCTGCTAAGTCTCAGACCACTCTGAGAAAGGCTGCCAGACATTTGCCAGCCCTGCTCACTACCATCCCACCTTCCAAGCAAAATTCTTTTTCTTAGGCTCAGACAAGCAAGGCTATTAATCAATGAGTGAAGGAGTTTTTCAGATCCTCTGGTGATGAAGTTATGGCACTCTCTGGTTTGTACAGGTTGATATGGTTTGGCCATGTCCCCACCCAAATCTCAACTTGAATTGTATCTCCCAGAATTCCCACGTGTTGTGGGAGGGACCTAGGGGGAGGTAATTGAATCCTGGGGTCCAGTCTTTCTCGTGCTATTCTGATGATAGTAAGTCTCATGAGATCTGATGGGTTTATCGGGGTTTCCGCTTTTGCTTCCTCCTCATTTTCTCTTGCTGCTGCCATGTAAGAAGTGCTTTCCACCTCCTGCCATGATTCTGAGACCTCCCCAATCACATGTAAGTCCAATTAAACCTCCTTTTCTTTCCAGTCTCAGGTATGTCTTTATCAGCAGCATGTAAATGGACTAATACAGTAAACTAGTTCCAGTAGAGTGGGGCGCTGCAGAAAAGATACCCCAAAACGTGGAATTAACTTTGGAACTGGGTAACAGGCAGAGACTGGAACAGTTTGGAGGGCTCAGAAGAATACAGGAAGATGTGGGAAAGTTTAGAACTTCCTAGAGACTTGTTGAATGGCTTTGTCCAAAATGCTGATAGCAATATGGACAATTAAATCCAGGCTGAGGTGGTCTCAGATGGAGATGAGGAACTGGTTGGGAACTGGAGCAAAGGAGACTCTTGTCATGTTTTATTAAAGAGACTGATGGCATTTTGCCCCTGCCCTAGAGATCTGTGGAACTTTAAACTTGAGAGACACGATTTAGGGTATTTGATGGAAGAAATTTCTAAGCAGCAAAGCATTCAAGAGGTAAGTGTTGGTAAAAAACATTCAGTTTTATAAGGCAAGCAGAGCATAAAAGTTAGAAAATTTGCAGCCTGACAATGCGATGGAAAGGAAAAACCCATTTTAAGAGGACAAATTCAAGTCAGCTACAGAAATTTGCATAAGTAGCAAGGAGCCAAATGTTAATTCCCAAGACCACTGGGAAAATGTCTCCAGGCAGTGTCAGAGAACTTCCCAGCAGTCTCTCCCATCACAGGCCCAGAGGCTCAGGAGGAAAACGTGATTTTTATTGGCTGGGCCCAGGGTCCCCGTGTTGTGTGCAGCCCAGGGACTTGGTGCCCTGTATCCCAGCCACTCCAGCTGTGGCTGAAAGAGGACAACATAGAGCTCAGGCTGTGGCTACAGAGGGTGGAAGTCCCAAGCCTTGACAGCTTCCATGTGGTGTTGAGCCTGCCGTTGCACAGAAGTCAAGAATTGAGATCTGGAGAGGCCAGGGGTGGAATGATGTGATTTGGCTGTGTCCCCATCCAAATCTCAACTTGAATTCTATCTCCTAGGATTCCCGCTGTTGTGGAAGGGACCCTTGAGGAGGTAACTGAATCATGGGGTCTGGTCTTTCTTGTGCTATTCTTGTGATAGTGAATAAGTCTCATGAGATCCGATGGGTTTATCACAGCTTTCTACTTTTGCTTCTTCCTCATTTTCTATTGCTGCCACCATGTAAGAAGTGCCTTCTGCCTCCCTCCAGGATTCTGAGGCCTCCCTAGCCACGTGGAAGTGTAAGTCCAATTAAACCTCTTTTTCTTCCCAGTCTTGGGTATGTCTTTATTGGCATCATGAAAATGGGCTAATACAAAGGTAAAAAAGATTAAAGAAGATGCAGAGAGTCAGAGAATCATGGTGGGGCCCAAGAAGATATAAAATAGCTGGTTCAGTGAATGGTCTCTGGCCTTCTCCAAGACCGAAACTGTACCTGGCTACTTTTCTAAGTCCCAAAACACACACAAGTCATCTGTCCACAATAAAACTAAGTCTCTAACCAACACAAACTTTTGTTTTACTTCTCCTTAAAATCTCTTTTCCTAAAAAAGACCCGGAATCTGGAAAACATTATACTAGGTGACATAAGCCAGACACAGAAAGGAAAATACGCATGAGCTTACTTTTATGTGGAATTTAGAACAAGTCAAACACATAGAAATGGAGAGAAGAATGGTGGTTTTCAGGAGCAGGAAGGAGGAGGAAATGGAAAGTATTAGGTCAAGGGGTAGAAAACTGCACTTTTATAGGATAAATTACTCTAGAGAGCTAATGTACAGCATGAGGACTGTAGTCGATAACATTGCATTGCGTATAAAAATTTGTTGAGGGTAGATTTTAGGTGCTCTCACCACACACACACACACGCGCACATGCTTACTCACACCAGTAATCGTGGTAGGTCATCGATAGTTTAATTTGCTGGACAGTTGTGGCCATTTCATTATGTATACATACATCAAAACACCATGTTGCACACCTTAAATATATACGATACACATTTTATTGGACTATTTCATAGAATTCTTTTTTACTGCCATATTGAGAAATGGGATAAAATCCCCTCAAGCTAAATATATAAAGCAGAGTATTAAATGTGCAATAATCAGAGGATAACTATAGTCAAATGAAAACACGGTTAAAAATTTTTCTTCAAAATGATTTAAAAAGCATTTCACTTTAGTCAACAGTGAAGGATACAGAGTCCCTAGGACTATTATTTTTGTCCTACCTGTTGTCATCTTTGGCATGGTGAGCAGGTGTACTACAAAAGTGGTGTTGCAACATCAAAACATTGCATTTTATATATTGCTTAGAGAAGAGTCTGTCTTTACAATTTATTGGCCTGAGGAGAACCCATCTCCCACTCAGCAAAATACAGTGAAAGAGAGACTCTAGCCTACTAGACAATCAGCTTTCCTGCATCTTATACTTTTATCCCATTTGATCAGTTCTGGTGAAACCAAATTTAAGAGTCATCTTTGAGTACAGAATTTCAGAATTTAGAGGAAGGTGATTCTTGTTTACCTTCCACTTTAAAAAATGCTTTGGATACTTGATGTGTAAGCATTGGGAAGTGACATTTCACCTAAGTGAAAGAGTATTTTGCTTATCATTAAAATGACTCCATTGTAAACTGTATTGCTTGTAATCTGTATCATTCTTGGCCTATGCTTTGGTTTCTGTTAGCTTCTATTTTGCAAGCAATATACATTACTCTAACTTGAACAGAAAAGAAATATAGTTCATGGAAACTCTGGCAAGATTAGAGAATCTTTTTTTTTTAAAGTGGGCAGTGATTAAAATGGCCAGTCAATCAGAACTATGGCAAAAATGATGACAGAGGAACAATCTGATGAGGCTGGTGTGGCTGCGGCAGCGGGACACTGGATGGCACCCCTTGTTTTAGAGACGATCCCCGTGATCACCACCACCATAGAACAGTGAGATCATGTGCCTGTGCTCTACCAGGGGCAGGGAAGACAGATGTCTAGACTTTATAGATTCTGAGACCATGAAGAATCACACAGCAGAACATTCCACAAACATAGAAAGGGTGTTCAAATGCTGTACAGACAAAAATACACCAGCAAACAATTATATAGTCTCTTTTTTTTTGCCTGCCCTATATCTGTACATGTTAATCTTCCAATAAACTTCCAAAAAAAACATCCCCAGTGGTAGTTTTGTAATTTTCACATTTAGCAAACAAGACTACACTCATCATTTCTCTAAGCAGACAGGAAAAAAGTGCATTAGAGTATTATTTAGAGAAGTGGTTTGCAAAGTGAAATCCCCAGACAACAGCGTCAATATTACCTGACAACTTGTTAGAAGTGCAGTCTCAGGACAATTCTAGAGCTATTGAATCAGAAACTTTTATTCAGAAATGAAGATAACTATTACTTTTAGAGTTGCTTTTATATGATGGGAAAAAATTGACCCAAACTCTTGTGGTTACTGCATCCAGCTGCAAATCTAGCTTTCTAGTTGATGCTCATTCTTCTTGTAGTTCTGTCATGATTCTATCTCAGTTGTCTCATTCTATGAGCAAAATTGTAAAGCATAGGAGGCTGGGTTCAGTGACTCACGCCTGTAGTTCCAGCTATTTGAGAGGCTGAGGCAGGAGGATTTCTTGAGCCCAGGAGTTGGAGACTGCAGTGAGTCATGATCATGTGACTGCACTCTGGCCTGGGCAACAAATGAGACCATGCCTCTTAAAACTAAAAATTTGGCCAAGATGGTGGCTCATACCTGTAGTCCCAGATACCTTGGAGGCCGAGGCTTGAGCCAAGGAGTTTGAGTCCAGCCTAGGCAACAGAGGGAGATGCGATCTCCATTTAAAAAAAAATAAAATTAAAAAAATATACATGTAATATGGAGAGAGAAAAGAAATTTAAGATAAGCTATAAGAATATATACATGTTGCAGTAAGAAATGAGACACACGAGATAAAATTTTTGTTTCAGCATTTCATCATAAAGTCACTTATAACTTCCTTCCACCACTTATCTCCCATATTCCCTTAGCTTTCAGCAAGTATCTCAGCTATTCAGAATCATTTACCTTCATTTCTAAGGGACCTGAACCCTTGCTGTACCCTCTTGTTTAGTAATCTCAGTGAACCTTGGATTGGCTGAGAACACTTTGCTTTGCTTTACTCAGAAGGTGGACTTTATTCTTCCCACCTCCCCCCCACTTTTGTGTTATTTCCTGTCAGTCCTTGAAGGGGCAAACTATCCCGCTCCCTCACCCTGTGTTTCTTCCATCCTCAGCTTCACTCAGACCCATGGTATCAACACTCAATGGGTGAACTGCTGTCAATGAAAAATATTGCCATCATTGTACTAGAACTTATTCTTAATAATAATAGGAGCAAACTGACCTTAAAAGTCAAGTAGGTCAAGTTGTACACAAATACCTATCACGGATCGGTAGATGGGTATTGTCAAGTTCATTTTTGTATGCTTTCTACTTCTGTTCCAACTTTGACATTCATTTGCGGTTTCCAAAAGGGAGGCAAAGACAATTTTACACTTTATAGTTTTCAACTTACAAGATGTCTGTAAAGACCTCACATTAGAATCACCTGGGACCTTTAAAAATGCCAATGATTGGCCGGGCGTAGTGGCTCATGCCTGTAATCCCAGCCCTTTGGGAGGCCGAGGCCGGCGGATCACGAGGTCAGGAGATCAAGACCATCCTGGCTAACACGGTGAAACCCCCGTCTCTACTAAACATACAAAAAAATTAGTTGGGCGTGGTGGTGGGCACCTGTAGTCCCAGGTACTCGGGAGGCTGAGGCAGGAGAATGGCATGAACCCCAGAGGTGGAGCTTGCAGTGAGCCAAGATTGTGCCAGTGTGCTTCAGCCTGGGTGGCAGTGGGAGACTCCACCTCAAAAAAAAAAAAAAAATTGCCAGTGATTGAAGCCTAATATTGAAGTTTCTGATTTATTAATAATTAGTCTGTTGCTGGGTGTTAATTGAGCTCCCCAAGTGATTACGCATGTAGGACTTCAAACCACTAATTTAGAACCTTGTGATTCAAAATGTGGGCAAAAATGAGCAGCATCAGTATCACCTGGGAGCAGCTTCAGGCCTCACTTTAGATTTACTCTAAATCTAAATATTTTATTTTTATTAAAACAATTAAGAACAGATTACAAGCTTCAACTACATCTAAATTCTTTGGATTTACTTTAAAAGAATCTACATTTTGACACAAAACCAAAGTGAAATAAATTAGCTTTTTTTTTTTTTTTTTGAGACAGAGTCTTGCTCTGTTGCCCAGGCTGGAGTGTAGTGGTGCAATGTTGGCTCACTGCAACTTCCACCTCTCCAGTTTAAGCAATTATCCTGCCTCAGCCTACAAAATATCTGGGATTACAGGCGCATGCTATCACGCCCAGCTAATTTTTGTATTTTTAGTAGAGACAGGGTTTCACAATATTGGGTCAGCTGGTCTCGAACTCCTGACCTCAAGTGATCTGCCGGCCTCGGCCTTCCAAAGTGCTGAGATTATAGGCATGAGCCACCATGCCCAGCCTAAATTTGCTTTAATTTGGAGAAGTACTGGTCTAGAAAACACAAATTCCCAGGAGACTCAAGTTCTTAAAATAAGTTGATTTCTTGAGTACAAGTTCTTCAAATGCATTCTTCAAGATTTTTTTTTTTACTTTATAAATTGACAAAGTTTATACATATTCATGGCTATATGGGGATGTTTCAATACATGTAGATGGTGATCGGATCAGGGTAATTAGCATATCTATCATCTCAATCATTTATTATTTCTTTGTATTGGGAACATTCAAACTACTCCTTGGTATTTTAAACTACATAATATAGTATTGTTAACTATAGTCATCTACAGTACTATAGAACACTAGAACTTATTACTCCTAACTAACTGTAATTTTGTACCCATTAACAAATCTCTTACTATCCTTCCTTTCTCTCTACCCTTTTCAGCCTGCAGTATTCGCTCTTCTTCTTTTTACTTCTATGAGATCAACTTTTTTTTAGCTTCTGCGTGAGTTAGAACATGTGGTGTTGAACTTTCTATTCCTGGCTTATTTTGCTTGACATTATATCCTCCAGTTCCATCCATGTTGCTGAGAATGACAAGATTTTATTTATTCTTTTTTATGGCTAAATAGCCTTCCTTGGTATATATATACCACATTTTTAAAATCCATTCTTCTGTTGTTGGAAACCTAGGTTGATTCCATATCTTGGCTATTGTGAATACTGTTGGAATAAACATGGGGATGCCGATGGCTCTCCAATATAATGCTTTTCTTTCCTTTGGATAAATTCCCAGTAGTGGGATTGCTTGAGGGGTTTCAATACTGTTCTCCATACTGGCTGCACTAATGTACATTCCTACCAACAGTGTATGAGAGTTCCTTTTCCCCCAGCTACTCAGGAGGCTGAGGCAGGAGAACTATTTGAACCCTAGAAGCAGAGGGAACCAGATTACACCACCACTGCACTCCAGCCTGGACAGAGAATGCGACTGTCAAAAAAAAAAAAAGTCCCTTTTCTTCACATCTTTGCCAGCATTTATTTTTGTCTCTTCTATAATAGCCATCCGAACTGGGGTGAGATGTTGCCTCATTGTGGCTTTGATTAGCATTTCCCTGCTGATTAGTGGTGTTGAACATTTTTTCATATATTTGTTGGTCATTTGTATGTCTTATTTTGAGAAATGTCTGTTCAGAGAATTTGCTTATATTTAATTAGATTGTTGAGTTTCTTTGCTATTGATATGTTTGAATTCCTTGTATATTCTTGAGATTAATTTCCTGCCAGATGAGTAGTTTATATTTTCTCCCATTCTGTAGGTTGTCTTTTCACTCATTTTATTATTTCCTTTGCTGTGCAGAAGCTGTTTAGCTTGATGTGATCCCATTTGTTTATTTTTTCTTTTGTTGCCTGTGCTTTTCATGCCTTATTCATAAAATCTTTTCCCAGAACAATGTCCTGAAGGATCTCCCCTATGTTTTCTTCTAGTAGCTTTACCATTTTGGGTGTTATATTTGGGCATTTGAGATATTTTGAGTTAATTTTTGTATAGGGTGAGAGGCAGGGGTCTAGTTTCATTCTTCTGCATTTGGATATCCAGTTTTCCAAACACAATTTATTGAAGAGACTATCCTTTCCCCAATGAGTGTTCTTGGCATCTTTGTAAAAAATCAATTGGCTGAGATATGTGGATTTTCTGAGTTCTTTATTCTGTTCCATAGGTCTGTGTCTGTATTTATGCCACTACCATGATGTTTTAGTTACTACAGCTTTGTAGTATATTCCGAGGTCTGGTAGCATGATACATCCAGTTTTGTTCTTTCTGCTAAGGATTGCTTTGGCTATTCAGGATATTTTTTGATTCCATACAATCTCTTTGGATTTTTTTTTTAATTTTGTGAAGAATGTTCATTGGTATTTTGATAGAGATTGCATTGAATCTGTAGGTTGCTTTTGAGTAGTTCTGTCACTTTAACAACATTAGTATTTCTGATCCATGAGCATGAATGTCATCTACAGTGCTATAGAACACTAGAACTTATTATTTCTACCTAGCTGTAATTTTGTATCCATTAACAATCTCTTACATCCCTCCTTTCTCCCTACCCTTTTCAGCTTGCAGTATCCTCTGTTCTACTTTCTACTTTTCATTTGTTTGTATCTTCTTCAATTTCTTTCATCAGTGTTTTGTAGTTTTCATTTTACCTCCTTGGTTACATTTATGTCTAGGTTTTTTTTTTGGTAACTACGGTAAATAGGTTTGCCTTCTTGATTTCTTTTTCAGCTAGTTTGTTTCCATAGATATAAATGCTACCAATTTTTGTGTATTAGTTTTGTGTCTTGCAACTTCACTGAATTTGTTTGTTCTAAAAGTTTTCTGGTAGAGTCTTCAGGTTTTCCTATAGATAAGATCATGTCATCTGCAAACAGGAACAATTTGATGTTCTCCTTTCCAATTTTAATGCCCTTTATTTCTTTCTCTTGTCTAATTACTCTTGATAGGACTTCACATTTATATACTTTGAATACTTAAAATGTTTACATAGATGTCAGAATCAACTTTCATTTTTCATAGTAAAAGAAGACCCTATTTGTTTTGTAGTTTTAATATTAATCAATTATTATTATCTGAGACAAATTATTTAACAAATTAAACCATCTCTTAAAATATATTATCACAAATAAATTCCATAAGGAAAATATCTACAACTGTTTTTATGAAAGAAAAAAAGACTTCTCTAAAGTTGCTTTGTCCTGGTGCTATGGCACACACCTATAAATCCAAGCATTTTGGGAAGCCATGGCGGGATGATCCTTTGAGCCCAGTAGTTTGAGACCAGCGTGGACAACAAAGTGAGACCTCATCTCTACAAAAAATAAAAAAGAAATTAGCTGGCTATTGTGGTGCATGCCTGTGGTCCTAGCTATTCGGGAGGCTGAGGAAGGAGGATCACTTGAGCCAGGGAGGTGGAGGTTTCACTGAACCATATTCACGCCACTCCACTCCAGCCTGGGCAACAGAGATAGACCTTGTCTCAAAAAAAATTAAATTAGTTAAATTAAACATAAAGTTGCATTGTAGTTAAGAAATTGGGAAAGCAGAAAATGCTTCTTTTTTTTTTTTTTGAGTTGAACAATGAGAACACATGGACACAGGGAGGCGAACATCACACACCGGGACCTGTCAGGGGGTTGGGGGCTGGGGGAGTGATAGTATTAGGAGTAATACCTAATGTAGATGATGGGTTGTTGGGTGCAGTAAACCACCATGGCACGTGTATACCTATGTAACAAACCTCCACGTTCTGTACATGTATCTCAGAACTTAAAATGTAATAATAATAATAATAAAAATGGCAAAAAAAAAAGGAAATGCTTCTTGTTAGAACAGATTACATATCCTCATTGCTTTTTATAATAGCCTATAATAACAGAATATCCACAAGGTGGCAGTAATATATCAGTTTCATCCTCTGAAATTAAAACTTGCCTATTCAATAATACAATGGATCCTTCTGAATTCACTCTAAGACATAGAATACAGCAATTTGACTTAATAATTAGCCTTTAATTTATAGTTTTGTATTATCACCTTAGTGTTTTGAATTAGTTTGTATTTTAATATACTTAAATGAATTAGTCCTATGCAAATTGACTAATTTGACATGTGAAGGTGTTTTTATTCTATTTTCAGAAGTTTGGCTTTAAAAAAATTTCTAAACTTTGATATCTGGTGAATGTTAATGTTTTTATCTTATTAAAAGGTGACAGACCACAGGATATTCAACTGACTTTTTTTAACAAGGATGCAAAATCCGTTTAAAGGAAGGATACCTTTTTCAACAAATGGTGCTAGAGCAATTGGACATTCATAGGTACAAAAACTAAGATTGACCTAAATTTATACTTTATATAAAATTTAACTCACATAAATCACAGGCTTAGGTGTGAAATGTAGTATTACAAAACTTTAAGTTGTGTATGGTAGCTCGTGACTGTAATCTCAGCTACTACTCAAGTGGCTGAAGCAGAAGGATCACTTCAGTCCATAGTTTGTGGCTACAGTGAGCAATGATGGCACCACTGCACTACAGCTTGGGCGAAACCTCGTCTCAAAAATAATAAATAAATAAATTTATTAATTCATTAACCTTTTAAAAATAGAAGAAAACTCTTGAGACCTTGGGCTAGGCATAGAATTTTTAGGCTTGATATCAAAAACAAAATCTACAAAAGGAAAAAGTGATAAAACTGGACTTCTTTTTTTTTTTTTTTTTACTTAGAAAGACCCTGTAAAGAGGTTGAAAAACTGAATTACAGACCATGAGAAATAATTTGCATACCCTATATCTGACAAAGAGCTTATATCTAGCATATGTAAAGAATTCTCAAAACTCAATAGTAGTAAATAAGGTATCCATTTAAAAAATTGGCATATGTGACCTCTGTGTATTATAACTTAAACCTCATGTGACTACAATTATTTGAAATGAAATAAACAAAACAGTAATGCCTGTTTCTAGCATATAAAATAATCAGAGGACATAGAATTTTACAAAGTTAAATTATTGGGCCATTTACTTAATTTAAATATTTTTAAATGAATGTACCCATTTTGCTTGAAGCTGTGTGCAAGTATGCTTGGTTTTTTTTTTAACGATAATATGGTCACATGAGCATATACTTTATTTTTTAAAAGTTTATAGTTACCCCACACAAGTTCTTATTGATTCCCTCATTCTTAACACCTGCACAGTATTTCATTTTATAATTAATGGATTGTAGGGTTTATTCTTTTACTATCACTTGTGTTGTTCTAATGTTTTGTTTTGTTTTTTTTCACTAGAAAGTGTTGCAATGCACAAAACTACAAATATAAGGAGGGTCTTTTCTGGATCTCTATTGAAAAACTTTGAATAAAAATTACAAGTTCAAATCACATGTAAAATAAACATTTTAATTAATAGGGCTTTTATGCAAGATGTTAGTAGCAGCAGCACAGTTTTATTAATATCCCTGAATCTCTCACAAAAACTGACCGAGCAACTGGGATAATGAAGTATTAACTATGACAAAACAATGTAACAGGGTGTCATCATGAACCTTTTGTGAGGTTAAACCACAGGGACCCAGGGGAATCACCAACTTTTTTGGAAGAAGGAAAGGAAAGGAAAAAAATCTTTAATGGCCCTGGGAACTGGAAAAACTAGAAATACAAGCGCTAACATCTATGTTCCTAAATTCAGAGATTCCTACTAGGCAAAAAGAACTTAGCAGATTAATCTGAGAACAGCAGCTGAGGCTTGCAGAAGGCTTCCTGAGCCTCAACTCCCAGCTGAGAGTGAGGATGGCAAAAAGCAGGTGCTGTGAGTGGTCTGTATCCTATGAACCCTACAAATTAACCACCTCTGAAACAAAGCCCTGCCCTAAGGAGAAACTGCAGGAAGTCAATTATAAAGTGAGTTGGGAAGGACACTGAAGCTCAAGAAAAAGAGAAACTCCAGTTTAAGATGCAAGAGAAGACGGGAAAAGGCAGTTTTCTGCAAGTTCAAGCACAAATAATTTCTTTAACTTCTAGTTCTGGAAATACCAAGTGCAGTGTATGTAAAGCAGGAATTTTGGATGGATATTATATAATTTTCCGACCCACTGTTACTAATCCAGTCTCCCCTGTACTCAGATCTTCCATGCTACAGACAGACTGACAGATGCTCAGCAAATAGTAGCTAATATTTTCTAGGAAACGAGGTGCTAAACGAGTTGTCCTAAATTTTTACCTCCAGGTCTGTAAGTTGATTTGAACCATTACCAGTTCCTGGTTCTGCACAGGTTGTTGAAGACAGGACTTCTCTCCTCCACTGGAAACTCCACCTGCTCCCAATCAACCATCCTTTCCTGTAGCCTTGGAGACACTACTCGGTGTAGCACCCCTCCCAGCCTAGAATAAGCACACTCATCATCAATCGCTCTCATTTTCTGTCTTATCTCCATTCTATCTACATACATTTTTTGTTTTCGCCAATGTTTTTAAATAAGCAACTGTACAAGCACAACCATGACAACAAAAACCTTCCTTTCCCCAGTGTCATAGTGAGCAAGGAATATATTTAACCTTAAATAAAAGACAAAAACAAATGCTGGATAAAGCTGACAGAAAGAAATGCAACCGTAGGTGCTCTGGCATTACAGAAATGATACACTAAGAAAAATAGAAGAAAAGGAAAAAGAAGGTATTCTGCAGGATGATTTTACTGACTGCACATCTGTAATGCCTGGGAGTCAAAGGATATTGTTTATAGAAATGTAGGCATACTTAATGGCACCAGGGGAAACAAAGTTAATATTATTATATCCAATTGGGGGATGAAAGATCACATAGGGAAGACAAGAAAGAGTTAATATCATTGTTCTTAGTTTAGAGACATTAGCTACTGTCTAAAGAAAGAGATGATTTTATGAAATTACGTAAGGTAGCCATCAGAATAAAAATTTAACTCTTCCAAATATCACAACATCAAAACAAAATCAATAAAAACAAACAAGACAGCAAAAGAAGATATGTGCATATAGATCATAGCATAACATGCTCTTATTAGAGGAAAAAAATATTGTCAGATTAAATCAAAAAGGGAAACTCAATTCTATGCTGGATATAAGATAAAGTGTTTCAGAAAGTTTAAAAATAATAGTACAGGCAATGAATAAAAGGGTCTTCTCTTCATGTGTTACAGAGTATAAAACAGTGAGTAAACACATCATACGTTTTCTCTTTTTACACTTAAAATGCTGGAGATGTTGCACCACTAGTATGAATTTACTTCAGATATATAGTGGATATACTTTTATATGGTTAGAAACAGAGATGATAATAGTTAAGGAGAAAATAACATCTGCATTGACGCTAGGAAGAAAGAGCCATTGTTGGGTACATAGTGATCACATTACCACAGAGCAATCTGTTCCCAACTGAAATGTCCTTGCCCTTCTGCTGAAATCATGTACGATTCTGCAAAAGTAGTTTTTACCTCCCACAAATCAGCCATTGGCTCTGCTGTTATTGTCCACACAGAATAAGCATCAGAGCTAGATTTAGCTGTTGTATTATGGTATGAGACCACCACTTCTCCTGTTGTCCTTCCCAGTTGCTCCCCACCCTCCCCTTTTCTGTAGTTTATAAGACAGGAGAAAAGGGAGAAAGCAAAAAGAAAGAAACAGAAGTAAGATAAATACCTAGACGACCTTGGTGCCACCACCTGGCCCTGGTGGTTAAAATAATAATAATATTAACCCCTGACCAAAACTACTGGTGTTATCTGTAAATTCTAGACATTGTATGAGAAAGCACTGTAAAACTTTTTGTTCTGGCCAGGCGCGGCGGCTCATGCTTGTAATCCCAGCACTTTGGGAGGCCGAGGCGGGCGGATCACGAGGTCAGGAGATCAAGACCACTGTGAAACCCCCTCTCTACTAAAAATACAAAAAAATTAGCCGGGCGTGGTGGCGGGCGCCTGTAGTCCCAGCTACACGGAGAGGCTGAGGCAGGAGAATGGCATGAACCCAGGAGGCAGAGCTTGCAGTGAGCTGAGATTGCGCCACTGCACTCCAGCCTGGGCGACAGAGCAAGACTCTGTCTCGAAAGAAAAAAAAAAACTTTTTGTTCTGTTAGCTGATGTATGTAGCCCCCAGTCACGTTCTTCATGCTTACTTGATCTATTACGACTCTTTCACCTAGACCCCTTAGAGTTGTAAGCCCTTAAAAGCCCTAGGAATTTCTTTTTCAGAGAGCTCATCTCTTAAGACACAAGTCTGCTGAGGATCCCGGCCGAATAAAAAACCTCTTCCTTCTTTAATCCGGTGTCTGAGGAGTTTTGTCTGTGACTCGTCCTGCTACATTTCTTGGTTCCCTGACCAGGAAACGAGGTAACTGATGGACAGTTGAGGCTGCCCCTTAGTTGGCTTAGGCCTGCCCTGTGGCGCATCCCTGCGGGGGACTCCAGCCAGTTTGAGCGATGTGGATCCTGAGAGCGCTCCCGGGTAGGCAATTGCCCCGGTGGAACGCCTCATCAGAGCGGTGTGTGGTAGGCCCCTGTGGAGGATCAACGCAGTGGCTGAACACCGGGAAGGAACAGGCACTTGGAGTCCAGACATTTGAAACTTGGTAAGACTGGTCTTTGGAACTTGCCTACTCCACTTGAGTGGAAGTGTGTCCTGATCACCCACTGCGTGCCTGTACTGGCACTTTGGCTTTCGTTTTTGAATTGACTTGAATTGCTTGATACTTTGGTTTTTGTTTGACCTGGCTTGGATTTCTGGATACTCTGATTTTGGTTTTGATTCTGGTTTGGTGAAAACTGAAAAAGTGTGTATGTGACCTTTTTACCCATTCTTTGTTCTGTGGTGTGCGTGTGGTGTGAGCTTGGTGTTTTGTCTTGAGGAAACATGGGTCAGACACAAAGTAAGCCTACTCTGCTAGGAACTATGTTGAAAAATTTTAAGATGGGATTTAATGGAGACTATGGGGTTACTATGACACCAGGGAAACTTAGAACTTTGTGTGGAATAGATTGGCCAACATTAGAAGTGGCCTGGCCATCAGAAAGAAGCCTGGACAGGTCCCTTGTTTCTAAGATATGGCACAAGGTAACTGGTAAGTCAGGACACTCAGACCAGTTTTCATACATAGACACTTGGTTACAGCTGGTGCTAGACCCCCCACAGTGGCTAAGAGGGCAGGCAGCAGCAGTGTTAGTAGCAAAAGAACAGATAGCCAAGGAAGGATCCCGCTCCACCCGCCGAGGGAAATCAACTCCTGAATTTCTGTTCGACCCAACATCAGAAGATCCATTGCAGGAGATGGCACCAGTGATCCCAGTGGTGCCCTCCCCTTACTAGGGAGAGAAGCTTCCCACTTTTGAGTCCATAGTGCTTGCGCCTCCACAAGACAAGCATATATACAAGTGTTTTAGAGTATACTAAATGTCTCTTCAGCATTTCTGGGTGAAATCTGATCAAATCTCACAATGTTCAGTAAATAAATAATGGTTATTTAGAAATCATTTTGCAGTGGTGGATTGTGATTGAGATTTTACAAAATACTTTAAAGGAGAAAATTATGACATCTAAATGAAACAATGAGAGTAAAATTGCAGTTAAATACCATTTCCTAAACAAATCACTTTTTTTCTTTTGTACTAAATCAGTCTTTTCTAAACCAATCACAATGAGCATTAAGAATGATTTTCAGAGTATTCAGGACCCATCCTCTAATGGTATAAATTGGTCCTAACTTCATACTCTTAAACCTGAAGCTTTTTGGAGTAAAGTCAAAACTCAACAAAACTGAGGTTTCTTTTCTTGTTTCTTTCTTTCTCTTTCTTTCTTTCTTTCTTTCTTTCTTTCTTTCTTTCTTTCTTTCTTTCTTTCTATTTCTTTCTTTCTTTCTTTCTTTTCTTTCTTTCTTTCTTTTTCTTTCTTCTTTCTGTTTTTTTCTCTCTCTTTCTTTCTCTCTCTCTTATTCTCTCATTCTTTCTTTCTTTCTTACTTCTTGCTTTATTATCCAGGCTGAAGCGCAGTGGCTCGGTCTCAGCTGACTGCAAATTCAGGGTTCAAGTGAGTCTCCTGCCCCGTCTCCTAAGTTTCTGGGATTACAGTCATGTGCCACCACTCCTGGCTGATTTTTGTGTCTTTAGTAGAGATAGGGTTTCCCTATATTGGCCAGGCTGGTCTCTAACCTGATCTACCAGCCTTGGCATCCCAAAGTGCTGGGATTACAGGTGTGAGCCATCACACCTGGCCTCTCTGAGGTTCATTTTTCTATGCAAAAGAAAATGGTAGGATGTAGTGCCCTGTGAGTTGTGTATGAACCCAACAATTTTACCTACAGATCCAAGAGCTCTCTTTGGGCCTCAGGTTCTCTTTTTGTCTTATACAAAATAAAGCCTGTTCTACTCTAGACAGAAGTTTATCACTGAGTCACAACCTGAGTCAAATTTTGCTTTGGTCTTTGTTTCCCCAAGGCATAAGATGAAGTTTCAATCATACCCTTCCTAATTTCCTTCCTTCAGGGAAATGTTTTCAGACATCACACAAGCCTTCCAGAAAGAACCCATCTGCCTCTTCTGTCTGAACTAACTCATAGACCCCATCACTACAGGCTGCGGCCCTAGCTTCTGTAGGCCCTGTCTCTGCCTTTCCTGGGAAGAAGCCAAAATTCCTACCTGCTGCCCACATGTGGGGAATTGTCACAGCAGGAGGACATCAAAACCAATATTCTTCTGAAGAATCTGGTGTGCATTGCCAGGAAAGCCAGTCTCTGGCAATTCCTGAGTTCTAATGAACAAATGTGTGGGTTCCACAGGGAGAAAAAAAGATATTTGGAGCAGTGGATAAGAGCCTGCTTCATTTGCCGTACGCTCAGGAGCACGGGGCTCACAGACACTGTGAGGGGCAACTAAGGAACACTGGGTAAGTGATGGCTCTGAGAGCACTTTGAAAGCTGGAGGATGGCACAAGTGAAGAGATTAGGGAGAAGATGAAGAGCATGAGGATTATTCTTTTCTGTACTGGATGTCATGTAGTGCCTAGGTATCAATGGTAAAAATTTAAACGGAATCTGTGAGAATACCTTCCTTCCTGGAACTTGCATTTCACTGAGGGAGTGATGAAGTTAATAATCATTATAATAATTTGGCTATTTACTTTAATGTTCAAGGCACTGTAAAGAGCTCAATATCAGAAAGGGTTTCTGGCTATCTAAACTACAAGTTCAAAAGCCTTCTATATAAGAAACCTATTTACCAACACTGGAAATAATACAATAAAATATGCTAGAATTAGCAAGGCACGGTGTCAGTGGATTCCAATTCTGATGCAAGATGCCACATTATCTGTAAACCGGCCCTGCTTATGATTTTCCTATTAAACTGATTGTGTTGCATGTCGTGGTTCTACATTCTGAGATCTTCCCAAATCTCTTTCATATCTCATTCCTTGATTTCTTTATCAATGGGGGTCTGACACCCAAAGCGATTTGTTTCTGTGATGTTCAAATTCATAGTTCTTTTATAGGAGAAGATAATGAAGCAAATGAGATCTTTTTGGGCAAAAATTCAAGAAAACCAAAGAAAGTTAAATGAGGAGAGCAGGAAAACCAACCAGTGGATTGTAAGTATTAGGCCTTTTCCCTCAGATTCAGCCTCAGACAGACATGCTACAAATGTATCCACTTACCACTTGAGTGGAAAACATCTTGGTTAGGATTTGAGGAAGATTTTTTCTCATGGCTTCCAATCCTGAGGGTACAGTGCAGCATTGATTACTGCTCAGAGAGAGTGGTCAGGCTATGGAGTAGGGAGGTTTGGTACTAAAGACTAATTTAAAAACATAAGACTGCAAAAAATTATCTGTGAATCACCATAAATTCCAATGACTCTCACGTAGGTTGTCTGTTATTAAAGGGTGTATATGGAAGAAATGGTGGATAATAACCTTTCTTCGGGTGTTTTAGGAAGTCATATAATGAATAAAAGTGGTTTAAGAAAAGAATGAATTTGGCTTCTAGTATTGTTAAGAAACAATAAAAATAAAGGAAAGAAAGGGAGGAATGATTGATTTCATGGTTCTGAGAAGTGGGAAGACATGGGTTTATGTATATAGCTTATTGGTAGAATACATCAGTCAGTCTAGGCTCAGTGGCTCAAGTTCATAATCCCTATAATTTCGCAGTGCTACATCAGGAAAGGGTTTTAAAGACGAATTTCCCTTGAATGATTATTTGTTTTTAAATCCTGTGATGAAATATTTGGTATTAGAAAGCTCAATTGTATTTTCCTCTTTAAAGGAGTGAGTTAGAGCAGCGGCACATGCCCCAGTGTGTGAGCTCAGAGCTCAGTGCTCAACCCATCACTGGCATAATGGACAGATTTCATGACCTCCAGGTGAGTGTCAACCTGCTGAGGTGATGACCACACTGTGCCCTTCAGGCATGGCTTGCTCTTTCTTTCTTCTTTCTTTCTTTCTTTCTTTCTTTCTTTCTTTCTTTCTTTCTTTCTTTCTTTCTTTTTTCCTTCTTTCTTTCTTTCTTTCTTTCTTTCTTTCTTTCTTTCTTTCTTTCTTCCTTTTTCTCTTTCTTTCTTTTTCTTTCTTTCTTTCTCTTTCTTTCTTTCTTTCTTTCTTTCTTTCTTTCTTTCTTTCTTTCTTTCTGTCTCTCTCTCTCTCTCCTCCCCCTCTCTCTCCCTCCCTCTCTCTCCCTTTCATCCACGCTGGAGGACAATGGTGCAATCTCGGCTCACTGCAACCTCCACCTCCCAGGTTCAAGCAATTCTCCTGTCTCAGCCACCCAAGTAGCTGGAATAACAGGCACTCACTGTCATGCCCAGCTAATTTTTTTTTGTGTGTGTGTGTTTTGTAGAGTTGGGGTTTCTCCATGTTGTCCCGGCTGGTCTTGAACTGCTTATCTCAGGTGATCTGCCCCTCTTGCCCTCCCAAAGTGCTGGTATTACAGGCATGAACCACCACTCTTGGCCTCAGGCATGGTTTTACTGCAGGCAATTTTTTGTTCTTTATTAATCTTTCATCATATAAAAGGGAACAGACTGTAAATAGCATATATAAGCATACTTAGTAATACAGTCCTTATGATCATATGGAAAAAATAAATGAAAGCTGGTGTAATGGTAAATGTCATTCAGTTTCCTCTTGATTCTGGGCCTTTTGGGTCTGGGTCCCTCTGTGCAGCCAAGGCAGTTCAGATGGAGAGAGATGGTCCAGACCTGGCCAAATGGGTTCTACATGAGCCTTCTGGGTCAACACTGCATTTCAATAAAGACCTGGGCTGTGATGACTCCAGCCGTGTTCTCCACCACAGAAGGTGGAGTGCTCATAGTGGGTCCTTGGGCCATGGGAGACCCCATTATATACATTGAACAACATGCCATTAAAGCATTTCCCAATGTTGGGGGTGGAGCCAAGATGGCCGAATAGGAACAGCTCCGGTCTCCAGCTCCCAACCCCAGCGACACAGAAGATGGGTGATTTCTGCATTTCTGCTTGAGGTACCGGTTTCATCTCACAAGGGAGTGCCTAACAGTGGGTGCAGGACAGTCGGTGAAGCGCACTGTGCATGAGCCGAAGCAGGGCGAGGCATTGTCTCACTCGGGAAGTGCAAAGGGTCAGGGAGTTCCCTTTCCTAGTCAAAGAAAGGGGAAACAGACGGCACCTGGAATATCGGGTCAGTCCCATCCTAATACTGTGCTTTTCCAACGGGCCTGGAAAATGGCACACTAGGAGATTGTGTCCCAAACCTGGCTCGGAGGGTCCTATGCCCATGGAGTCTGGCTGATTGCTAGCACAGCAGTCTGAGATCAAGCTGCAAGGCGGCAGTGAGGCTGGGGGAGGGGCGCCCGCCATTGCCCAGGCTTGCTTAGGTAAACAAAGCAGCCAGGAAGCTCGAACTGGGTGGAGCCCACCACAGCTCAAGGAGGCCTGCCTGCCTCTGTAGGCTCCACCTCTGGGGGCAGGCACAGACAAACAAAAGCTCAGCAAGAACCTCCACAGACTTAAATGTCCCTGTCTGACTGACAGCTTTGAAGAGAGTAGTGGTTCTCCCAGCACGCAGCTGGAGATCTGAGAACAGACAGACTGCCTCCTAAAGTGGGTCCCTCACCCCTGAGCAGCCTAACTGGGAGGCACCCCCCCAGTAGGGACAGACTGACACCTCATTCTGCCAGGTACTCCTCTGAGACAAAACTTTCAGAGGAACTATCAGACAGCTGAATTTGTGGTCTCACGAAAATCCGCTGTTCTGGAGCCACCGCTGCTGACACCCAGCCAAACAGCGTCTGGAGTGGACCTCTAGTAAACTCCAACAGACCTGCAGCTGAGGGTCCTGTCTGGTAGAAGGAAAACTAACAAACAGAAAGGACATCCACACCAAAAACCCATCTGTACATCACCATCATCAAAGACAAAAAGTAGATAAAACCACAAAGATGGGGAAAAAAACAGAGCAAAAAAACTGGAAACTCTAAAAAACAGAGCACCTCTCCTCCTCCAAAGGAACGCAGTTCCTCACCAGCAACGGAACAAAGCTGGATGGAGGATGACTGTGACGAGTTGAGAGAAGAAGGCTTCAGATGATCAAACTACTCTGAGCTACGAGAGGAAATTCAAAGCAATAGCAAAGAAGTTAAAAACTTTGAAAAAAAATTAGAAGAATGGATAACTAGAATAACCAATGGAGAGAAGGGCTTAAAGGAGCTGATGGAGCTGAAAGCCAAGTTTTGAGAACTATGCGAAGATTGCAGAAGCCTCAGTAGCAGATGCGATCAATTGGAAGAAAGGGTATCGCTGATGGAAGATGAAATGAATGAAATGAAGAGAGAAGAGAAGTTTAGAGAAAAAAGAATAAAAAGAAATGAACAAAGCCTCCAAGAAATTTGGGACTATGTGAAAAGACCAAACCTACGTCTGATTGGTGTACCTGAAAATGACAGGGAGAATGGAACCAAGTTGGAAAACACTCTGCAAGATATTATCCAGGAGAACTTCCCCAATCTAGCAAGGCAGGCCAACATTCAGATTCAGGAAATACAGAGAATGCCACAAAGATACCCCTCGAGAAGAGCAACTCCAAGACACATAATTGTCAGATTCACCAAAGTTGAAATGAAGGAAAAAATGTTAAGGGCAGCCAGAGAGAAAGGTCGGGTTACCCACAAAGGGAAGCCCATCAGACTAACAGCTGATCTCTCAGCGGAAACTCTACAAGCCAGAAGAGAGTGGGGGCCAATATTCAACATCCTTAAAGAAAAGAATTTTCAGCCCAGAATTTCCTATCCCGCCAAACTAAGCTTCATAAGTGAAGGAGAAATAAAATAATTTACAGACAAGAAAACGCTGAGTGATTTTGTCACCACCAGGCCTGCCCTAAAAGAGCTCCTGAAGGAAGCACTAAACATGGAAAGGAACAACCGGTACCAGCCACTGCAAAAACACACCAAATTGTAAAGACCATCGAGGCTAGGAAGAAACTGCAGCAACTAACGAGCAAAATAACCAACTAACATCATAATGACAGGATCAGATTCACACATAACAATATTAACGTCAAATGTAAATGGGCTAAATGCTCCAATCAAAAGACACAGACTGGCAAACTGGATAAGGAGTCAGGACCCATCAGTGTGCTGTATTCAGGAAACCCATCTCACGTGCAGAGACACACATAGACTCAAAATAAAGGGATGGAGGAAGATCTATCAAGCAACCGGAAAACAAAAAAAGGCAGGGGTTGCAATCCTAGTCTCTGATAAAATAGACTTTAAACCAACAAAGATCCAAAGAGACAAAGAAGGCCATTGCATAATGGTAAAGGGATCAATTCAACAAGAAGAGCTAACTATCCTAAATATATATGCACCCAACACAGGAGCACCCAGATTCATAAAGCAAGTCCTGAGTGACCTACAAAGGGACTTAAACTCCCACACAATAATAATGGGAGAATTTAACACCCCACTGTCATCATTAGACAGATCAACAAGACAGAAAGTTAACAAGGATATCCAGGAATTGAACTCAACTCTACATAAAGTGGACCTAATAGACATCTACAGAACTCTCCACCCCAAGTCAACAGAATATACATTTTTTTCAGCACCACACCACACCTATTCCAAAATTGACCACATACTTGGAAGTAAAGCTCCCCTCAGCAAATGTAAAAGAACAGAAATTATAACAAACTGTCTCTCAGAACACAGTGCAATCAAACTAGATCTCAGGATTAAGAAACTCACTCAAAACCACTCAACTACATGGAAACTGAACCACCTGCTCCTGAATGCCTATTGGTACATAATGAAATGAAGGCAAAAATGAAGATGTTCTTTGAAACCAATGAGAACAAAGACACAATATACCAGAATCTCTGGGACACATTCAAAGCAGTGTGTAGAGGGAAATTTATAGCACTAAATGCCCACAAGAGAAAGCAGGAAAGATCCAAAATTGACACCCTAACATCACAATTAAAAGAACTAGAAAAGCAAGAGCAAACACATTCAAAAGCTAGCAGAAGGCTAGAAATAACTAAAATCAGAGCAGAACTGAAGGAAATGGAGACACAAAAAACCCTTCAAAAAATTAGTGAATCCAGGAGCTGGTTTTTTGAAAAGATCAACAAAATTGATAGACCGCTAGCAAGACTAATAAAGAAGAAAAGAGAGAAGAATCAAATAGATGCAATACACAACGAAAAAGGGGATATCACCACCAATCCCACAGAAATACAATCTACCATCAGAGAATACTACAAACACCTCTACACAAATAAACTAGAAAATCTAGAAGAAATTGATAAATTCCTCGACAAATACACCCTCCCAAGACTAAAGCAGGAAGAAGTTGAATCTCTGAATAGACCAATAACAGGTTGTGAAATTGTGGCAATAATCAATAGCTTACCAACAAAAAAGAGTCCAGGACCTGATGGATTCACAGCTGAATTCTACCAGAGGTACAATGAGGAACTGGTACCATTCCTTCTGAAACTATTCCAATCGATAGAAAAAGAGGGAATACTCCCTAACACATTTTACGAAGACAGCATCGTCCTGATACCAAAGCCTGGCAGAGACATAACCAAAAAAGAGAATTTCAGACCAATATCCTTGATGAACATTGATGCAAAAATCCTCAATAAAATACTAGCAAACCGAATCCAGCAGCACATCAAAGAGCTTATCCACCATAATCAAGTGGGCTTCATCCCTGGGATGCAAGGCTGGTTCAACATACACAAATCAATAAATGTAATCCAGCATATAAACAGAACCAAAGACAAAAACCACATGATTAACTCCATAGATGCAGAAAAGGCCTTTGACAAAATTCAACAACCCTTCATGCTAAAAACTCTCAGTAAATTAGGTATTGATGGGACTTATCTCAAAATAATAAGAGCTATCTACGACAAAACCACAGCCAATATCATACTGAATGGGCAAAAACTGGAAGCATTCCCTCTGAAAACTGGCACAAGACAGGGATTCCCTCTCTCACTGCTCCTATTCAACATAGTGCTGGAAGTTCTGGTCAGAGCAATCAGGCAGGAGAAGGAAATAAAGGGTATTCAATTAGGAAAAGAGGAAGTCAAATTGTCCCTGTTTGCAGATGACATGATTGTATATCTAGAAAACCCCATTGTCTCAGCCCAAAATCTCCTTAAGCTGATTAGCAACTTCAGCAAAGTCTCAGGATACAAAATTAATGTACAAAAATCACAAGCATTCTTGTACACCAATAACAGACAAACAGAGAGCCAAATCATGAGTGAACTCCCATTCACAATTGCTTCAAAGAGAATAAAATACCTAGGAATCCAACTTACAAGGGATGTGAAGGACCTCTTCAAGGAGAACTACAAACCACTGCTCAATGAAATAAAAGAGGATACAAACAAATGGAAGAACATTCCATGCTCATGGGTTGGAAGAATCAATATCGTGAAAATGGCCATACTGCCCAAGGTAATTTATAGATTCAATGCCATCCCCATCAAGTTACCAATGACTTTCTTCACAGAATTGGAAAAAACTACTTTAAAGTTCATATGGAACCAAAAAAGAGCCCGCATTGCCAAGTCAATCCTAAGCCAAAAGAACAAAGCTGGAGGCATCACGCTACCTGACTTTAAACTATACTACAAGGCTACAGTAACCAAAACAGCATGGTACTGGTACCACAACAGAGACATAGATCAATGGAATAGAACAGAGCCCTCAGAAATGATGCCACATATCTACAACTATCTGATCTTTGACAAACCTGACAAAAACAAGAAATGGGGAAAGGATTCCCTATTTAATAAATGGTGCTGGGAAAACTGGCTAGCCATATGTAGAAAGCTGAAACTGGATCCCTTCCTTACACCTTACACAAAAATTAATTCAAGATGGATTAAAGAATTATATGTTAGACCTAAAACCATTAAAATCCTACAAGAAAACCTAGGCAATATGATTGAGGACATAGGCGTGGGCAAGGACTTCATGTCTAAAACACCAAAAGCAATGGCAACAGAAGCCAAAATTGACAAATGGGATCTCATTAAACTAAAGAGCTTCTGCACAGCAAAAGAAACTACCATCAGAGTGAACAGGCAACCTACAGAATGGGAGAAAATTTTTGCAACCTACTCATCTGACAAAGGGCTAATATCCAGAATCTACAATGAACTCAAACAAATTTACAAGAAAAAATCAAACAACCCCATCAAAAAGTGGGCAAAGGACATGAACAGACACTTCTCAAAAGAAGACATTTATGCAACCAAAAAACACATGAAGAAATGCTCATCATCACTGGCCATCAGAGAAATGCAAATCAAAACCACAGTGAGATACCATCTCACACCACTTAGAATGGCCATCATTAAAAAATCAGGAAACAACAGGTGCTGGAGAGGATGTGGAGAAATAGGAACACTTTTACACTGTTGGTGGGACTGTAAACTAGTTCAACCATTGTGGAAGTCAGTGTGGCAATTCCTCAGGGATCTCGAATTAGAAATACCATTTGACCCAGCCATCCCATTACTGGGTATATACCCAAAGGACTATAAATCATGCTGCTATAAAGACACATGCACACGTTTGTTTATTGCTGCACTATTCACAATAGCAAAGACTTGGAACCAACCCAAATGTCCAACAACAATAGACTGGATTAAGAAAATGTGGCACATATACACCATGGAATACTATGCAGCCATAAAAAATGATGAGTTCGTGTCCTTTGTAGGGACATGGATGAAACTGGAAAACCTCATTCTCAGTAAACTATCGCAAGGACAAAAAACCAAACACCACATGTTCTCACTCATAGGTGGGAATTGAACAATGAGAACTCTTGGACACAGGAAGGGGAACATCACACTCCGGGGACTGTTGTGGGGTGGGGGGAGGGGGGAGGGACAGCATTAGGAGATACACATAATGCTAAATGATGAGTTAATGGGTGCAGGAAATCAACATGGCACATGGATACATATGTAACAAACCTGCATATTGTGCACATGTACCCTAAAACCCTAAAGTATAATAAAAAAAAAAAAAAAAAGCATTTCCCATTTGACACTGCCAGGGGCCCATAACAAGCTACAGCAGCACCATAACCTTTGCCATCAGGAAGCCCGATGTCCTTTTGGTTTATCTGTGTGTATGAGTAAACACACTTACGCTCGCCTGTGCACACCCTCACACCATAGTGTACACTGTCCACAGTGGCACCGCCTGCTACTGAGGCCTGTGCCTTTTATCGAGTCTTATTTCAAGCTGGCTCAGCATGAGGAAATTGTGTATGCAACACTGACTTTCCACTGAGTCACTCAAAAATTAGTAAAATCATTTCAGGTAGTGTGTGCTTTTCTTTTTCCTAATAATGAAGGAAGCTTTGAGTGCAGGGGCACAGAAAGGAGCAGTTGATTTAAGTCATTCCAACGCATAAGCAAGTTCCAAATGCACTGAGAGACGAGGAGGAGAAGATGCAAAGGGCGCCTTGGGAAGAACTGCTTTTGCCGTAAGTCCTTGGCGGCTCCCAGCATGCCCACTGTGATGGCATTCACCCCACTGCAGTCGTCGTCATCAATGTGACTTTGTTGTTTTAGAAGGATCTGTTGTGGTCAGGGTTCCACCTGTCCTTCCCTAGACCATGACCTTCCAGGCAGCTCTAGGC
Source organism: Symphalangus syndactylus (assembly GCF_028878055.3). Classification (NCBI taxonomy): domain Eukaryota; kingdom Metazoa; phylum Chordata; class Mammalia; order Primates; family Hylobatidae; genus Symphalangus; species Symphalangus syndactylus. The sequence continues at coordinate 71,496,831 of NC_072428.2, read as the reverse complement.
AGGTCCCAGCCAAAAGGTGCTGGGGTAGAAACCAAGGACCAGGCCCACACAAACAGGGACCCCAGGGGCTTCCAAGGGAAAGTGCTGGCTGCCAGGTGCAGAATCCATAGAATTACCCACCAGGGGAGCCAGAGGGACCTGCGCAAATCCCTGGGGAGTGTGTTAGAATTTCCCCAAATACTGTAAAAGAGAAAAGTGCTCATACTTTATCACGTGAAAGACTAATGATGTCTAGGAGCTGACACAGAACAGGAGGACTCTGACCACCGCAGGACCAGCGAGATGTGTCAGGACAGAAATGAGCAAGCTTGAGTCTACGGGCACACCTGGGGAAAGAGCAATGCAAGGCACACCTCAGTGCTGTACTCACTCTTCAAGGCAGGCTTTGGTCCCCAGGGTAAGGGTGAAGAGACGGCCTTCACATATCATGTTATGTGGATGGCGGGGCTGCAGCGGATGTAGTCCTCTTGCCGGTGGGCTGCATGAAACAGCAGGCTTTGCATCCTTTTCAGGCCTGGGGTCTGGCCTTACCCCAGGGACTTCTGTTTCACCCACGACAGACTCGCCTCCACACCGGAGACCTGGTCACTGCTGACAGCAGGGAGAGAAGCAGGCAGAGGGGCCCAGCACGGCCCTCCTGCATTCAGAAATCGTATTTTCCTACGAACATCACGAACTCCGTCTCCTGCTGCCAGGAGAAAGCTTGGGTCAGAGGAGTGGTCAATGCTGAGACGACACAGCTATTGAAATTCTGATCTCCATAGTTTTGAGGTCTCCAGTGTTGCCAGGTGACTGTCAGGAGGAGCTTGAAAAGAAAGAGGCACATGATATTTCACACTGCTTTTCCCAAAGGCAGCCAAGGGACAGCCTCTGCACACTGAGGTAATTCTAGATGATTGGCTCCACGCTCTTCCCTCCTCCTTTCTAGTGAGTTTAGTGCTGGCTGACTGTAGAACACTTTATTCACAGAAGCTAGTAGAAAAAATTGTCACTCTTAATTCACATGCTCTAACGTCAGACCGGGAGTGACCAGCTCTGGAGGGAAGTGCTAGGACTGGCTCATTTGTGTTCTCATCAGCTGCCTCAGTGTACGTGGAGGTGGATTTCACTGGTGTTCATACATGCTTTCACATCCACAAGAGGCTCTCCGAGGGACAGAAGTGACTTCACACCCACCGTAAAGCCATTTCTGTTGCCAGAGTCCCCAATTTCCAATCACCAAAAAATTCTCCACCAAGGGGCGAGCTCCAGCCATCTCACTTGTAATCAGTAGCGTCGACATTGTCTGAGAAATATTTATTCTGTCCACTTTAAGCTTAATTTTCACAAACACTAAAAAGTAGTAAAATAGGCTTTAGATTTTCCTCTAACTCTATTTATATATAAATCCCTGAGAAGGTAGCTATTAACTTGAAATTCACTATTTATAGTTAATTAACATCAGGGTGCAGGGAGGGACCCTGAGCCCCATCCCTGTGCACAGCAGGGGCTGGGCTGTCATTGCAAGAGAGCAAACCTCCTCTCCCTTCTGAGTAAAGAGTAGGGGGTGGTAGGGGCACGGCGGTGGAGGAATTCTTAGCCATCAGCACAGATTCTGGCAGGCCTGCTCTTCCCTCACTCTGGGGGCCTGGAGGTCCCACCATGATAACACCACATTGCCTCACAGAGGCCCCTGCTTTTCTGTCCTTGGTAGACCTCAGGGTAGGTGGTGCTAGGGATCATAAAGAACTTAACCAACTGGGAGAAGAAAACAGGCAAAGGAAGGAAGTGTGAATGAAGAAGAAGAGATGAGGCAACAGGGGTGGGAGAACTTGGTGATAAAGCCAGGGGGGACAGTTTAGTGGCAACTGACAGGAGAGGAGAAGGGGGCCCATGCTCATCAGTCCCCTCCTTCCTGAACAAGATGAGGGGTGCAGAGAGGGCGAGCCCTCAGTGAGTGAATGCAGCAGTTCAAAGAAACAAAAATAGTCAAAAATAATAATTGTTCTCCTAGGACACCAGGTTTTTAGAGAGACCACTGTGAGACCTCTGAATGCCCGATGCCCAATAGTGCTGAGTGGGTAAGTGACAAAAAGCCTGCACCCCCCAGCCCTGTGCACCTCCTGAGACCAAGGAGCCTGGGTCATCAGTACCTAGGGCTAGAGGAAAGGGCTTCCAAATGGCTCAGGAAGATGTGTGGGCATTTCACTCCCCCTCTGGGACCAGATGACCACACCTCCCCTGAGGAATCCCTTACCCAAAATAATTGAACATAATAATGTTGCTTAAATATAAACTGGCTCATCTTATCACCCTGACACTGACCCCAGGACACCCCCCTCAAGGTGGCTCCAGTTCCTCATCATCTAGATTTTTCTCCCTGCCCTCCCCACACTCCCTGAGCCTGGCTGGAGGCCGGCTTGTCCCCTCTGCTGCCCACTCCAAAGAGAATAAGAAACCAAGGGCATGGGCTCGCCATAGGTCGAGGAAAGAGGCTTGGCGACACTTCCTTTGACTTGGAAAATTCCTCTAGTAGCAAATCTGCTTCCACATGGCGAAAATGAGAAGTGCTGGGCCAGTAGCCAGGCACACAGCTGCAGGAGCTACCTGGACCTGCCTCATGGGCCAAAGGGAAGGGCTGCCCACAGGCAAGCCACGTCTAGAACGAGTCCAGAGAGATCAGGGAGAGTCTGGGATCCAATCAGGGATGACCCTTCTTTCAGTTGGGTCTGTTGCGTTTTCAAAATCCAGTCTTTCCACTGGGACCATAACAAAGCTCCCCGGGAGGTCAGGCTTCCCAGTCCCACCAGAGCACCCCATGAAGCTGTCATTTTCTCTCAAGTTGCATACACTGGCCAGGTAAAGGCAGCTTCTACTCACCAGGCAAGTGGCCAGCTCACCTTCAGATTTGCCAAAGAAATCTGGGTCCTGCCCTATACTTGCTGGCTTGGCAGGCTTTTCAAAATGCAGGTATCTCTGGAGCTGTTTTGTGGACACCAAGAGTGTTACTTGACAAGCCCTGTGCTAGCCCCAGGGTACCGTGTGCACCTGGGTAAGGCTGGAACACATTGGGGACAGGGATCCAACATGCCCACTCTGGAACAGCGTGGGAACTGGAGAAATCGCCAGTTGTTTGCTGTCCTGCCATTGCTGTTCTAAACATCCCTGGAGACTATGAGCATCGGTTACAGTGTGGTGGCAGCTGGTCAGGACCAGAAATGTCCATTTTTGACCTGGAAGCAGCAGACACCTAAGGCTTAGGGTAGACGTGGGGGCTCCATACCATTCCCAGTGCCAACTTCCCATGGCGGAAATGGGAAGGAATATCTGGCCACCCACCAAGGGTCAGATGCCACATCAGCCCGAGCAGAAGCTGCCTGACACTGGCTGTTCCAATGACAATAGGACATCCTTGGGAATGTGGAGCCATTTGTGAGAGCTCAGGATGGGTGTCCTGGAAATGCCACTTAAAGGCGACTGAGGCCTCTCAAAATGCCTGTGTTAGAGCTGCAGCTCTCCATGTGGGCTGCAGTGCAGTCACCTGTGGAGCTTTAGGACAGGCCCAGGGCTCAGCTTCCCGGACCAGTGCCTTGAGAACTTTCGCAGCAGGGATATCCGGCTTGGAAAGGCATGCCTGGGAGACCATGCGACACTGCCTGGCTGGGCCCTGGGCTGACAGAAGTGAGCGTGGAGCTCGTGGTGACTTGGTAATGCTGTGAATTATGTACGTGTGGCAGGAAGGTGCCACAATGCCAAGGCCCCAAGTCTTGGGAATTCCATGAGGTCCGCATGAGGTTGAACTAAACACCAAGTGCAGTCCTCAAAGGAAAAATAAAAGAAATACCCACATAAGGGACTCTTTGGAACTGAGTCTGGAAGAGAGGGCTTCCTGGTCCACTCCAGGAGAATTTGCCTAAAGTAAATTTGCTTCCCATTGTATTCTCTTTGCTTGTTCTAAACATCACCTCCCCCCATTCCCTTAATTTGCATCATTCTGGGCTCCTTACTCTTGCTGCATCCTTTTTTTTCATTTTAAGGATGTCTGGATTTGATTTACTTAAGAGCATATATGGCTTAATTTTGTAGTTCCGGTAATCATCTATTACATTTCCCGCATTTTATCAAATGACACGTTTTCCTCATATCTATTTTTATTTTTTATTTTATTTATTTATTTATTTATTTATTGAGACAGAGTCTCACTCTGTCTCCCAGGCTGGAGTGCAGTGGCGCAATCTCGGCTCACTGTAAGCTCCGCCTCCCGGGTTCACACGATTCTCCTGTCTCAGCCTCTCCGAGTAGCTGGGACTAAGGGCGCCAGCCACCACGCCCGGCTAATTTGTTGTATTTTTAGTAGAGACGGGGATTCATCGTGGTCTCGATCTCCTGACCTCGTGATCCGCCCGCCTCGGCCTCCCAAAGTGCTGGTATTACAAGCGTGAGCCACCGCGCCCGGCCCTCATAACTATTTTTAATATGTTAGAGATTTTGTATCCAGTTTATCTAAAACTCCTTGATTAAAATGAGTTTAATTCTAGCAATACATACATGCTTATCTCTGCATTGTTTTGTAATTTGATGATAAATGTTTGTCCCCAATATATGACTGTATGGATAATACTTTTTAAAAAGATACAATAAAATATGATATCTCTTTCTCACTTGATCATGTGGCTGAATGAGTCAATCCCTCCATCAAATAGAAATATCTGGCATCACTTAATCTAACTAATAAAAACATCCAGTGTGCACGTGCACCCACAATGAGAAGAAAAGACCAAAACAGACAGCCAAAAAGGAGAGAATCCCATGATTTCTGTGTAAACTCCTACAGATATCATAAATATTTATTGCTAGAAACAGTATTTTAAATGAAAGGTCTTCAGGCAAGTGTATTAAAACTGCCTTGGATACAAGGGGCCCTGTCACTTGTAAAACTTGGCAAATTGGATAACAATTAAAAATACAAAATTAAACAGAAAATACCCTTTAATAAATTGAGGTTTCTTTGATTGAGACGGAGTTTGGTCCTTGTTGCCCAGGCCAGAGTGCAATGGCGCGATCTTGGCTCCCTGCCACCTCTGCCTCCGGGTTCAAGCGATTCTCCTGCCTCAGCCTCTTGAGTAGCTGGGATTACAGGCATGTGCCACCATGCTCGGCTAATTTTGTATTTTTAGTAGAGACGGGGTTTCTCCATGTTGGTCAGGCTACTCTCAGACTCCCAACCTCAGGTGATCCTCCAGCCTCGGCCTCCCAAAGTGCTGGGATTAAGGGCGTGAGCCACCGTGCCCGGCCTCATAAATTGATCTTTAAACAAATCTTAATTGAGGTTCTCTAAAGGGAGCCTTTTAGGCAACATGCCCTCTATGTGTACTGATGGCTAGGGTGGCTGGTGTCAGGCGAATCCATGTGGATCCCCCAGCCCCTTCCTGGGAGCATCCTAGAAAGACAGCGTGGAAACGCCCGTGGCCTGGTGGTCCCCGGAGCCGCCATGGTGCCCAGCCCCGCCGCCTCACCCTGTCCTCGAAACTCGTGTGAAGCGCCCGCGGATTCTCACGTCCTCTTCTTCCAGGGCGGCGGGCGCTTCTCCTGCACCTTGGCCTGGCGCTTCTTCTGGGCCTCCTCAGCCCCCGGTTTCTCCTCCTTGGCCACCTTGTAAGGCCACTTGGGTATCCGCAGGTGGCCACTGACCTTGGTGCTGCCCTTCTGCGCCGGCCTCTGGGGCTGGAAGGTGGGCGAGGGCGCCTTGCTGAGGCGGACCCGGGGCACCATGCCCGGCAGCAAGCTGCTCCGCCGCAGGCGCTGCAGGGGCAGGAGGCTGGCCTTCCGCCGGGCGGGGTCGGCAGAGCCCCAGGACCCCGGTAGCAGGGCAGGTGGGAGGCCGGCTCTTGGGGAGCCCTCCCGGGAGCCCGCGGCCACTTGGCAGGGCCGCTTGTGCTGCTCTGTGCCCTCGGCTTCACTCACCTCCTGCGCCTGCCTCCCCATCCCCCGCCGCGCCGCGAGAATTTCCTGAGCCGCCAGGATTTCCTGCATCGCCAGCCGCCTCTTCCCCACGCACAGGGAGCACTCGGGGCACACGGTCTGGCACGCGAGGGCCACGGCGGGGCTGTTAGAGGCTGGTGATCATCCTGACCATGTGGTCCAGGGCGCCCCGGTCCTCCGGGCCAGGCACGGAGCGCGGTGTCAGCGCGGACAGCTCGCAGTCCCTCAGCCTCTGCAAGCTCGTGCCCTGGAGCGGAGGCAGCTCAAGCTGGTAATTTTCCCCCAACCGCTCCTGGCAGGGGCGCTCCAGGAGCCTCTGCATGAGGCAGAAGTGTAAGTGGCCACTCCTCTGGCGACATCCCACGGCGGGGCCCTCGCGTGGACACCCGCCCCTGCTAGCTCAGGGCTCGGATGCGATGGGTTCGACCCTGCATGGCGGCTTTGCAACCTAACGCGTCCATCCTTCAAGGTCAAGACCCAGGACATAGTTCAACAAGTAGTTGGTGATGATAGCATGCCCTGACTGGGCCAGAACAGCCTCTTTAGTAAAACAGCGCAGGAAAGTCATGAAACACATCCTCAGCTCCTTTCTTCATTTTCACTTTAATTCCGTGATGCCTCTGTGTCCGTCTGACGACATCTCTCCTGGGGTCTGGGACTCTGCTGGTCTTCAATGCTTACTGTGAAGGGTTCCTGGCCATCATCAGCCAGGAAAACCTCGAAGCCCTCCGTCCTCAACGTGGGATCCCTGGGCCAGGGGCATCAGCCTCACCAGGAAACCTGTTCTTCTGCTCATTCTTGGGCCCCAACCCAGGCCTATTCAAAGAAAGACTCCAGGGGCAGGGCCTGGTAGCCTGTGTTTCCACCAGATCTGTGTTAAAGCTCAAATGAACCAGTCCAGGTGATGCTGAGGCAGGAAGCGCAAGGCTGAGAGCCAGTGTCTAAGGCAACTGTGCCCATGGGGCCAGGGGCAGCTCCTGCCTGTGCAGCTACGATTAGGGTTGCATTCCCTTCCCTGTCCTGCCAGTTGACGTCAATTTGGGGGCACTCAGCTAAGGCCACCACGGTATATCCACAAAGCCGTGGTAGCAGGCGACATTAAGGCCAGTCTAGCCATTGTGATCAGTCTCCTGCGCCTTCTCAAAGTTCAGCCCCCGCCGCACCAGAGTCTGCAGCAGCCCCACTGCTCCAGGACGCCCTCCTCCAGGACGCCCTCCTCCAGGACGCTCTCTACGCCCTGGACGCCGTGCTCCTCCTGGTCCTGGAAAGGGTAGAAAGAGTCGTCCCAGGAGATGCTGCGGGTGTGGGGCAGACTGGAGAAGTCCTGGAACTCTTTGTAGTCAGCGAGATCCTCCTAGACCTGTGTGCCTAGGAGTGGGGACAGCGGTGGCGGGGTCATGCAGCGCGCCCCGTCACCCTGTGGCTGGGTCCCAGCCAGCAGCACCACACAATCGGCCGGAGGCGTGGGCGGGGGGGAGGCGTGGGCGTGGGGCGAAGGCTCTGTCTGGGAAAGCCTGGTGGGCGCCAAGGTCCCTACTTCTTGCTTCTGTGTCCCCAGGAAGCCCTAACTCCCCCCCAGCCCGGGGGAAACCTCACTTCTTTTACATTATTGTTTGTTTTTATTTTAATTTTTTAGGACATTGATAAAATCACTTTCTGATTTTTGAGATTAAAAATTAAATAATTTTCAAATTTACCCTTTTTTAAATGTTTCACTATTTTAATGCTTTTATTTTTTGTATACTTTAATTATTGTAATTTATATCTTCAATTATTATGGAAGAATTTTAGAAAAGTCTTTTCACATAATAAAGTCTAATTAATTAACTGTTATTTATTCTCTCCTCTATCTCATATACGTACTTTAACCTTTTAGAACACTTTGTTTTGAGACTGTTGTTACTTATGTGACATTTTAACTATTAGTCTTCACTCTTCTAGTGAATTTTTAATGTCATTCAAAGGGTACATCTTTCTATACTGAGAATTAAACATAGTTGTCAACAATATTCTCAAATATTAGGAATTTCACCTTCCAATGGCATGTTAAGTATGTTCTCCTTCCCTTCGAATGCATATTCCCCGCCCCCGCCCCCTGCTAATTTTGTATTTTAAGTAGAGACAAAGTTTTACCGTGTTGAACAGGCCAGTCCTGAACTCTTGATCGCAAGTGATCCAGCTGCCTAGGCCTCCCAAAGTGCTGGGATTACAAAAACAGCAACTAAATGCTGGAATGATGACCGGGAACTTGTCTAGAGTCTCCAGTGATTATCCTCCTTATAACAAGGCAGAAAGCCTTCCTCAGAATTATCCAGACTGACATTACTCATTGTCCAGACCTGTTAACAGACTCCTGCAACCAGTGCTGTGAGTCTCAAATGTGCTCTTTCAGTAATGCAGTAGAAGGCCCGAGTTTCCACATAGTAGTATCCTTCAATGCCTGGAGACTTTTAAGGCATAAGAACGTATTGATCCTATGAACTATATGTTTTGTAAAATCTCAGGATATGTGAGGTGCTTGGACAAATTAAGTTTCAGGGTGATATCCACTATTGAGACAGAAAATTAGTCTAAGAATTAAGACCTCAAAGTCCAGAATGAGAAAAAAATTGTTTTGCTTAGAGCCTCCTTATAATTATCTTACTTGTTTTATAGATATAAGCACTAGAGGACAAGCTCTACCTGATATAGCTGGCCTAGACATATGCGGATTTAATTGTAGAAGAAAGAATTATACCTTTCGGGTAAAATGACTACCAAAAAGAATTAGTTGCTGTTTTTGAGACAAGTTGTCACCCTGTCACTCAGGCTGGAGTTCAATGTCACAATCAGAACTCACAGCAGTTTTACACTCCTGGACTCAAGCAATCCTCCCAACTCAGCCTCCTGAGAAGCTGGGACAACAGGTGTGCACCACCACTCAAGGCTAATTTTCTGTTTATGCTTTGGTAGAGATAAGGTCTTACTATGTTGTCCAGGCTGATCTCAAACTCCTGGCCTCCAGTGATTTTTCTGCCTTGGTCTCGCAAAGCACTGGGATTATAAGTATGGCCCCTGTAAAGAGCTTTAGATCAATTTTATTTAATACAGATAGCTTTCCAACTAAAAATATTTTATTAGAATTCTCTTAATTCAGCAAAGCATTGTTATTACTGACCCAGTCTTCACTTATTTTCGGCTTACATGCAAGAACAAAATTATCTTTATGTTTTAATTTGTTTTATTTTATATTTTCAAGGTGCACAATATGTCGTTTTGAGATACATGTGCATAAGGAAATGATTACTATAATGAAGAAAATTAACAAATCGATCATATCACTTAGCTGTGCTTCTTTTTTATGATAAGAACGCCAAAAATCTAGTCCCTCAGAATATTTCCCAAAAACAATACGAGATTATCTAATATACCTACAGGTTGTACATCAGATTCATTTATTCTACATTACTGCACCTTTACCACTGTTACCCTTCATTTACTTATTTTCTTCCCATGAATGTAACCACCATTTTTTAATGTATTGAACTTTTAAAAATCGATTTCAAATATGAGTGGGACCATGAAGTATTTTTGTCTGTGTGTCTGTCTCATTTCACTTAGGAAACCTGCCATTTACATATCTCCTAAATTTAGTACAGAAATAAAGTGCTAGTCAAGAATGTGTCTCAGTTTTGTTAGATTAATTTTTTCCAAGTTATCCTCTTTATCAGTTTTTACTTTTTGTACTACAGAAGAGTGAAAATTCTTGTATTAAAAGAAACTATAACCAGGCTATTCATAAATAACTTCTTTCAGGGATAAAAATCTCAGGAAGTTAAAGATTTCTGTATTAATGATTGACAGTGTTGTTAGTGGTCTCTCTTAGACTTATTTCAATTGTAAGTAAGTCTTGGTGATATTCTAACATAAATTCTGACAGGTGAAGAGAATAAATAAATTAAGTATCTCTAGGAGAATCAACAGAATAAAATTATCTTCGTTAAATGGCTAAGAAAATGTGGTAAATAGACACAAAAACATTTTCATCTTCCAAAATCAGAGTCAAATACTAAGTGATCGTAAAGTAGCTAATTCTGTCTTCCTGACAAAGTGAATGTGAGCTAAATTAGAAGAATGTCAGGAACAAATTTTTCCTTGAAATCTAGCAACAAATAATGTAATTAAATTATGAGGCCTTGACTGTTGCATAGAGTTGTAGCATCAACAGAAAAACTCACAAAACATAGGTGAAAATCAAAAAGGAGTGCCGGGTTGGAGCCCTAAGGTGAATAATTTTATCATCTCAGATCACTTGGAAAAAGGCAGCGAGTCCAAAAGAAGCTGTTGAGAAGCTTTCTCTCTGCTAACTCCTAATGTTCTGCATGAAATATGTGGAGGCAGAAGAGAGACAGTTTATTATAGTCTACGTGATATAGAGTGAAGGAATAAGAGAATCTTTCTGATAAGTATCTTCAAAATTGGGAGAATCATTTCTATCAAAATCGTTCATTTAAGGGACTAAAATACAAATAAGATGTTTCTTGACACATAACACTCAGCTAGCCAGGCTCTAAAAAGGACGACACTGGACACCTCGACAGTGGTAAAAAGCAGGGTTTACTCACTCTTGAATAACAACTGGTGCTAACCTTAGGCAGCAGCTTATCTATTTGGTTGAGGTTCAGCTTTGTTTCATTGAACAAATCTCTTGGGTTATTTTCAGTTGTTCCAGTCATTTAATTTGTTTTCTGAATCAAATGATAAGAATAAATAAGGTTTAGAGTGTAAACAGCATTCCCAGATACATTACCACTTAGTGTCCCATCTGCCTAATTTTGAACCTATAGGACAGGAATAAAAGCACTGTGAGAAACACCAGGTGATTTCCTTAAAGCCAAATACTCTTGACCCTCCTACGTTTCTTCTGGCTCTCCTGCTGCATGGGACATGGTAATAAATGGAAGTTTCCTGCACAAAGAGGTAAAATTCACTTGTTGAAGATGTCAGTCTTCTTCTTGACCAACTCCTATATTGGTACAATCATGTGAGAGAAATGCACCTTCTGAATCATTTCAAATTCGTGGTCTTTGTTACAGCACATAAGCCGGTGTGCTAGGAGACGTAGCTATTACATTCTCTTATAGAATTTTCCATTCTCTATCATCTGGATTCTTATTTAAAATGTAAACAAAGTTTGTTCTTTCTACTGCATAAGAAGGTTTATACCACTTTATGCTTAGTAAGTAGTTAAATTTATATGTCAGTTTAAATAAGGACAGCCTCCATTATTCTAAGTCCTGTTCCTGTTCCCCATCATCTTATATAGGAACCTTCCTCTTTTGATTGTTTATATTAAAAAACCTAAGACAATTGAAATCAACCCCGTAAAAATTATGCTACAATTATTTTAAACCCTAACATAATAGTGTTATCTTTGATATGAATCTGAAAATCAATTTATTTCTTATCTTTTGATAGATATTCATTAGTATGTTCTATCCTATTTTGTTACTTATATTTTGGAATAGTTTCTTAATGTTAGAATAATATTTATACATGTTAACTCCTCTAATTATCCATTTACTCATCTTATTTACTGTATGATCTATTCTAAAAGTTGCGTTGAATAATTGTAATATATTAGCAAAGAAGACAAATACTGCCATTGCCCCTTTGGAATTTTCAATCTGGTAGTAATAAGTATAAGAGTTTTCTGAATATTATAATCTGATATAATATATTCAGAGATGTAATAGCAGAGCAACCCGGCACTGAAAATCTGTTGCATGAGTTGAAATGTGATTAATAACTAGGATGTTGAGAAACGATAAAGTCTGTGAGGTCAACTTAACTTGCTCAGACTTAAAAAGGAAATAAGCACACTTTTTATTCTTTGTAAGATAAGATATCCACCACTTCATTATTCTACCCCAGCCTGGTTCAAATATACAACTAAGAGAAATGATTTACAGTGTGTACAAACTGAAAACATACTCTCTGAAAAAGGAGTCAGATTAAAAAAAGAACTTACATTGTATGATTTTATTTACCTGAATGCAAAAACATAAAAAGTAGATTAAGTGGTGTCAAGGAATGGGGGAGGTTGAATGGAGAATAAATGTTAATGTGTATCGGGATTCTTCTGGAAGTGTTAAAAGTGCACAGGCAGTAGAGAGCTCTGATGCCTACACAAGTGTGATATACTAACAATCTCTGAATTAAATACATTAGAACATGACTTTCACGGTAAGTGAATGAATTTCAACAAAACTAGTACAAAAAATTATTGATGTTCTAGTGAAGATTCCACAATAATTTATTAATTAAAATAACTTAATTAACAAATGTACACATTCAAGGTGGTTATCCCATTTATTACCATAAAGTAATTACATTCCATGAAGTTACAATGAGCTCACAGGCTCTCACACGTAGGGTCTTAGGACACTATTTGCCTCATATATGGGAGGTCACAATAAATCATCATGAAACCAACTTTTCATGTACAACCAAAGCAAAAGAAAGGCCTCAGAGGGGAAGAGAACGAGGAAGGAGGAAAACCATAGGTAAGAGAACCTTTAGAAATATCAAAAAAACTCACAGATCCATTATCATAATCCAGAAACACCCCAACCCGACCCAAAGGCCTTTGTACATACTGAATTAAAGGTGGAGAGTTGATGGAGAGACTACAGTGATTGCTCCTTTTTGAGGAAATTAAAAAAAAATGTTTCATCAGAATCAATAACGATATTGGCATCTGCAGTCCTGAAATCTCTACAGACTCCCAGAATCCAGCTGGAGGAGAGGGTCACATCCACCTCTCAGAAATGCCTGTGGGAGGTGAATGCTTGTGCTCCCCACACAGCAAAGCTCTCCACTCCCTGGGGATCCACGGGAGCACTGAGATGGTCATCTCCAAATATCACATATCTCACATCCTCAGAAAGGCTTATATAGCAAGGAATCATTTCCGTGCTCAGAGCATTATCCACTGACAAGGAAAAAATATTATATTAGTGAGTGCTATGAGGGACAGAGGCTCTGTGCCCAATTATTCACTTCATTTGCTCTTCCTCCAAGAAAATACAGAAGGAAGGAAAGCAAGAGAGTTTAGCCCCATGCATGCATGAAGATGAAATGTTATTACACCTCTTCAGCACATACAATTATGTATTATTCCTTAAAATCAGAGAAAAAATGTGACCATATAACTGGGCGAAGTAATGATTTAATGTCTATCTCTGCATAGTTTGTTTCAGGACATATCTAAAATGTTTTTTTTTCTTCAGTAGAAAAATCTTCTTGTATTATTTGTGTTTAAGATCATCAACAGGTAGACATCAATTTGCTGTGATGTGGGAATTTATTGGAATGTAAGTAATGCCTGTTATAGTCTCAAACATAAAAAATTTGGTAGAAATTTACACACGTAAAATTTATAAGTTTCTGAAAAGAATACTCTGGCTTTACATTATCTGTTTAGCTCCTGATTCAATCTACTCTGGGTTCCTGCCCTCTGCTACTTAGACCTGCTCTCTAGAATGGGCCTAACATGGTTCAGCCACGTTCACAGATCCCTCACTTTTCACTTGTTTTGAGATGTATCTGATGGCATTAGAATTGTCCTGATTATGGATATTTCAGTCATTTTCTTTGTTGATCAAAATGTTCTGATTTTGTAAATAATAAAGGTTACTTGTAGAATGCATGTAAATGCACATTGAATAGAAAGAATTAAAAACCATTATGACAAATCTAAGCCTTCAAAATTGAATTAAATTGAATAAACAGGAAATACTGATGCCACCATGAGAACTAGTGTCTTCATAACTACATGATCTGAATATTCTTTGTCCTCTTATTCTGCAGATAAAGTGTGTATCTTTCTTTACATTTTCATCAAACTGTAAGTCAGGAAATTGAGTTTTCATCATTGTAATATTACTATGCAGGTAGAGAAGATGCACATGTTTTGGAAAAGTATGTATTAACTACATGTCAAAACTAATAAAACTTAAATGGAAAAAGCCTCAACCAAGGGACCCAATAAGGAAATAATTTGAGGCTGGACTGTGAAGCAGCTGGCTCTTGCCTCTGAAGTTGTTGAGCATGTCTAGGACTCCAGTTATGCGCCATGAAGTGAGCTCTGGGTTCACTGGCTGGGGCTGTTGCATCTGTGCCAAATCAGTCCTGCAAAAAAAATGGCCTCAGCTATAGTTCCAAGCCCAGAGTTAATCATACAGTCATACGAAGATATCACATTTTCATATAAGATGTTTCCTCAGAATTCTGCCAGTTTTGGTTAACTGGTTGTACATTTTATTCCACACTCTAGGGGCCATAAGGATGTTACTTTTTCTAAATTTTACTTCCATAAAAACCCAATTTCTCCAGATATGTTATTCTCAGACATTACACAACTTCTAAAGTCATAAAAAGTCATTGCCTCCCTCTGCCCATCACACCCCCTGAGGGTAGGCAGAAATCTTGGGAATATTTCAGAGAGCAGAAAACCCAGACAAAAACTTTGGGACCTCAGTCTGCAACTGTCACTAACGCTAGTCAGTGTGTAACAGAGAATGTTCACTGAGACAAAAGGCTTTAATCTTTTGTGCAAATCAAAGGAGTCTAATTCCAGCCTGAGAACCCTGCTGGTGAGGGTCCTGAGGCAACCATTTTCCTGAGGTCTTTCCTAGAACTGGGTGTACGGTGATGGGGCAGGCCCAGGTCATTGATGCTTTTAGGAACAAAACATCCCTCCTCAGCCCATCCTTAGGGAATCTCTCTCCTCCCTCTGTCTTTTTTTTTTTTTTTTAACCTCCAACCCCTCTAGAGTAGAAGATGCCTCTATGATTCCTCAGAGTAATTTTGTATTAAGATCTGTGGGGTATGGCTGGTCAGGATGGATGGATCGGGAGAAAAAACTTCCAAATGGCAAAGTGTTTTTATGTATATTTTAATTCATACAAATTTTAAGATGAATATTTTCCAGACCAAAGAGAAGAAGACCTCAGGCCCTCTTTTGAAACAAAATTTGAAATAGCTCTGACAACGATGTTAGTCCTCAAAATGCATACATCCCCTTCATTCACAGGAGAACAAATTTTCAGAAATAGCATTGTTTTTAGTGTAAACTCATCTTGCTGATACATTTCCCACATCCTGCAAAAAAAAAAAGATAATGTTAATTATGAGAGATTTTTCCTTCTGCATCTTTTCTCACACTCTTGTTTCTTTCTGTTTTAGTGTTTTAATAATGTATATCTTTTTATTTCCTGCTAAGGAATCATTCAAGGCTACATTAATAACAGAACCTCAACTAAACAATAGAAAGCTTCATCAGTGGGCATTAGGAAGAAAGGAGCTCAGCAAGAGATGGTGGAGTAAAGCAAGGATATCTAGGCTTCCAGTGTCATTAATTTCCTAATCTTATTTCCAAGGAAAGTTCTGACCACACATGACAACTCTTAAAACAAAACAGAGAACCATATGAGAAACAGTACATGGACATTGATGAGCAGCTTTGAGAAATCTTGCCCAGGCAAGGGGAAACCCCTCAATGTCTTCAGCAAATCACTGCTGTCTGGGACATCAGAGTGAGGATGAACTAGGGCATGTAAATGGAGTATTACTAACCTTCCCCTGGCCTAGAGTTCTAATGATTTTGGATGATCTCTCTGTGTGGATAGCACTCCAAATTATATTGAAGAGAACTTTGTTATATGCTATCAGCTAAGATGGCAAAAATTTCCCAAAGATTACCAAAGTATGCAGTAATAAGTGAATGGAGAAACGTAATGGTGGAAGTCAGACAGCATTTGTCACTTAGCTTAGAGCAGTGACATATGCAGGTGATATTTGCATGTCCTGGCAGCACTGTCCAGCAAAGGCTTCCTGTCTCTGAGGATGGACCCTCCCTCCTCACATGGAGCAGCTCCCCGTCAGGCATGCGGCATGTCTCCCACAGCTCTCTGTACGTGTCTTTCATCCCTTCTAAATGTTGGGTCGTTCTCACTTGACTGTCTTGTAGTTGTTGGAAAAGCTCTTTCGCTTCTCTTTCCAGTGCCTGCAGATGCAGTTGCTCCTCCTCTTCTAGAAATATATGCATCTTTTGATATTGAATACTGATTATCCTCTTCCTTAATGACACATAGTGCTGCAGAGATGTTTGGTTAAAAGGATTACACGTTCTCACTCTCAATAGAAAACTTCAAATAATTATATGCTGGGTGTAATCAAGCAACTTATAAACTTTCTGCCTCACTCTTGCAAGCAGTCTTGAACATTTTCTATCTTCTTCTGTCCGTCTTTGTCAATGTTTGTATTCTCTCTCCCTTTTTAAATCAAACCTATATAAAGACTCCTGGTTTCTATCACTGTGATGCTTCTTCACAGTTGTTATTGAGTCAATTATTTCCTCTATTAATCTCTCTTTTAGGATTTTTCCCTGTCTGATTCGCCTACATGTTAAAAAACATTTAGCCATACACCGTATTATGCAGTTTCTTTTTACTTTTACCTTATTTTTACTCTATATACTATTCTATTGCTTTCACCTTCCTCATTCCCAAACTTAGTGAAATGTTGTCTCATCTGCGGTGTCTGAAAAGATTGATACCAACCTTCAAATTTGAACTAGAATACACATCATGCCATTTATCCAATATACTAGAATTAATTTGGCTAGCTTGTGTGGGCTTCTCTGTTTGCAATTCCTATTATATTAATTGAAATCACTACATTTTCTGTGGATGAAATCACTGTCTTTCAACTGGTAGTTTGAATTTAGCTAAAAATTATAAGCTAACAGTGTGTTTATTTGCATAAAAACAAAGAAAACATTTTCATTTTTACCTCTAACGAATGAAATTTGCTAGTTTCCTGATTTAGATTGTTTCGTGTCTCTTGATTGATTTTCCATAAATAGTCTATTTCCTTTATAAGTTTCTCCTGCAAAAGAAGCAAGAAGCTTAGCAATAATGAAGACAGTATAGTAGATTTCATCCCCTTATCAATAAAAAAAAGGCTGTCATTGAAAGAAACATAAATTAAGTTAGAGTGGAGTGGTCAGATTTTTCCAAATTAAACACATTTGGTTCTAATCATTGGGATGTGAAAAGTGATAGAAACATAATAGAGAGTTTTAAGGGACCCTTCAGATAATATCATCAATTTTCTGAGAAACTGGCTTTTATATAACCCGACTTTGAACAGTGTTCTTGGTGCTGGCCACCTGCTCCACAGCTCCATTCTATATGTTTGAACAATGTTTCTAAGGAAACCTCCTTTAGTGGAGTCTCAACACAGCTATGATTAGAGTGCCAAATTAGTCAGCAACATTGAAAGGACACATTTATGTTATCATGATTGACATGGAATTATCACCACCTCCACCATCTGCATTCTCATCACCGTCATTATCATAGGCCCTCATCATTCTTATTTGGGAATCTACATAATTCAAACTGCCTTAGCGGCATCACGTACCCTGCATTCCTCAGCAGCCCATCCTATTGGGCTGTGGCTGTGAGCCATGTGCTCTGGTGACTCAGAGCAGGGCCCACAGAGCAATCTCTTGTCAGCCTCACAGAAGAGCTCCTTAGCCTCCTCATGGAGCACACCGATATTGTGTGAGCTGTTGATGTTCTGAGGTCTGGTCTGTCTGGCTAGGGAAGCCAGCTTTTTGAGTGCCACACTGGTGTTGAAGTTGGGCTTCTCTGAGATTTGTCTGCACAAAGGGCAGTGAATTGGTGCTCTGCCTTCTTCTGAGCAGAGGCAGAGGCAGGGCCTGCAAAAGCTGTGCCCACAGTCAATGGTGACCGGGTCTATGAGGTATTTCAGGCAAATGCAGCAAATGAGCTCATTCTGGAAGACTCGCAGGGCATCTGAATCCGTGTTTCTGAAAATTAAAAAAAAAAGTGAGAATTTCTTTCTCTTATTTTTATTTGTCCCGATGAAAAGGAAAAAAAGGCTGGTGGACAATTTTCCTTGTCTACTTGAGCTCTGTCCAATATGTCTAATAAGTTAGCTCCAGTACAAACTGAGACATAGTAAATGCAAACATACGGGATTTATAAAGTTTTCCCTCAATAGTCATCGAAGATTCAGTCCAGGACTCCCTGAGATACCAAGATCCTAAGATGTTCAAGTCTCTTATTAGTAAATGGTGTGGGATTTGTATGTAACCTAAACCTATCCTCCTGAATACTTTATGTCTAGATTACTTTGAATGCCTAATACAATGTAAATGCTGTATAAATACTTGTAATGCCATACTGTTTAGTAACAGCAAGAAGATTAAAAATATGTACATGTTTGGCAGGGCGCGGTCACTCATGCCTGTAATCCCAGCACTTTGGGAGGCCGAGTCGGGCAGATCACGAGGTCAGGAGATTGAGACCATCCTGGCTAACATGGTGAAACCCCGTTTCTACTAAAAATACAAAAAATTGGCAGGGCGTGGTGGCACCTGCCTGTAGTCCCAGCTATTCGGGAGGCTGAGGCAGGGGAATAGCTTGAACCCAGGAGGCGGAGGTTACAGTGAGCTGAGATCGCACCACTGCACTCCAGCATGGGTAATAGAGTGAGACTCTGTCTCAAAAAAAAAAAAAAAAAAAAAAGACAAAAAAGAAGTACATGTTTAGTACAGCTGCTTTTTTCTCCCTGTAAATATTTTTTATCTGAGATTAGTTGAATTCACGGGTATGAAACTTATGGATATGAACAACCGTGATGCAAATGAGAAAATGAGACAACAGTCGTCATGACATTTTTGTTAAACAAGCCGTGCTCTCAATCATTCCCAGTTACTTAGACAAGCTTAAAGCCTGGGCGGAGGGTAAAAGCTGGGATGATTTCTGAGTCACTTATATAAGCTAATCAACGAAGAAGCACATTCTGAATGTCATCCTGTCTCTGTCATTCTATCTCTCTCAATGATTCCTTGATGATAATATATGAAAGACACTTAGTATCTATGGTATTATTCTATACTCCCTGCCTCCAAACTCACCTAAGAAGTATGCTCAGACAATTATAAATAAAGTAGGTTTTATCTAAGATTGATTAATCAGAGTGGACTGTCAACTCCTAAAATTATGAATCATTAAATTTGTCCTTTTAACTTTAATATCAAAACTCTTCCTTCCAATATATTAAATGTAAATAATATCTATTATTTTTAATTAAGAAAGTTTTTTCCCATAGTCAATTCAGATGATTAGAGAGATCACTTTCACATTCTGAAATAGCCAATATTTCACCTATAATAATTAACAAGAATGAATCAACAATTAATTATCTTCTAAAATAACAAAAAAAATGAAGATATGTATTAGGTTTGCCACTCTACACTAGAAAATCCAGAAATGCAGTTAATGGAAGCGTGGCCGCCAATTCACCATTCTCCTTAGTGACTTGGAAGTTGCAGCTTCTTGGGAGCCCTTGCCAGTTGGTTAGATCTATTGATCTATTTTCTTTCTTTCTTTCTTCCTTCCTTTTTTTTTTTTTTTTTTTTTTTTTGTTGTTTTTGAGATGCAGTCTCACTCTGTCACCCAGGCTGGAGTGCAGTGGCGCGATCTCAGCTTACTGCAACCTCTGCCTCCCAGGTTCAAGTGATTCTCCTGCCTGCCTCAGCCTCCCGAGTAGCTGGGATTACAGGTGTCTGCCACCGTGACTGGCTAATTTTGGTATTTTTAGTAGAGATAAGGTTTCACCAAGTTGGCCAGGCTGGTCTCGAAATCCTGACCTCAGGTGATCTGCCCATCTCGGCCTCACAAAGTGCTGGGATTACAGGCATGAGCCATGGCACCTGGCTGTTATTTACACAATAATTATGTCCATAATTATCTTTAATAGTGCATGAAAGTTATTTGTAACACGGTTGCCATACTAACAGATTTTGTTGTCTTTTACCATGATTTAATAAATCACCATGTTTATACATAGATACATGTTTATACATAAATCAACTATGTTTATACATAGTTGTATTCATAAATTATCTAATGTTTGGGGATTTAGGTCATTTCTATAAACTTAAAATTAACAAACCTTGCTAGAATTTGAAAAAGTAGAAATCTATATAAAAGTCACCATTTACATTTGAAGAGACATTTAAAAAATTATAAAATTCATAAAAGCCAGCATATCCTAGAAAAAGATGAAGTGGCTGTCTTTTAATCAGTCCATGGCATTGCAAATTAGTATGTTTTCTGAAGTGTCATTTCACCAGCATTATGCTTCAAAAAGTATATCCAATAACGTTAAGAAAAGGTAATAATAGATACATATATATGCAGACTTTTCCACAAATCTTGTTCTCTGAAAACAGATTCAAACACTACTTAAGATGTTGCATGTTATCTACCTAAGTGTAAAGAAGAAAGACTTTCTGGTATTCTCACTTCTCAATAAAAATTTGATTCTACATTTTGTAGACTGCCCTGTATTAGACAGAAATAAACAATAAGCAACTTATGAGATGCATATGAAAGAATAAAATATAGTTGCAAATTTTAGTGCTAGAAGCTGAAAAAGTTATCTATTTTACTACAAGTGTGTTATCATGCAGGGTAGGTAAGAGAGAAAAGGCAGTATTTCCTTACCTAACCAAAAAATACTCTGTCATTCAAGTGAAAATATCAGACATTTATTGATCACCAATTCTGTGCTGAAAACTGTTCTATGTGCTTCACATGTTCTAACTTGCTTAATTGTTGCAGCAACCCCATAAGATAAATAATATTTTATACTCATTTAAAGATTAAGAAACGTGAGAACAGGAAAGTTTAATAATTTGTCCATAGGCATACTCAAATTAAGTAGGAGAACTAGGGTTTGAAACCAGGCAGTCTGTCTCCGAAAACTGTTTTCCTTTCAGTGACATTAAATATGTTGCCAAAGTATCTTCCTAAGCCACCGTGTTACATACAATATTTTGAGGGGACGCTTCTTGCATGCTGGCAGAATTGATTGAAAGTTGACAAAGCCTTCAAGTATTGTGCAGGCTTTGGTCCACTTTTTTGAATAATAATATGCACACTGTCCTACATCTACCATACTGTCCAACCCTCTATCAATGACATCACAAAAGGCCTGTGGGCATGCTCGGCCAAACCCCATAACAAAGGCATTGTGGAAATCCTAGTGTGCAGTGCAGCTCTGCTTTTCAAAGCACAGAATGTCTCAGGAGGTCTCTTATGTGCACTACTCTGACTACTCACAAAATAAGTGTCTGCTATGGACTCTCCTTACTGGTAGAGATTGGAGCCAAAATTGTAACAAACCTGCACGTTCTGCACATGTATCCCAAAAATTAAATTAAAATTTGTAAAAAAAGGGTAAAAAAAAACCCAAGATTAAGTCCTTAAGGAGCTCATGGTCTAGTAGTTGATACAAAGGAAGGGACAGTCATCCTAAAAGTCTTCCTAAAAGAAATGACACCTAAGCTGAAACCCAAAGGATGAGAGTAGTCTTATATTTTCTGATAGTAAAGTCTAAGTGACAGCAGTTGTCATGAGAAAAGATGGTGGGGCCTGGCATGGTGGCTCATGCCTGTAATCTCAGCAATTTGGGAGGCCGAGGTGGCTTGACCGGTCAAGCTGAGAAGTTCGAGACCAGGCTAGGCAACATGGTGAAACTCCATCTCCAGAAAAAATACAAAATTTAGACGGGCATGAGGGTGCATGCCTGTAACCTCAGCTAAGTCTTAGGCTGGACGCTTGCCTGAGCCCAGGAGGCTGAGGTTGCATTGAGCAGGGATTGTGCCACCGACTCTAGCCTGGGTGACAGAGTGAGACCCTGTCTCACACACACACACACACAAAATATTAGTTCTGTTCTCTTCCTGGGTTGATATCCTTCTATTCTATCTAGGCCAGAATGCTTTCTGAAATGGAAATGTGCCTATATTCCTACCTGCTTAACCTTATTATGGGATTTTGATAAACTACAGGAAAGTAGTTACACTCCTCTCGATGTCTTCCAAAACGTACTTGATGTATTTGGTGCTAAGTGTATGAATTGTTCTTCCCACAAATGCCTTGGATTCTAGTAAGGGTGAGTGCCTTGTATTTCTTTAACTTGCCACAATCATCTATACTTCTATTATTTTGTATAACATGATTGTCAGTGGAAATATAAACAAATAAAATTACTTTGAAGCGCTGTGGCATTGCCCAATAGAATTAACATCCACAAATTTTATAACGCAGACATTCCAGTTATCGGAAGATACTGTCTGGAAAGAGAATCTATTGGCTATTTACATTAGGAGACATGTTCACAAAATCAAAACACAAAAATCATTCCAAGTGTACAACAGCAGAAAATGAACAAATATATATCATTATGCACCATGTATCCAACTTTGGGTTTTCCACTACAAACTCACTCTTGATTGTTTACATAAATAGATCTGGACTCTTTAAATATTTTTTTCTTTGCCACGTGTTAAGATGTCAGTCTGTGTGAGTAGAAAGCATTGGAGAGAAATTCAAAAAAAGCGCTTCCAATCTGCTTTGGAAATGACACCTCCAGTGTCTGGCCCAGAGGGCATACAGGGATACACCAATGCCCAGATTGTGTAGTTCAGGCAGTTGCTATAGCATCCACTTCCGGAAGTTCATGGTGGCCAGGAGAACTGAGCAGCCACGAGCTTCTCCTGATACTGCGCTTTGCCAAATCTGAAGTGGAGCCTGTCTGGCATGACATTTCTTTGTAAACAGCTTTACAAGTGGCCCAGAAGGCAAGTTTCTGAGGAGCTCTGAAGTGTGGACTTAAAGCAAGTTGTTCAAGCGCAACAGCACAGCGACTTCTTAACATTCAGTGAGGCCAAGGGGTGAGGGGACTCTTCATTGGCTACTCCAACTTCACCCTGGAAACAATGGCAATTCCTTATATGTGCTCATCACGTATTATTTAGACTTCTCCTTACATTCTACTGGACAATATTTCCTTGCTCAAATGCTGTTATAATTAATCATTCTTTATATTAACTTTCCCTATTCACATTATTATATGTTTTCTCTGTCTTGACAGACCCTGAATGTTCCTTTCATTTGAATAAATGCTATCCATCTATCTATCTATCATCTATCTATCTATCTATCTATCTATCTATCTATCTATCTATCTATCATCATCTATCTATCTATCTATCATCTATCTATCTATCTATCATCTATCTATCAATCTATCTATCATCTACTTACTTATCTATCTATCTGAACACTTAAAGACCAGTGGAAAAAAATCAAGTACCACAAAACTATACATGGTATGATTTTATTTTAAAAAGTTCAAAACTACCTAAAGCCAAACCATACAACATGTAAATAATATAGCCATGTGTGATAAAATTATAAAGAATAAGAGAGGAAATAAAGATAAACACAAAATTCAAGACAGTGAAAAAGCACAACTGTTATTAGTGCACGGGGAACCCAAAGATATTGGAAATGTTATTTTCTTAATATGGCTAGTAGGTTCACAAATGTTCATTACTATTTTTCTCTATACTTGTGTGTTATATTATAGTCTTTTACATAAATAAAATATTTTAATAAAAAATAGTGATTTCTTATGCTATAGAGTGATTACATATACTAAAAGTGTAATTTAATCAGTGTCCCAACTAGTGCGCTGAGATAGTGATCCTCTCAGCCTTGGGAGGCCAGGCAGGGCGTGAGGCCTCTGGCTTGGAGCAGTTGCGCATATTCCGCAGTGTGCTCTGTGACAAACTGTTTTCCCATGTGTGAAGCGACATGGACACATTAGACTTGATTCCTCGAAAATGCCAGATGAGAGTTTTATGATATTTCTCCATTCCCCTTGGATTTAATACTGACTTTGATTCTTCTACTTCAGAATAATCTTGTATAATTATAAATTTTGATTTTTTATTTTTAATCCACGAGAAAATAAAAGAAAAAATATACACTAAGACAAATACATGAACACTCACATAACTATATATACTATCCATCTTTATTTCTAAAATACTAATTTTAAAATACATCAATATACCCATCATGATTCTTTCTGAGTGACATACCACACAAATTCAATATGGGTTCTCTAAGGAATCCTCTTAGGCTACTTCTTTCAAAGCCTCTGAAGCTGCCTGCCCAGTGAAGGCTGCAACGAAGCTTTCTCTTCACTTCTCCTTTAGCCTTGCATGGGTCCACTTTCCTTTCAATATCAAACAGAGCATTAGAAATTCCTGGAAATGACTCCCCTGAATACTTGCTGTGGCTGCCTGGAGCATAGATGACATACCTGTTGATAAAACAGTATACTGTTTACTAGTTGCCCAAATGATACGGAAGAGGAACACAAGGGCACTCTACAATTCTAACATTGAATATTTCTAATTTAACAATTTGAACCAGCCACTTGTCAACTAAACTTCCACATTAAATCAACTCTAAAGACTATTATGGTCAGGCGCGGTGTCTCAAGCCTGTACCCCCAGCATTTTGGGAGGCCAAGGTTGTCGGATCACGAGGTTAGGAGTTCGAGACTAGCCTGGAAAGCATGGTGAAACCCCGTCTCCACTAAAAATACAAAAAATTAGCCAGGCATGGTGGCACGTGTCTGTTGTCCTAGGTACTCAGGAGTCTGAGGCAGGAGAATTGCTTGAACCTGGCAGGCAGAGGTCACAGTGAGCTGAGATCATCCCATGCCACTGCAATCCAGGCTGGGCTACAAAGCAAGGTTCCATCCTTTAAAAAATAAATAAATAAATAAAATGGAAAAGACTAGTTTATGAAATATGTGTTAATTAATAATATTTGACTTCGAACAAATAACCTAAAGTGGTAAGTGGTTCAATGCTACAACAGTAACAACGATAAAATAACCACAGCAATCGTGCTGGGTAATAAAGTATTTACTTACAATTTTTCTAATTCTTCAAGATAAACTACACACAGTTGATATTAGTATTTCCCAGAGGAGGAAACTGAGGTCTGAGAAATCGAGTTGCTAAATAGTTTGTCTCAAGGCACATTACAAGTAAGTGCTGATTTTTTAATATATCATAATAAATGATAGCACAACTGTGATCCTTAAAGTCCTGCTTGTGATTAGTCAACCATCTATTGTGTTTTTTTTGTCCTTTTTAAAAAAGCCACACTACCATGTTAGCATACTTAACATAAAACATGAAGAAACATCAAAAATAATTTTGTAATGTTTCATATGACCACGACAGATGAATGTTTTATGGAACAGGCAAAGACATTTTCATATCATAGACCTAGAAAGGAAGGACAAACTCTGAAGAGAAAAATAAGGCCAGGAGCGGTGGCTCATTACTGTAATTCCATAAATTTGGAAGGCTTAAGTGGGAGAATTGCTTGAAGCCAGGAGTTTGAGACCATCCTGGGCAACACAGGGACACCCTGTCTTGACAAATGAAAGTACAAATATTAGCTGGGCACTGCGGCACGTGAGTGTAGTCCTAGCGATTTTGGAGGCTGCGGTGGAAAGATTGATCAAGCCCAGGAGTTGGAGGCTGCACTGAGCTAAGATTGCACACTGAACTCCAGCTTGGGAGACAGTGTGAGAACCTGTCTCTTAAGAACAACAACAAAATAAGCTGGGGCGATGGGTAAGTTTAAAATATGCTGCCATTGGCCAACCAATCGAACTGTTGAAAACATGCTCTTACTCCCAAGCCAGACACTTTGATAATCCCTGGAGAGAAAGATGGAGCCATTTCTGGCTGTCCAATGACCTAACCCCTATCAATACATATAAGGTCAACCTGGGGATAGTCAATGTTTGGCTGAAAAAAATTACAATAGTCAAGATTTAGGAAGAAAGACACCTCTAAATGTCAAAAATATGAAAAAGAACAAATAAAGATGTGTTGATTATATACCTTACATATAGAGAGATTTACTGGGTTTTGTGTATACATACACAAAATATATTTAAAATAGGAAAAGGGCTAGAATTATACACACAAGAATATAACCATGATTTCATATTTTTCTGATGGAATTAGGCAGCTATTTACTTTCTGCTGTGGCTTTCTTGATCTTTACAGTTTCTAAAATAAACATTATTTTAAAATAAGAAACAAAAAGATACTGAAAATAAAGATATGCAAAAATTATATTACATTGTATGAGAGAATATTATATTTATCATTACTACATATATATTGAAATTTTCTATTGGCTTGCAAGAAATCATCTATGATATTTTTCCACAGTACAAAAAAAAAAGTAAAAGTGATACTATAACAGGGAATCATTTTTTCTTTTTCTACCTATAAAAACGTCTATCTGGTAACGCTAAGGATCAATAAATGCTCATTACAGAAACATTGGTTGATTATTCATAATTCTCAATAATATTGGAATGAGAAATAAAATGAATATAGTTATAACTTCATGAACATGCATTTCTATAGACAAAATAAAAATTTCAGAACAAAACTGAACTTAGTCAGCTCTGGGGATTGGTTCCAGGACACTGACAGAGATCAAAATTTGTGCATACTCAAGTCCTGCAGAAAAGACATGTATACATGAAAAGTAGGCCCCCCCCTTCTGTGGAATTAACAAGCTGAATGTGAAAAAAACACTAAACAAATCAAATTGATCTATCAGAATAATAATCCAAATTTTAGTGTAAATTATTTAATATTTCATCTTTTCAAGTGATTTTCCGAATAATGTAAGTCCAGCATTCTCAGAGTCTGAAAAGACTTTCTGGATTACCTTGCTCTGCCTCAGTGAGGAAAGGTAGCTGCGGATGTGGAATGTGGAGCCACATCTGACCTCCCTTGTGTTAACTGGCCATAATATAACTCTCACCACATGCCTAATGCCCTTTGACAGCCTGGTCTTCATATTGTTAAGACAATGAAGTAGGCAATAATATAAAACAAAATATTTCTGAAAAACATGGCTAAGAGTCCCAATGGAACGTAACAGTTTTGCTTCATTTTGTTTTGTTTTTTAGAAAAACATTCATAATTTTCTTACTTTACACATTTTTCATTAGTTCTTTATTGGCCACATCTGAGGTTCTCAGATTCAAGCTCATGTAATGAGTATCATTCTATGAAAAAAAGTTCTAACATGTCAAAGCTAAAGGAAAAATAATTGTTGAGGTTTGTTCCATAGAAATAAATTGACTCACTTAAAAGCTTTTTCTTCTGGATTTATGTCCTTCCTACTTTGTGATATTTTTTTTAATTGTCAAATAAAAATCTGTAAATATCCAATAATCATATGATGCACAATGATAAACAATGCCATACGAAAGTGCTCAGCAAGCCTTCCATATTCGTGATTGTTTTTGAACTCAGGCAGGTGAAGTAGTAGGAGGTGCTCCTTACAATTTTTGTTTTGCAAACATTTATTTCTTCATTTAACCCACGACCACAACCTTCCTGATTCACCAAAAATTGAGTAAATAATCCTTGTTTTTTTTTTTTTTTTTTTTGAGACAGTTTCGCTCTTGTTGCCCAGGCTGGAGTGCAATGGAGTGATCTTGGCTCACCACAACCTACACCTTCCAGGTTCAAGCAATTCTCCTGCCTCAGCCTCCCGAATAGCTGGGATTACAGGCATGTGCCACCATGCCCGGCTAATTTTATATTTTTAGTAGAGACAGGGTTTCTCCATGTTGGCCAGGCTGGTCTCAAACTCCTGACCTCAGGTGATCCACCCACCTCGGCCTCCCAAAGTGCTGTGATTACAGGCATAAGCCACCATGGTTGGCCAATCCTTGTTCTTATGAATCTTTTTTTTAAAAATTTTTTTAAAAGTACAAACAAAATGATGTATATCAAACATATTAGGATGGTTGCACATGGGAAGACGGAGAATAGAAATAGGGGGTGGGAATTAAAGAAAATAAATGAGAGAGGGACTTTGTATGGATCAATGATAACAACTCAATCTTCTATTTGACAAAGAAGAAGGAGAAGGAAGCGGAAGAGAAAGAAAGTGTGATAAAGGATCAGAAAGGGAGGAAAATATAAAAAATTAGAGTATGACTCCAGGTTAGACCTGTTTTGTTGTCGCTTGGTTGGTTGGTTGCTTTGTCTGTTGTATTTTTCATATGTTTCACCATGTTGGCCAGGCTGATCTCCAACTCCTAGCCTCAAGTGATCAACCTGCCTCAGCCTCCCAGAGTACCGGGACTACAGGCGTAAGCCACCATATGCAGCCCCCACATTGCTTCTGGCCTCTGTGGTAGACCTCCCAGACGGGTGGCCGGGCAGAGGCCCTCCCCACATCCCAGAAGGGGCGGCCAGGCAGAGGTGCTCCTCACTTCCCAGACGAGGCGGCTGGGCAGAGACCCTCCTCACTTCCTAGACGGGGTGGCGGCCGGGCAGAGGGGCTCCTCACTTCCCGGATGGGGCGGAGAGGCAGAGGCGCTCCTCACATCCCAGACGATGGGTGGCCGGGCAAAGGCGCTCCTCATTTCCCAGACAGGGCAGCCGGGCAGAGGCGCTCCTCACTTCCCAGACGGGGCAGCCAGGCAGAGGCACTCCTCACTTCCCAGAAGGGGCGGCCGTGCAGAAGCGCTCCTCACTTCCCAGACAGGGCGGCCGGGCAGAGGCGCTCCTCACTTCTTCCCAGAAGGGGCGGCTGGGCAGAGACGCTCCTCACTTCTTCTCAGACTGGGCGGCTGGGCAGAGGTGCTCCTCACTTCCCAGATGGGGCAGTCGGGCAGAGGCGCTCCTCACTTCCCAGACTATGGGTGGCCGGGCAGAGGTGCTCCTCACTTCCCAGACGGGGCAGCCGGGCAGAGGCACTCCTCACATCCCAGAAGGGGCGGCCGGACCGAGGCGCTCCTCACATCCCAGACGATGGGCGGTGGGGCAGAGGCGCTTCTCACTTCCGAGGTGGGGCGGCCAGGCAGAGGCACTCCTCACTTCCCAGACAGGGCGGCCAGGCATAGGCCCTCCTCACTTCCCAGACGGGGCGGCCGGGCAGAGGTGCTCCTCACTTCCCAGATGGGGCGGCTGGGCAGAGGCACTCCTCACTTCCCAGACGGGGTGGCCGGGCAGAGGCGCTCCTCACTTCCCAGATGGGGTGGCCAGGCAGAGGCGCTCCTCACTTCCCAGACTATGGGTGGCCGGGCAGAGGTGCTCCTCACTTCCCAGACGGGGCAGCCGGGCAGAGGCGCTCCTCACTTCCAAGGCGGGGTGGCCAGGCAGAGGCGCTCCTCACTTCTTCCCAGATGGGGCGGCCAGGCAGAGGCGCTCCTCACTTCTTCCCAGACGGGGCGGCTGAGCGGAGACACTCCTCACTTCTTCTCAGACGGGGCGGCCGGGCAGAGGCGCTCCTCACTTCCCAGATGGGGCGGCCGGGCAGAGGCGCTCCTCACTTCCCAGAGGATGGGCGGCTGGGCAGAGGCGCTCCTCACTTCCCAGACTATGGGTGGCCGGGCAGAGGCGCTCCTCACTTCTTCCCAGACGGGGCGGCTGGGCAGAGACGCTCCTCACTTCTTCTCAGACGGGGCGGCCGGGCAGAGGCGCTCCTCACTTCCCAGACGGGGTGGCCGGGCAGAGGCCCTCCTCACTTCTTCCCAGACGGGGCGGCCGGGCAGAGGCGCTCCTCACTTCCCAGACAGGGTGGCGGCCAGGCAGAGGGGCTCCTCACTTCCCGGACAGGGTGGCCAGGCAGAGGCACTCCTCACATCCCGGATGATGGGTGGCCGGGCAGAGGCGCTCCTCACTTCCCAGACAGGGCGGCCGGGCAGAGGCGCTCCTCACTTCCCAGATGATGGGCGGCTGGGCAAAGGCGCTCCTCACGTCCCAGATGGAGCAGCCAGGCAGAGGCGCTCCTCACTTCTTCCCAGACGGGGTGGCTGAGCAGAGACCCTCCTCACTTCTTCTCAGACGGGGCGGCTGGGCAGAGGCGCTCCTCACTTCCCAGATGGGGCGGCTGGGCAGAGGCACTCCTCACTTCTTCCCAGACGGGGTGGCCGGGCAGAGGCGCTCCTCACATCCCAGATGGTGGGTGGCCGGGCAGAGGCGATCCTCACATCCCAGACGATAGTCAGCCGGGCAGAGGCGCTCCTCACTTCCCAGACGGGACAGCCGAGCAGAGGCGCTCCTCACTTCCCAGACGGGGCGGCCGGGCAGAGGCGCTCCTACTTCTTCCCAGACGGGGTGGCGGCCGGGCAGAGGGGCTCCTCACTTCCCGGACAGGGTAGCCAGGCAGAGGCGCTCCTCACTTCCCAGACGATGGGCGGCTGGGCAAAGGCGCTCCTCACTTCCCAGATGGAGCAGCCGGGCAGAGGCGCTCCTCACTTCTTCCCAGACGGGGTGGCTGAGCAGAGACCCTCCTCACTTCTTCCCAGACGGGGCGGCCGGGCAGAGGTGCTCCTCACTTCCCAGACGATGGTGGCTGGGCAGAGGCACTCCTCACATCCCAGGCGGGGCGGCCGGGCAGAGGGGCTTCTCACATCCCAGGCGGGGCGGCTGGGCAGAGGCGCTCCTCACTTCCCAGATGGGGTGGCGGCTTGGCAGAGGAGCTCCTCACATCCCAGACGATGGGCAGCCGGGCAGAGACATTCCTCACCTCCTAGATGGGGTGGCGGCTGGGCAGAGGAGCTCCTCATAACCCAGACGATGGGCCGCCAGGCAGAGACTCTCCCCACCTCCCAGACGGGGCGGCGGCCGGGCAGAGGCTGCAATCCCAGCACCCTGGGAGGCCAAGGCATGCGGCTGGGAGGCGGAGGCTGCAGCAAGCCAAGACCACGCCACCGCACTCCAGCCCGGGCAACACCGAGTGAGCGAGACTCCGTCTGCAGTTCCAGCACCTCGGGAGGCCGAGGCGGGCAGACAACTGGAGGTCAGGAGCTGGAGACAAGCCTGGCCTACATGGCGAAACCGCGCCTCCAGCCAAAGGAGAAAAACGAGGGAGGGGTGGTGGCGCGCGCTGGCAATCCCAGGCAGTCCGCAGGCCAGGGCAGGAGAACCACGGGAGCTGGACGCAGGAAGTCTGCAGCGAGCCAGGGAAAGAAAGAAAGAAAAGGAAGGGAGGGAGGGAGGGAGGGAGGAAGGAAGGAAGGAAAGAAGGCAGGCACTTTGTGATATTTTTAACAAAATCATTTTCTGTATGCAATACTAATATTTAAAAAGATAAGTTTAAAAAAATAATTTGGCAAAATAAAGTTTACCATCTTTAAAAATAAAAAGTTGGTCCTCTACATACGTGGGGTTCTTTCCTTCAATACTGTATTTTATTATGTTTTCTTAAGACATGGAATTTTGCTCTTTTGCCAAGGTGGAGTGCAGTGGCTTGATCATACCTCACCACAGCCTCAAACTCCTGGGCGTAAGCAATTCTCCTTTCTCAGCTTCCTAAGTACTTGGGATTACAGTGAATAACACTGGATTTTCTACCTATCTTTGCTTGCTGATGTGAAATCTACAGATCGAAAGGGCTGACCGTATTTTTTAAAAACATTGTGCTTAAGTAGACCTGTGCAATTCAAATCAGTGTTCTTCAAGTATGAAATGTGTATTTTAAATTCCTATAATATGCAAATGAAGAACAATAAAATACATAGCTACCACTTTTTTTAAATCTTATAAAATACTATTCTGCTAAAGCTTATGAAAGCACATAAACAGCTGCATGTGCCAATGGGATAAAAGATAGTGATTTTTATTTACATCGATAATAACTAACTGATAAACCCAGGTATACAAATATAGGCAAGACTTTCTTCACCTTAGGTCTCCTAGTAATCTGCTCACAGAAATAATATTAATATTAAATTAAAATAATCTAGTAATGTTTAGTAAGATGCCTGACAAATTATAAATATTTACCAAGTGATAACTATCAATATTCTAATTTTTAAAGCTAAACCTAGTAGGAACACAAAACATGGTGCTTATTTCAGTCTTTCTACAGTATCTGGATGCCTGCTATGAATCAAACACTCCCTGCTTTCACAGAACTTACAGTCCAAAAGGAGTGATGGGGTTGCTATTGCAATAAGAATGATTCGATCTAATTGAAAGTGTATCAACAAGCTCTGAGTAGATGAACAATGAGTCACTGAATTCAATATACCATTCTGTCACAATGTAATTAACTAATGAGAAACCATCATTACATTATGAAAGCATTAATTATTATATTCATTCATTTATCTCTTACTTTTTGTAATGTAGTTTTACTAACAGTTGGCATTTAGAACTGGCTGATCACCTCCTGTGAGCCAATTACTGTTTTGAATGTTTATACAATACAGGATTTTTAATCTTCAGAGCAATTCTGCAAGTTGGGCAGGCTAGTAGCCCCATTTCATAGATGAGATACTAAAGGATCAGGAGTTAAATAACTTACCTAAACTCACACTAGATAGTTTTAGAATGAAATGGGAGGTCTATATTGTTCTTTCAACTGCACCCTATTGACAAAGGAAAAATAGGAATAACTACAACCCCCATAATTTGGATATCAGCTCTAATCAACATTTATGAATTTAGCATCACGAACTCAGATTTTGAAATAGTATATAGTAAATGAAACACAGACTATCTGTTAGCAGCTCTCATAAACAGATGAGACGATCAAATAAAACATAATTTCAATACAATGCTATGGGTTTCTGAATCAAATTCACAATCCATTGCTACAAATACAAAAATTGATGTGGCTACACACATGTAAATGCACAAAGACACACACACACACACACACACACACACTTCTCTTTCTCTGTATCCTATGTTAACACCCTGTATCCTTTGATACAGAGGAAAGAAGTCATACAAGAAAAGCAGGATGAAGACATGTCTCTTCCTTAGATTTCAAAGTTTTTGTTGAGAAATTCAACATTCAACTTAATTTACTTAGTGAGAAATTACTATTATTACGTGCAATGCACTGCTCAGGTGTTTCAGGAATTGTAAACATCTTATAGAGACACAGACTGGATCTTTACTATCATTTGGAGAAAATGAAACAAATATAGAAATACTCAAGGAAGAAAAAGCTGTGTGTCCTTAACAAACCATAATTCAAATGATGAGGCATTTTGTCAGGGAGAGAAAACATCATTTTTCTTTTAAAGATAGAAAATCAGCTTCATGGAATCTGCTTACATTTTCATTCTCATTGTTGACCTTTTACCCACATAAAAAAAATTGGAAAGAATTGTGAACAATAAGGAAATAATTCTCCCAATATTCCTCTGAAGATAATGCAGTGCTTATACTAACTGATTAACTCCCTTTAAGTTTTTCCTATATTTGTTGAATAAAATTAATCAACTTTAAATTCTTTCTGCTTACTTCATGTTTTGTTGTAAATGTCTTCTTATATTATATCTCTAATAATTTTTTTTCTTTTTTATGGGACGGAATCTTGCTCTGTCGTCCAGGCTGGCCACCTCCTGGGCTCAAGCGGTTCTCCTGCCTCAGTCTCCTGAGTAGCTGTGATTACAGGTGCCTGCCACAACACCTGGCTAGTTTTTTGTTTGTTTGTTTGTTTGTTTGTCTGTTTTTTTGTTTGTTTTTTAGTAGAGATGGGATTTCACCATGTTAGCCAGACTGGTTTCGAACTCCTGACCTCAGGATTTTTGTCTCACCCACCCAAATAGCTGGAATTACAGGTGTGAGTCACCACACCTGACTCTAATCATTGATTCTAATGATTATAAAATGTTCTCATTGGGGAATATCGACTTCTTTAGTAATTTCTCTTCTCTTAGGCAGGAGGTTACTTTGAAATACTTGCTATTATCATTTTAGAACTCAAGTCTTTTTCAAAGCAGTCTTTCTTTTCCAAATTTGATACTTTTTCTTAAGAAATAATTCAAGAAATGAAAATACTGTGACAAAATATGGAACTTTGTGACAGTTCTTGGACACTTTAGAAATATATAGCTATTACTTTCAAAAATATTAATATAATGCACGATATTATCAGAAATCCATGGAGAGCATATGCTTCAGTGTAGCAGACAGAGCAATGGGCACAACCAAGGTGTCAATTGTTATGCTACTGTGAGCAGCAGAACAATAGCAAAAGGGTTCTATCTAATCATTTCAACATGGCAGCAAACTTTTTATTAGGATTTCTTGCTAATATCAAAATATTCAGCTAAAACAATTTTGTTTCCTGGGAAATGATATAAAATATCAGTAAGCATGATAAAATACACTATCACTATGAAATGCAATAATTACTGCGTGAGACAAACAGGGTTTCACAGAAAGATAAAGTCTTTGTTCACAAAGAGATTCTCAGATTATTTGAATGATATTTAATAAACTTAGAGTTGACCCTTGAACACCATGGTGGTTGGGGTGCCGAGATCCCATGTAGTCAGAAATCAGTGTATAACGTTTGACTTCCTCAAAACTTAGCTGTCAATAGCCTACTGTCGACTAGAAGCCTTAATGATAATATTCACAGTTGATTAATGCATATTTTCTATGTTATATGTATACTCTATTTTTACAGTAAAGTTACCTAAAGGAAAGAAAATGTTATTAAGAAAATCAAAAGAAAAATATATTTAATATTCATTAATGGAATACTAAATCTAATTAGTGGAAGTGGATCATTATAAGAGTTTTCATCCTGATCATCTTCATGTTGAGTAATCAGAGAAGGAGGAGAAAGAGGAGCGGTTGGTCTTGCTGTCTCAGGGGTAGCAGAAGCGGAAGAAACTCCAATTATACGTGACTCACATAGCTCCAACCAGTGTTATTCAAGGGTCAACAGTATATATAGGTCAAAAGTTTTAAAACTATATTCTCTAATTTTCTAAATAAAATTAAACTACATTACATAAAAAAAATTAATAGAAAATTTCTTGGAATTTCAGGCAGGTAAATTGGGGCGGGGGGTGCTGGAAACTATATACTAGATAAACCATTGTACTATTGGATTTCCACTTAGTTCACATATGTGATTAACACACATATGATGAGAGAGGCAGTGCTTAGAGATGTAGCAGAAAAGGTAGCATAGGGTAGTTCAAGATGGGGCCTAGATGCATGGCTGAAGAATCTGTATGGATCATTTACTAATTCAAACATAAAATGAATACTATGAAGAGAAGAGATTAAAGGAAATTACATATACATTCTGAAAGAAGTAAAGATTTCCTGATGGAAAATAAAAACAAATAATATTAAAGACACTCCCAAGTACTAAGAAAGAAATTGGCTCTGTGTGAAAGAGAGAGATATCATCAGCTAAATTATTTATAAGTCATCTTGATGCTTTAAAAGTGATATCCTAAAGGATGTAACTTACGATACTTTTTTCTTCAAAATATCAAGTGCCTACTGTGTCTTAATAAGCATTCTAAGCCAATGCAGAAATGAACAAATGAGACAGATTTTCTTGCACCTAAAGAGCTAATGAGGTCGCAGGGTGAGAAACACAAGTCAGCAAGTCAAAATACAACATTGAAAAAGTGAAGCTGGCTCAGTGGCTCTGGCCTGTAATATCAGCACTTCAGGATTCTGAAGCAGGAGGATCACTTGTGCTTAGCAGTTCAAGACCAGCCTCAGCAACAGAGAGCCCATCTCTAAGAAAAGAGAAACAAAATTAGCTGGGGTTGTGGCATGTTCCTGTATTCTCAGACACCGGCTTAGATGAGAGGATTGCTTGAAATTGGGAAGTCAAGGCTGCAGTGAGCTGATATGGCACCATGCTTAAGCCTGGATGACAGAGCAAGACCCGGTTTTGAAAAAAAAAAAAAAATTGATAGAGAAACGCATTGTGATAAGTGCTTTAGAGAAAAACACAGCAGGAAAGGAAAATAAATAAAGTATCATAGACAAAATTGATTTTTGTTTTGTTTTGTTTTTGTTTTTGAGACAGAGTCTCGCTCTGTCACACAGGCTGGAGTGCAGTGTCGCGATCTCAGCTCACTGCAAGCTCGGCCTCCCGGGTTCACGCCATTCTCCTGCCTCAGCCTCTGGAGTTGCTGGGACTACAGGCGCCCGCCACCACGCCAGGCTATTTTTTTTATTATTATTAGTAGAGACGGGGCTTCACCGTGTTAGCCAGGATGGTCTCGATCTCCTGACCTCGTGATCCGCCCACCTCGGCCTCCCAAAGTGCTGAGACTACAGGCATGAGCCACTGCACCCCGCCCAAAATTGAATTTATAATATTATGATCAGAAAAGACCTAGTATAGAATATATTTTGGCAGACACCTAAAGGAGGCTAGAAATGAAGGCGCGTGTCTATTTCATGTATTTCAGCTTTTACCTAGCTTTTTAGGAAGTGACAACTACATTGAAAATATCTAAATGTAAACTGATTATTTCTCCACACCATATTTGCCCCCACTGTCTATTATGAAACTTCTGATATAGAGGAGAAGGAATGAGAATAGAGAAAACTGAAGCCAGATCTCAAGGTTGAGAGTAACTTACTTACGATCAGTAAAGTCTCATAATATGTATGGCAATTTCAGCATGGTAGGTGAGCGTTATTCCGTGTGAAATGAATCAAAATCTTACTGGGAATACTGAAAGTAAATAGGTCAAGTGTATATGGAGACCAGAGACAAGTGCTCTGCTGCCTTTGGCCCAGAGCACAAGCAACATCTTAAAGCTTCATTACTTGTTTCTCAATATAAGAGGAGAAGGAGAATGTCTGCCTACTGACCTCAACAGCCTCCTCCTGCAACTAATATCCTTCATTCCCCTTGTCCCTGAATTCCCTTGACCCGCCCCTCCTTCATTTGATTGGCTCTGTGTACTTGTTAGAATCAGAAGATCTGGGGGAACTGTGGCTTCTGAACATGTACACTAGACTCTACCCATATCCAGCCCTGTGACCCTACAAACATGCTCAACTGAATTTTCCTCCCATAGAGATACTCTTCCTGCTGAGTTTCTCTCCTCTGCTCCTAGAGCCAAATGGCATCTCCTATCCTATCCCTGGATGGCTTAACCCTGGAAAAGTCCTGGATCCAAGAGGAGTCAGAAAAAGGAACGGTGGCCTTGTGGGTGCTGAGATTCTCATAGAGATAAAGGGGATATCCTGAAATCTAGAGTTTCTTCCTTCCCTTTTCCCTCCCTTACAGCTTCTGCTGCTCCTGGGAGCTTTGCTCTATCTCTCATCCAGCTCAGACTGTTGCTGAGCCTGATAGTCTTTGCATAGCCAAGGTGGTTCTTGAAGAACTCTTGTCTGCACGAGGTCTGAGCTGCTTCTCTAGAATCTGCAGCACGGGTTTCCATAACTGCATGAAGATCTGGAGCCACCGGTAACTAGGCAGAGAGTGTTCTCATGTGTCTGAAATGGCATGTCACTCCTCTCCATGAGCGGTAGAATAAATGCATTCAGATGAAGCCCTGCCATCATTACTTTGTCAAGTAGAAATGCATTTCAATATATCTCAGAGCAACATGCCCTACACTACCGTGGCCCAGGGAGATCCCTGAGATGGAGCTTTGTAGACTTTCCCTCCTTTACCCATTGAGCTGGGATGAGCAATGGCAGGCATTATAGGAGGGAATCTTACATCCTGTGGTTGTTGAGAGGCCTTTGAAAGCCTTCATCTGGAGCATGAGGAGCAGGAGAAATGTCCCTTCTGGAGTGGAGGCCGACAGTGTTCTTAGATTAAATTCTTACATTACAATAAAAGTGAATCGCCTGGGCACGGTGGCTCATGACTGTAATCCCAGCACTTTACTAACCACTCTATTAAAATGCCAAAAAAAAAAAAAAAAAATTAGCCAGCCATGGCAGTGGGCACCTGTAATCCCAGCTACTTGGGAGGCTGAGGCAGGAGAATTGCTTGAACCTGGGAGGCAGAGTTTGCAGTGAGCCGAGATCACTTCACTGCACTCCAGCCTAGGCAAGGCAATAGAGCAAGACTCCATCCAAAAAAAAAAAACAAAAAAACTTCTGTTTTGAAAAGACTTAATCATCATCTATCTTAACACCCCCCTATGCCCCCTGAAATGCAGTCAGTTGAAAGAAAGGGGTTGGTCTTCAGAGATTTATATAAGGACACTTCAAGAGTCAAGCTCATTCTTCTCCAGAACCCACAGAGTGTCTTTGCAACTGGCCTTGGAGACTTCCAAAAGCTACCAGCACTGCATGGTGAGGCTCTGATCCCTGAACTGAATTCATCTTATTTGACAGCAGGCTTTGGTGAGAACATAGATATTTTTCTGAGGTAAGCACACGATTTCCAGAGTAGGAGCTACTATTAGGTTACAAACCAAAACAAACAAAATTTGGGGACTTTAATTTATCTGCAGAATTAGATTTTTTTAGATGAAATGATCTCATTTTCAGAGTTTTAAGAACGGCTCCATTTCTTTTTTAAAATTATTCTCAACATAATCTGTAGGTTTACAAGCTCCATTTACTTAACCTATTTACAAATTAACATTTTCGTCATCTGTCTTGCTACATGTTCCTCAAATTAAGGTTATGATTAATTTTTTACTTAATGTATTTCTAAGTTATTTGTATAGATTGTAAGCGTTTTGCAACAGTTTCCAAATATCTAGTAGTTTTTTAATCTCTGTGGGTTCTATAAATGGCTTATGGGTGTTGTAATTTATGTGTATAAATGTGTTACATTCTACCGTACTAGTGGTAATGTGCCTGTGTTACGATGTATGGCTATATATAGGTAGAGAGTGTATTGGATGATTCGGGCAAACATTTTTTTCTAAAAAATGGTAAAAGTCTCTTCACAAACTTCAGTCTGTCAAAGAAAGCAAGAAATGAGTATTTCTGCAGAAAAGTCTCACTGGCAATCATGCAGAAATGTCAGAAATAGAGGGATCATATATTTATACAGTGTAGAAACCAGGATTTAGGTTGTTCATTTCTTTGTTTCTTTGTTTGCTTTAGACAGGGCCACCCAGGCTGCAGTGCAGTGGTGGAAATAAGACTCACTATTGCCTCTACTTCTCACTTCAAGCAATCCTTCAGCCTCATCTCCCAAAGTAGCTGGGACTACAGGTATGGGCCGTCATGTTCGGCTGTTATACACACATATATATTTATAGAGATAGGCCGACCTAGACATTTTGCCATGTCGCCAGTCTAGAACTCCTGAGCTCAAAACACCCTGCCTGACTTGGCCTCCCAAAATACTGTGATTTACAGGCTTGAGCCACCTTGCCTGGCCTACGTTTATTTTTCCTCTTTTTTTTTTTTTCATAACATACATTTAAAATTCTGACTTACTGTCTAGTGCCTATTATTATTGCCTAATACTTACTCGTTTTCTGACTGCGTGAAAGAGTAATGATAATGCTTCCAAAGGGCTTAGAAAATATTTCTATCCTTTGTGTACTCTCCTACAGTTTATCAATCTTTTTGTAATTTTAATTACCTGTCTTTTAAAAATGTCATAATATTAACCAGTACATCCCCAAATTAACAGACAGTAAAGGAACAGTAAACACGCCAGAAAGTTTCTGTTGATTGAATTAACAGAGCAGCCTAGAAAAGCAATGATTGTTTGTTTTGCCTTGGAGAAGTGCCTTTACCTCGATTTGTCTGTTTTATCTTGGAGAGTAAAGGCTAGCTTTTTCTGATTTGACTCTAAGTATGAGTTCTGCTCTAACATTTTCAAGCAAGGTCCTTCTGGAAAAGTCACGATGGATGGTTGTTACAGTTAAATGAAAAAGTGACAGTAGAAGAGCTTAGTTCGCTTGCCTTCTCTAAAACCAATCACTGGCAATTAAGAGTGTTACTGATTCTCAGACAATTCAAGACTCAACCCTTGAGTTTACAGGTTGATGAAACCTTTGAAGCCCAAGCAATTTTGTGGACACTAACCCCTCAAAAAATACGACATTCTTCTATGCAAGAAAATAGAGTTTGGAAAGCTGGCCCTGTGTTGATTGGAGAACAGTCACGTTTTCTTACAGAGGTCGATATCTCTTAGTGCCTTGGTTTTCTATTTTTCCTATCTCTGTTGTTGCAAATCAAAGCCTATTCTTCTCTAGAAAGAAAGGATATTATTCAATTGCAACCTGATTCAAACTTTGCTTGGACCTTTGTCTCTCCAGGGTAGAAGATTAAATTCTTGTGGTTTTCTTTCCTTAGGAAAATGGACTCAGACTTCTCACATGCCTTCCAGAAGGAACTCACCTGCGTCATCTGCCTGAACTACCTGGTAGACCCTGCCACTGTCTGCTGTGGGCACAGCTTCTGTAGGCCCTGTCTCTGCCTTTCCTGGGAAGAAGCCTGAAGTCCTGCCAACTGCCCTGCATGCAGGGAACCATCACTGAACAAGGACTTCAAAACCAAAATTCTTCTGAAGAACTTAGTGACCACTGCGAGAAAAGCCAGTCTCTGGCAATTCCTGAGCTCGGAGAAACAAACATGTGGGACCACACGGAAAAAAAGAAGATGTTCTCTGACATGGACAAGAGTCTGCTCTGCTTGCTGTGCGCCACCTCTCAGGAGCACGGGGCTCACAAACACTATCCCACTGAAGAGGCAGCTGAGGAACACCAGGTAAGAGATAGTTCTGCGATCACCTGAAAGCTGGAAGGTGGCAGAGTTAAAGAGATTAGAAGGACGATGAGCATCATCATGGTGATTACTCCATTCTTTACTGAGTGCCAGGTGCTGTTCTAGGTACCAATGATGAAATTTTGAATAAAATATGCAACTCTACCTTCCTTCATGAAGCTTGGACCCAAACAGAGCGTGAACAAGTAAATGTCATTATTATTGATTCTACAGTTCAATGCTAAAGGCATTGAAAAGCCACCAAAACTACTAGCGCAAAGAAACGTATTTTGGAAATATATTCAATATTATTGGACAAACGAGTATGGGACTAGCACACTACAAAATCTGGGGGCTAGCATAGTGGGTTCTGAAGCAGGATGCTAATGCCAAGTTACAGGAAATCTTCACTTTTCAGTTCCCTAATCTGTTCTGCCTTCCGAAACCTCAAACTGAAAAATATCCATTGAGGATGAGCAGTGAAAAATTTGTTTTTCTTTCCCCTTTCTAATGTATTTATGTATTATGTCCCTTGCTTGTGTATACCACTCAGAGTGTGGAATTTATGGTGTTTCATTTTCTGTTGTTCAAGCTAGTAATTCTTTTGCAGGAGAAGTTCATAAAGCAAATGAGGATTTTATGGAAAAAGATTCAAGAAAATCAGAGAAATCTAAGTGAGGAGAGAAGAACAGCCTTCCTCTGGAGGGTAAGTATGACACCAGGAGTCCTCACGACCAGCTTGACACAGGCATGCTGAGAGCATTTATATTAGCAACTTGAGTTGAAATTTTCATATACCAGATTTTGTCATGTGTTTATTCGTAGGCTGGAAAACAACCAGACTGTTCAATATAACAATTGTGCAGGTTTTCTGTAAATGCTTTTCAGATAAATAAAAATAGATATAAATTCTGAAGGACAAGTAGATGCTTAAAATTAGTAAGTATTTCAGGCAGAGATTTCTGTATAAATGAATTATGTAATATTGATTAAATAGTATATAATTGAGGAATAAAGGCATTTAATGGTGAATATGATGTTGTCCAGGGGTAAAAAAGCAGGTGGGATCAGTAATTTAAGAAATGTGCCTGTGCTGGTGAAATCTGACATCAAAGGACCCAGATGATGCCAGCTCAAGTAGGAGAAAATGTAACACGATGAAAAGCTGAGGAGAAGGGACAACAAATGACCGGGGGAGTGAGAGAATAAATATGTCAATATTGAGAGGAGAAACACAATGGAATGGAGATTCATGTTCTCAGAATGGCAGGGCAATTCAGAGCCTTTGGCTTTTGAAGGAAGAAAGATGGGAGACAGAAAATAAGTAGTCGGTTTGAGAGATGGGGGTTAAATTTTTTACTAAGATCCTTTCCGTGTGATGGCTTCTGATCCTGATTATAATATACTAACAGCATCTCTACTTAGAGTGATTGTTTGCACTGTGAAGTACAAATGTTTGAGACTACAAACTAATTGAATAACAAAGATTATATATATTATTGATGACAATTTAACAATCAATCATAAATTTTAGTTGTTTTCTAATGGTATTTCAGATTTAAGAGGACATATATTTAAACATTTAAATCTAAAGGGCTTTTTCGCAGGTGTTCGAGAATTAATGAATTACATAAATTTTGAAGGAAGGTCTTGCTTAACTCATCATCCTGTTTGTAAAGGGTGGAAAATAAAAGAAGGAATGAGGAGGATGAATGTGTGTGTTCTGTGAGGTGGAAGTAGACCTAAGCATTTAGCCTACAAAGACATGTCCCTACAGAGCGATGTGGTTTTTTGGGCACAGATGATCAGGAATAAGTATAGGAAGCTGCAACCAGTTCTCCATAAAGGAGAAAAGCAACATTTAGAGAGACTGAACGAGGAATACCAAGAGATTTTTCAGCAACTGCAGAGAAGCTGGATCAACATGGATCAAGAGTAAACACTTGAAAGAAATGTATCAGGAACTAATGGAAATGTGTCATAAACCAGATGTGGAACTGCTCCAGGTAAGGACTGAAAGAAAGCTTTATGGAATTGTGCAACTAGATTTCCATAGAACGTTTTCTACCACAAGCTTCCTCCTCCAGCACATTTCATTCAAACTCTGGAAGAAAAAAATTCATGTGAAAATTCTATTTTTGTTTCCATAGGATAATACAAAGAAATTAGGGAAAAACTAACATTTCCTTCTTCCTCCTTTTGGGAAGTCGTAGGTTTGAAATGCTCTTGATTTGAGCCACATTACCCTTCGGGGACTAGCCCTGAAAAAGACCACATTGTAGACAGCTGCAGCAATGCGCAGTCACTACTCACACCTTTCCCTCTCACTCTAATTTAGGGTCCTGAATCTATCAGAAATAGATTATGTCAATAGGTCTTACCGGTATAATAAGTGTTAGAGATGAGAATACATTTTAAAACTGTTGCAGTGATAGTATGTGGTAATTCTAAAGTTTTCAAAACCTCAAGAGCAGATCCTCAGAATAGCAACTTGTTTGTTTGTTTGTTTGTTTGTTTGTTTGTTTGAGACAGAGTCTTCTGTCATCCAGGCTGAAGTCCAGTGGCCCAATCTCAGCTCACTGCAAGTTCTGCCTCCCTGGTTCAAGCAATTCTCCTACCTCAGCCTCCCTAGTATCTGGGAATAAAGGTACGCACCACCGCACACAGCTAATTTTTTTGTATTTTTAGTAGAGATTTGTTTTTGCCA
The DNA here is from genome assembly GCF_028878055.3 of Symphalangus syndactylus. NCBI lineage: Eukaryota > Metazoa > Chordata > Mammalia > Primates > Hylobatidae > Symphalangus > Symphalangus syndactylus. Next base: position 71,453,719 of record NC_072428.2, on the reverse strand, counting down.
TGTTGTCCGAGCTAGTCTGGAACTCCTGACCTCAGCTGATCCATCCACCTTGGCCTCCCAAAGTGCTAGGATCACAGGTGTGAGCCACCTCACCCAACAGGAATAACAACTTTCTAAAGAAGTCATTTTTTTTTCTGTCTCTCTCTACAGGATTTGGGAGACATGGTGGCAAGGTATGTTATTGGCCATCAGTGCAAGCTGGAGCACAAGGCATGGTATGAAAAACATCAAGCTGTTTCCAACAAAGTGAAAACATAATTTACTAACACCACAATGTGTCAGTGTGATTGTGTGGGTGTGTGTGTGTACTCATGTGTTTGTGTTGTGTGTTGAATGTTACCTATGCCTTTTATCAGACATTAACCTTTTCTTACTTTTCCAAGTAACTCAGGGGGTTATGTTTTGAAGAGTTCAATGCAGAAGTTGCTAGAATACGATTGCCTCTTTTTAGGATTCAGAGTCATAATTAGAGATCAGCTATTTGGTGGCAGATAGGGAGAGAGGCATTTATCTTTCAGTGGCAGTAGGTTAGAAATGGAGTGAAGAGTTAGAAAGATACCCTAAGAGCCAGAAACCCATCCTAGGATTGTGGAGGTACATTACAATATCAGAAGTGGGTTTGAATGAAGCATTTTCTGTTGGAATCTGTTTCTTAAACACAGACATCAGAAACCTAACCAACTCAACCTACTTCCTTGCAGGAGTGAGTCCGTGCTGCTGCACATGCCGCAGCCTGTGAATCCAGAGCTCACTACAGGGCCCATCACTGGGCTGGCGGATAGGTTCAACCGCTTTCTAGGTGAGTGTCACCCTCTTGGTTGGATCCACATGCAATGCCTTCAATTCTGGTTTTCTATGAGCAGCTTTCTCAGTGTAATGATCTTTCATCTAGAAGAAAATGGCCTGTGAATAGGTATTTATATTTATAGTTTCATTGTCATCAAACAGACAAAACTAAATAAAAGATGGTGGAACCAGCCATATAACAAATTTCTTAGGAAAGTAAAACATGCAGAAGGGCCCTTTAGGATGTAGAACCATTCATGTATGGTTCAACCGTGATACAATTTCCTGTATACAATTATTACAGGAAGTATACAGACCTGAATTAATTCAGGACATTTCAATTTCAAATTCAGTGCAGGTAATGACTGATTTGAGTGACAGTGTTTTTTTAAATACATTTCAGGTGAAGTTTCATAGCATTTATAATTTTAATCGTGTGCAATTTAATCAACTAAAGCATACACGGGTAACTTATATAACTATGCAAAAACTGAGAATCTGTGAACGATAGGAACGTGATTTGTTGGTTGATGAGGCCTTAGATAGAACCCCAGGATAGATCATGATAAACCCAGCAGGTAAAAGATGTCTGTGCCTGAATCTGGAATGAAAGTCAGATAATTCTTGCAAGGAAGCTGCACTTTTCAGAGGGCAGAGTCAGATTTTCTCTTTAAGTGTGAATTGACTAGTTTAAGTGGCAGATTATAATATTTCCGGCAAAGTGATAACTTTCTTATTTGGGTCTAAGGATGGCTTCCCACCTCATCTCCTGTCCCAAGCCTCCTGCTCTGCCCTGACAGAGAAGAGACAATGAATGTTAATTTTATTGCTATGGACTTGGCTTCAGTGCAAGAGCTTCCAGTTTTTCAGTTGTTATCAATGGTCGCTAACTAGACATAGACATGACCTTCCTCCCCTTTATACTTTTGGAGTTTATAGAAATTGCGATCATTGAAGTTTAGGCGTTTACTTGTGCAGATATCCTAACACTCTTTGATTCCAACATTTTTCCAGACAGAAGTTTCTTTCTAATCTTGACCTGTGTTTTCTAGTGAGAATCTCTTTCTTATCTGAACATAAGAATTGATAAACTGCTTTTCACTGGAACATTCTCTTTTTTCCACCGTGGAAATTTCCTTCACTTGGGAAGTAACCAATTACAATATCAGGCTGTTTGAGGATGTGAGAAGTTTGAGGTTTAGACCTGAATCTTTGCATTCTGACAGATCTGGCTATTTTGCTGCATGGGGAGCCTGGGTCTTCTCCTCTGGCAAACACTACTGGGAGCTGGATGTGGACAACTCTTGGGACTAGGCTCTGGGAGTCTGTAAGGACTCCTCGATAAGGAAGAATAGCACAATGGTTAAATCTAAGGACGTATTTCTTCTTTTATGTGCCTGCTGTCCTGACCTATATTTCCAGGGATAACCTGGCATACGTAGACACTATGTAAAGCTCACATCCATTAGAAGTTTATAACACTATGTTTTCATGTGACTGTTTTCTTATTCCTGCAGTGCATATTTCCTGGGATAATAAAATAACCACTTGGTACATTCCCGTTGTTTGAATTTCTGAGACGGCTACTCTTTGGTTCTGATCATCTCAACATTGCCCCAACTACAACAAAATCTAAGTGTTTTCCTGATGGCGAGCCCTGCCATTCACCCTTGGAAGATATTACTGAGAGGTGCATGTTGGGCAGTGTTGGCACTGGGCTGTTGGATTTTGCAATGATCCTTGCCCAATGAGAAATGACATGCTGGTTAACTTCAAGAAAATTTTTCTACTTTTTTGTGTCAAGAAGGCTACCGGTGTCATCTCAAGACCTCTTCCCCACCATTATTTCAGTATCCAGAAAGACATCTAGGCCAGATTGGGGTGTTTCTAGATGATGAATGTGGCATAGTAAGCTTTGTTAATGTGGCCAACAGTTTTCTCATCTGTAGCCTCTCTGGTTCTTTCCCTTACCCTCTTACAACTGTGCTTTGCTTTGCTTTGCTTTGCTTTCTTGGATTTGCACTCAAAGAATCAGAGATAGGTCAGTAACATGACTAAAGGTATCAGAAACACCAACTTCTGAGAATGCTAACCTACTGAATACTTGACATTCTTTATCTTTTTCTATGAAACTTTGTACCATTTTTAAAAGTGTGGAGGTATACATTTGTTTTGATTTTCATTAAACTACTCTCTCTTAGAATACTGCGCATGTCTTTTCTTTTATGCTGTATCTTTTCTTTCCCTTGATTTCCAAGCCAGCCCAGGTAAATGAATACCCGAGTGTGTTTATCCAAACTGATGGGTTAATGCAAGAGCACAGGTTTCTTCCCCCTGAACTGGAATTTTCTTTTCTCTGTTCCACATCTGCAAGTCCCATTTCATCAAGTGTAAGTTCCAACATTTCTTCAGGGAATTCTTTCTTTAGCTCCTGGACTAGATTAGGCTATTAGTTTTAAAGACTCAGAAAACCTTACACTTTTCTTTGTAAAACTCACAGTGTAATAGTAGGCATCTTTTCTGCTTCTCAGGTTACAAGAAAAGGATTGTGTTTGTACTACACACAGGTATATTCCAAGAAAGTACACAATGCTTAAAATACAACTAACATTCATTAATTGTCAGTTTGAATAAAAGAATAAATGCACAAAATAATTGATAAAAACATATGATACAACTGTTTAAAAGGCTACCAAATTTACCCCTGTATTCCTTTTGATTTTGGCTACTGAATGTAACCAAAATCAACAGGGATACTGAGAAATATTATTTAATAAAGTTATAAATTGGACTGCTTATCCAATTGATAGGCTCAGTCAATTTTCTTTAGCTCAGGAACAAACTATTGATGGACACAGATCTTAAGAGAGTGACAATGATACAGATAAAAAGGCTGAAAACCTGTAAGATTTTAGTAATTTCATGGATGGCATCCTACAGACAGTTACCTGGGAACATGTCATTACCAGAATAGAAAGTAAGACTCGCTTTTTGCTTCAGAAAATACAGAATACTCAGAAGCCTCATTACATTTTAAGAAAACTGCACATTTATTTAGGTGTTTGAAGTTTTTAAAATACATGTACAGTAAAATATCCTTATTATCAGAAATACCTATATTTTTATTGTGTTAATTTTGTATGAAGACTTTCCTAAAGTATCGACTGGAAATTGGATCCAGGACTCCCCACAGATACCAAAATCCTTAGATGCTAATAATCCTCAGATGTCCTTACAAAAGATGAGGAAGTATTTTCATGTAGCCTAAGCACATCCTCCAATGTACTTTAATTATCTCTAGATTACTTAAAATACTTAATGCAATGTAAATGCTATGTAAGTAGTAGTTACACTGTATTATTTAGGGAATAATGACGAGCAAAAAAAGTCTGCACATGTTCAGTGAAAAGGTAATCATTCCATTTTTTTCCTGAAATTTTTTAATCCATGATGAGTTGAATCCATGGGTGCCAAACCCATTCATAGGGAGGTCCAACTGTATATCAAATATCATATTTCATGGTGTATTTTCTAGCATTTAATCTAATTACTGGCAATATGGCACACAACAAACATATCAAAAGTTTCTGATATGTGTTTTTTGAATTTATTTAAAGCAATCTAGGAATGCCTACTTTAATGAGGATTGCTGAGAACAAAGTCTAAAAAAGGCCAACTCCATTTATAAAGAGTAACTCTGATCCAAAAGTTTAATGACAGATGGGTTATGTAATGGGTTATTTCAAGGATAGGAGTAATGCAAACATACAATTCTGTAGTCATTTATGTTTTAATAGCATTATACTGTTTTAACCATCCTCATCTTGTATATAATCTCATTGTATATTAGAATATTACTATTAGAGCAATAAAGAAGAATGATTAAATACGGTCAGCTTTTTGCTTTTGTTTTGTTTTGTTTTTGACACAGGCTCTCACTCTGTCGCCCAGGTTGGAGTGTACTGGTGAGATCACGGCTCGCTGCAGCCTCGACCTCCCCAGATCAAGCAATCCTCCGACCTCAGCCTCCCAAATAGCTGGACTATAGGCTGAACTGTCATGCCTGAGTAATTTTGTTCTTGCTGTTGCTAGAGAGAGAGGGTCTCACCTGGTTGCCCAGGCTTCTCTCAAGCTCCTGGCTCAAGTCATCCTCCCACCTCAGCCTCTAACAGTGCTGGGACTATAGGCATAAGCCACTAGGCGAGGCCTAAATACAGCCAATTCAACTGAAATTTAAATTATTTGTGTTTCTCTCTCTTTCATTATAAGAATAATCTGTGTCTTAAAATGTGTTCTTCAGAGCCCTCAGAAATGATGCCGCATAGCTACAACTATCTGATCTTTGACAAACCTGACAAAAACAAGAAATGGGGAAAGGATTCCCTATTTAATAAATGGTGCTGGGAAAACTGGCTAGCCATATGTAGAAAGCTGCAACTGGATCCCTTCCTTACACCTTATACAAAAATTAATTCAAGATGGATTAAAGACTTATATGTTAGACCTAAAACCATTAAAATCCTACAAGAAAACCTAGGCAATACCATTCAGGACATAGGCGTGGGCAAGGACTTCATGTCTAAAACACCAAAAGCAATGGCAACAAAAGCCAAAATCGACAAATGGGATCTCATTAAACTAAAGAGCGTCTGCACAGCAAAAGAAACTATCATCAGAGTGAACAGGCAACCTACACAATGGGAGAAAATTTTTGCAACCTACTCATCTGACAAAGGGCTAATATCCAGAATCTACAATGAACTCAAACAAATTTACAAGAAAAAAACAAACAACCCCATCAAAAAGTGGGCAGAGGACATGAACAGACACTTCTCAAAAGAAGACATTTATGCAGCCAAAAAACACATGAAGAAATGCTCCTCATCACTGGCCATCAGAGAAATGCAAATCAAAACCACAGTGAGATACCATCTCACACCACTTAGAATGGCCATCATTAAAAAATCAGGAAACAACAGGTGCTGGAGAGGATGTGGAGAAATAGGAACACTTTTACACTGTTGGTGGGACTGTAAACTAGTTCAACCATTGTGGAAGTCAGTGTGGCGATTCCTCAGGGATCTAGAACTAGAAATACCATTTGACCCAGCCATCCCATTACTGGGTATATACCCAAAGGACTATAAATCATGCTGCTATAAAGACACATGCACACGTATGTTTATTGCGGCACTATTCACAATAGCAAAGAGTTGGAACCAACCCAAATGTCCAACAACGATAGACTGGATTAAGAAAATGTGGCACATATACACCATGGAATACTATGCAGCCATAAAAAATGATGAGTTCGTGTCCTTTGTAGGGACATGGATGAAACTGGAAAACATCATTCTCAGTAAACTATCGCAAGGACAAAAAACCAAACACCGCATGTTCTCACTCATAGGTGGGAATTGAACAATGAGAACTCATGGACACAGGAAGGGGAACATCACGCTCCGGGGACTGTTGTGGGGTGGGGGGAGGGGGGAGGGACAGCATTAGGAGATACACCTAATGCTAAATGAGGAATTAATGGGTGCAGGAAATCAACATGGCACATGGATACATATGTAACAAACCTGCACATTGTGCACATGTACCCTAAAACCCTAAAGTATAATAAAAAAAAAAAAAAAAAAAATGTGTTCTTGAACATGAATTACTTTATGATTGCCCCTTCATAAGAATAGTTCTTAATGTTTAAGAATAATTCACAAAAATATGAAAATTCCTTCATAAACAATGACTTGAATTAATAGAAGGAATACTAGATACAGGCAGTGGGTAATCAAATTTTAAGTGAATTTTCTTATTCTGTCCTACAATTGTAAGAGAAAGTGATCCTCCCACCTCAGCCTCTCAAAGTACTGGGAATTATAGGCGTGAGCCACCATGCCTGGCATAAATATGGCCAATAATTTAAACTTCAGTTGAATTGGCTGTTCTTATAAGTTTATGAGAGAAATATGTTTCTCTTGTAGTTGTGAGGACTGGATGAGATAATGCACATACAACCTCCACTGATAGGGTAGAATCTCCACCCCGAACAGCAGGTCTAGCGTTGCTATGCCCAAGTTTCCCACTGGCTGTATCTTCCATCCCTCAAGGGATAAGACAAAACACCATCCCCCTACCTACTCCAGCACAGACTTGTAGAGCGTGTGTGAGTGCTAGAGAAGCCACTGTCAACTCCTTTGCAGTGATGCAGAGATTCATGTAGGAGGACTGACAGGCCGTAAAAACTGAGAGCTTTGCTCAATGCCTCTCATTAATGATTGATTTTGAATCAGTCATGAAAAGGTACATTCCCAAGGGCATCGTCAAAAACAATGGAGACCTCGGTTAGGAACATTAAAGAGGAGCTTGGAATCTTTAGCCTGCTTTGTACCAACGAACAAACTTCTGACAGCCAGCCAGAAGTTCACCAGAGAAAACCAGGCAAAGAGAAAGCCAAGAAAAAGTGTCTTTGGATCACTAATTTCTGGAGATCTGGAAGGCTGTGTATCTGTGCCAGCCTGCACCCACTCAAGAGCAATCAAGGTATAACGTGGACAAATTTGTAAGCACTCCCCAAGCTAACCACTGATTCATCAATAAAGAGCATTTAGCCCTACTGGCTGAAGAGCTAAAGCACAAATTCTGAGTGAACACTGGGTGAACAATAAATTCTTCTGTTCCAGGGAGTGATTCCTAGAAGCTAGACCTAAAAATAAAATCACAATCGTCTCCGGTGATCTGGAAGACTGACCATGCACTGTCGTAGCAGTAACCAGAGAGAGGATCTCTGAGCTGTTAGTCCGCTGAATGTGGGACATAATTGTCAACTTCCTGATCTGTGAAAGCAGTCTCCAAACCACACACACATTGAATGGTAAAGGATAAAAATCTAACTAACTAGGAAGGCTTAGCCACAACTTTTGAAATACAGATTTAGGTAGAAATAGAGGTAAATAGATACGAATATTGCTGAGTTTCACGTTTAGCTGAATTCATAGTAAATATTTATCATTGTGAATATGTTCATCTCAGAAGCCAAAAGCATACCTACTCTCAGATGAAGGTTGTATATATATATATATATATATATTATATACATTTATATGTGTGTGCATGTATACAATATATATATATTTCAAAGCAGTCATTCATATGTATACTTTTCAATTAGTAAGCTAATTTTCCAAGCACTATTTTTCATATATTATATATATATTATATACATGTATATATTTATATATTATATATATATATATTATATATATTATATATATATATAATATATATATATTATATATATTATATATATATATATAATACATATATAGTCCCAGCACTTTTAGAGTCTGAGGTGGGAGGATCACTTGAGCCAGGAGTTGGAGAGAAGCCTGGGCAACAAAGTGAGACCCTGTCTCTCCAACAATGGCAACAACAAAATTACTCAGCCATGACAGTTCAGCCTGTATCCAGCTATTTGGGAGGCTGAGTTCGGAGGACTGCTTGATCTGGGGAGGTCGACCCTGCAGTGAGGCGTGATCTTACCACTGCACTCCAACCTGGACGACAGAGTGAGAACCTGTCTCAAAAACAAAACAAAAGAAAACAAAACAAAAGAAAACAAAAACAAAAAGCTGACTGTATTTATCCATTCTTCCTTATTGCTCTAATAGCTGTATCCTAATATACAATGAGATTGTATACAAGGTGAGGATGGTTAAAAGAGTATAATGCTATTAAAATATAAATGACTATAGAATTGTATGTCTCCATTAACCTTGTCATTGGAATACGGATCCTGTCACCTCGGTAGTCAGCATAGTACCAAGTAGGTAGTTTTTAAATATTATATCATAATCATTTATTAATGTGGAGAAGATCAATCCAAAGACAGCTCCAATGTCCTTGTCACGCAGAGGCAGCAGTGGTCAGGAGTTCTGCTGACCAGGCCTTTAGGTGCCTGTTTAAAAGGAAGACATTCTGGAAAAAATTCAGGAAACTTCAGAAAATAAACAACAACAACGACAAACACCTTTCCTTCCAAAATAAGTATTTTCGGACACTCACACCTTCAGGCTGTTGCCCCTGTTGGAAGTGAGAGAATGACTAGTTTCTGGCAGTGTGACACCATGAGCATGCTCCTAGGCTAATGGAGCAGACGGAAGAGCTCCCTCCAAGAGAGGCTCCCGGCAGCCCTCCCCTTTTTTCTTCTGAAAATGTGGATCTTTCTTTTCAAGCCACGACTTCAAGTCTTATTTTGTTCCTACTCTTAGAAACAGTCAAAAATAGCCCCATATCGGCCATTTTATGAATCAATGTAATTTTAAAGCAGAGGGATACTAAAGCATTATTTGTCTCTCTGGCCTGGGTTCCTTTTCCGCATACTGCAATCATTCAACTACATCTTACACTCTACCATGTCCACGACACTGCTTATGACTAGTGACTAGAAGACTGAACATCACTTGTGCCCACGTGCAGATAGAGAGAATGTTGTCTGGTCACATCACCACTTTAGTGGAAGGCACTCTTTTAAAATTCATCAGTCAGGTCTGCTATTATAAACAACCGTAGTTGACTTCAAAGTGTTCTCAGAAAGTCTGATAATACACTATTGAAAGACGGTTTTCCATCTGAAAACCTGACTGCTGGCAACTTTCAATTGGCCGCTGCATTTCCTCTGCGCTGAAGCAGCCAAGAGATGGAATCAGTTGCATGAGGAGTTCTTACTGCCACTACAGTTGTTAGAAAATTTGGAATGATCCCTCTGCCCTCCAGGTGATTGAAAGCTATGCAAAACAAGGTTGTTTCTTACTGAGAGCAAGGAAGCAACGGGTAAGAAAACTTTTAAGGCATAAATAATATAAAAGGGCACACATTTTAAGACACATTCACATGACATTATACTGCAAAAAAAAAAAAAAGAAAGAATGATTTTCTCCGATTTGAATTAAGATCCTTCACACAGCTCACTCCCAGGCCTGTTTTGTGCAGTTGGTTACAGGCTTGAAGTCAGAAGATGACTGGTTGTTTGCACATCCTCCACTTTCCTGGGGACGCTGGAGGACCCCTGAGGGGCTGTCCAGAGGAATACCAGGCGGAGGCCATGTTGTCTTTTCAGCACCGTCCTCTGAGATAGGTGGCAAAATAAGAGGATTCCAATGTAAATTGTTGCTGTCCGTTTCTGAATAGACACAGCTGTCTCCTCTGCTGAACTCTTCTGGATTTTCTGTGCGAACGCAGCTGACATCGTTTCTATTATCCTGACAGCACTTTTTTCCTCCTCTGTAATAACACACTTTGTGGATGAACCAAAATCACCAAAAACTGCCACGGACACTGTTACAGGGCCACTCAAAATAATACCAACGCTATTTTTGGCAAGGGATTGGTAGAAACTCAAAAGAGAGGAGTTAAGAGAAAGAATTGTCAAAGTTCCCTGATGAATCTTTATATGTTCCATGTTTCTATCCTACTATTTTCCATTATGCAACCATGAGCTATGAGTGGTCACAGGTTTGGCAGAACAATGTAGTTCTACAGGTCCACCACGTTTCTGGACGGTAGAGAGTGGCTCAGAAGTAAAATAAGGTGCCAAGTCTGAACTCATGGAAGAGCAGAGAGTCATGACAGTAACATACAGCAATGTCCATATGGGCCCAAGATTCACATGCAGAGCGCCAGATTACAGAAGCAGGCAAGGCAGGCTTCCAGAGCAAAACCCAGGCCTTGATTCACTTTCCAAGGTACTACAATTCAGGGTAATCAGACGCATTCCTTAACCTTGGCTCCTTTCTGTTTACTAAAGACTTTGATCAGTCTTCAGGCTGTCCACAGGGAGTCTCCAAAAGTCAGAGTAACAGTTGGCTTACATCTTCAGTGTTTCAAGTCTGCAAGGTGTATATGATTGTGCTTCGGGGGGGAAAGCAGAGAAGCCACTTTCTGTACTTACAATGGAGTTCACTTCAGTGCTATAAACATCACCGCAGTCCCGCATGTAATAAAGTCCAGACTAGCAATCTGCCTTTGGGTTGAGCTGTTCTCCTACAAGATAAGCTGTTAAGTCATGTCTTGATTTTAGATCTCTCGGCCGGGCGGGCTAAGCATCCAGAGTCACTGTGGGGCCACCGGCTGGGAAAGCCCCCCTCAGATCCTTCCCTCCGACGCCCGCGGCGGCTACTACGATGGCGGCTGCTATGGTGGCGGCTATGGCGGCAGCGGCTGTGATCCGAAGGGGTCCCTCCACACACCACGCAGGGCAGAGGAGGGCGCGGTGTCTTGCAGGCCAGGATGCAGGCGCTGGGTAGGTCAGGCGGGCGCTGGGTCCTGGTTCTTCTGGCACCTTGACACTGGAGCCCGGCATCAGGGCTCAGTTTAGGGGACCTGGGGCGCGCCCCCGCGGCAGCGCTCCTCCAGGCGGAGGGGAGTGGACATGTAACACGGCGGGTTCAGGGCTGCCCGGAGCATGCCATGTGAGAGACAAGCGAGTCCGGTTGTAGAGTCCGCCTCCAATAAGTAGTTTTTTAAGCCCATCCCTCTCCGTTCACTCACAAGTAGACCACAGAGTCTACTTTGCCCATACTGATGTCTCTCTGTATTCTATGCTTAGCTGCCAATTATAAGTGAGAACATACAGCATTTAATTTTCTGATCCCGCATTAATTTGCTTAGGATTACAACCTCCAGTTCCATTCCCATTGCTGTAAGAGAGTTGGTGTGCCCAGAGTAAAATCCTCCATTTAAGCTCCCATTCACAATTACACTGACCCCATTGAGAACCCTATGGTGAAGGTGGGAACAGCCACTGCTGAGACCGCCATGGCTCAGTAAACCCCCATGAACACTTCCATTTATTTCATTTGCTCCTGAGAGAGTGGTGTATTATTACATCATCTGTCCATTAATATCTCATCCTTGATAGAGGTATCCTGGAGCATCATATTTCTGTATGATATTCTGCTGGCGATTCTTCCACAGGCACGATTCAATGAAAACCATAAGAATGAGGCCCAAGACACCCAGCATACAGCCAAGGATCAGATATAACATGTCACTGCTTCTGTCAGGGCTGGTTGCTGGCCTCGCATTTCCTTCACTTCCTGAGGAATTCAGAGGGGTACTCAAGCCTTTCGGATACTCAGAAGCTCCAGGAGCACATTTCACTTTAGTCTCGCAGATCATCACATTGCTAAACTCACTTTCTTCTTCACTGAAGCACTCCATTTTAATGCCATAGGAAGTTTCTGACAGCAGATGGCCAATCATGTGCCACTCCTTTGAACCTTCTGTAACATCCCTCTTATAAACATTGGTGTTGTCATTATCTGTGGGTCAGTAATAGACACAAAAGAATGGAAGTGTTGTTGTTACTTCGTGGAATGCATGTCCACATTAGCACAATCTGAGTAACGCCGACAGCCTCTGTGTATATAATGTGAGGTCCGTTATTGCACAGTTGGAAAAAAGTCTGGGGAACCCAGTCACCGGATAAGGATGAGACGCTGATCTCTGAAAACTCTCTTCATAATGGTTGATAGCAGTGACCCAAAATTTGTATGTTGAACCTGGTTCTATACTACAAACTTACACAGAAATTTTGGAAGGAAGGATATGTTCAGCTGCCACCAGCCAGTCACTGGTCCTCATCCATTTATATTTGACCTTGAAGGCAGCGATTGAAGAATTCCCAATTGCCCAAGGAAATCAAGTGACATAGACCAACGTCTCTGATGCAGTGGAGATAATCAGGTGATCTGGTGCCTCTGGAGCGCCACTGTGCCTAGATGAATCTGTAAGCACCGCTCCAAAATTGTTGTTTGCAGCTTCTGAAACAACAGGATACTTGGGGGTGCCTACGAGTTGAGAGGACGTCTGGGTGTTTTTTGATGATGCTGTCTTTTCTTTGCTGGTTCAGAAGGTAAGCATGGCAGGTGGGTTTTCACTTGCATCACTTCTTGCAACCATCAAGAGTTCATAAAGACCAGATGGCTCCATTTCAGCTAAGTGAAGCTCACTTTCACTTCCTGGGATTCAAACCCTGTGCCAACTTCCCATCACATTAACTTCATAGTCCAGATTCTGATACTTCACAAAATAGGCATTGATGGGCAGTCCACTTTCCTTGCCTGCCCTCCACACCAGGTTGTATGTATCTGGTATGGGGGTCTGTAGGGTTTCCATTTGGTGGGGACCTCAGGAACAGAGATACCACTAGCATTTTTCTCTGATGTTTCTAGAAACTGCACTGGGATGTACTTTCTCTGGAAATGAGCTGAATAATCCAGTTTCTGAACAATCTCTTATTTTTTTTCATTATTCTGGGTAGCAACAAAAAGTGTGACTATTTCTCCTTTTGTTTGTTTCAAAAAGAACAACCATGAGAGGTGCTTTTGCCTGCATGGTACCATGTTCATCTGTAGCTTCACAGATGTTTTTCTCCACATGCTCCCGCATCACAGCCTGAGTATGGAGAGGGCTCAAGCCAGCTTGGGTCATGATGAAGTAGACAGGCTCTAGCTCCAAGATTCCAGGTCTTGGTAAGTTTGACTTTTGGGATTTAGATCTAAGGACTTAAGAGAGATGGCTGGTTATCAATCCATGGCGGTCATACCAACAAATGACCAGACCCAACAGCCTCGTGGCACTGAAGGACAGAGTAACAAAGTCTCCATCTACCACTTTTGTGCTTGCTGGTGTCAAAATTATAACTTGCTTGAATCCATTGCCTTTTTCTATTTCAAGTCTTCCAGTAGACTGCATAAATCCAATCTCATTATCTGCTAAACACTGGTGTAGCCTAGTACCTTGCATAATAACCCCACTGAATTTCCATCAATTTCCTGCAGTTCAATGTCTTGAGGAAGGATGATTAGGCCGCGCATTATGAAACCAGTTTTAGTTGGCAGCTGGGTTCCTACAAGCATCAGAGATAAAGTGTTCTGTGGAAAATAGAGACACTGTCTGATCCTGTAGTCCCTTAGAGCAGGAGCGTGTTCAAGTACATTAACCATGGATGCCACATATTTTACATCTCCAGAGTTGTTTCGCACCATGCAGGAATCGTTTCCAGAGTCCACTGGGTCAATGCTATCTATGGCAAGATGAGAACACAACCTTCTCCAGTTGCTTCCCGGGGCAATATCCTGCCTGTTCTTTAGCCAACACACTTGAGGAGCCAGGATGCCACTAAACACACACTCCAAAGGCACAGGGCTATGTGAATGAACAGCTAATACCTGTGAACGAGCAGGGGAAGAATGCCAAAATCATCTGAAGAAAGGTGACTCACAAGGAGCTTTTGGCCAATGGGTTCAACTTTTAATTCATGTGTGGCCGGATTATAAGCTGCACATTTATATGATCCCTTGTCCGCTAAGGATACATTCAAAATCTAAAGATGTTCTTGTGGAGGGCTTAAGTAATTCTTTGTGGAATGTTTCAGCCTCTTCCCCTGGATTTTAGCGCACACCTCAGCTTTGGGGTTACTCTCTGGTACCCTGCAGCCAATGAAACCAGCACCTTTATTATTTTGCTGTAATAAAATGCTTTGCGGATGAATCAAAATCACCAAGACCTGCTGTGGATACTGCTCCAGGGCCACTTACAACAACATGGACCTGTTGTTGAAAATGCATTGGTAGTAACTCGAAAGGAAGGAGTTAAGAGAAAAAAACTGTCAAAGTACCCTGATGAATCTTAATATATTCCATGTTTCTATTCTATTTTTTCCATTATGCCACCTTGAGATGTGAGTGGTCACAGGTTTAGCAGAACAATATAGTTCTACAGGTCCACTACGTTTCTGGATGGCAGAGGGTAGCTCAGAAGTGAAATAAGGTGCCAGGTCTGAACTCCCAAAAGAGCAGAGAATCGTAAGAGTAACAGACGGTGGTGTCCATAAAGGGCCAAGATCTGGGTGCAGATCGCGAGATTACAGAAGCAGACAGGACAGGCTTCCAGAGCAAAACCCAAGGCTTGGTTCATTTTCCAAAATACTGTAGTCCAGGCTAAGCAAACACATTCTTTAACCTTGACTCCTTCCTGCTTACTAAAGACTTCCATCAGGGACAGTCTTCATGCTGTCCACAGGGTGTCTCCCAAAATGAGAGTAACAGCTGGCTTACATCTTCAGTGATTCAAGTCTGCAAGGTGAATACACTTGTGCTTGGGAGGGAAAGCAGAGAAGCCACTTACTCTTCTTAGCCTGGAACTCACTTCAGTGCTAAAAGCACATCATAGCAGTTCTGCTTGCAATAAAGTCCAAACTAACAATCTGCCTTTGGGTTGAGCTTTTCTCTTACAAAATAAGCTGTTAAGTCATGCCTTGATTTTAGGTCTCTCCACGGGGCGGGCTAAGCATCTAGCGCTCCACGGGGCGGGCTAAGCATCTAGCGCTCCCGTGTGGCAGCCAGCTGGGAAAGCCACCCCTGTGTCATGCCCTCCGGTGTGAGGCAGCGGCTGTGGTGGCGGCTGTGATCTGAAGGGGCCCCTTCAGGCCCCGCATGGGGCAGAGGAGGGTGTGGTGCCTCCCACGCCAGGGAAGAAGCGCTGGTGGGGAGAGCGGGCAGCGACGTCCCAGGTCTCCTTGCACTGAGTGACCTCAACAGGGAACCAGAGCTCAGGGGAAGGTAACTGGGTTGGGGGTGGGGTGCGGAGTGACAGGACCCATCTCTGTGGCAATGCGACTCTGAATGGAGGCCTGCCTACAGGTAACCAGGTGGTCACAAGGCCCAACAGGAGCAGGAGAGGAGCAGGAGGAGGAGCGATCCCAGAGAGAGACAGGCAAGGCAGGCTGCAGAGACCGCCCCCAGTCGGTACTTTTTTAACCCGTCCTTCTCCCGCCACCCTCAAGTAGTCCACAGAGTCTATTTTTCCCATATTGATGTCTATGTGTGTTCAATATTTAGCTCCCCCATGTAAGTGAGAACATACAGCATTTGGCTTTCTATCCTGCGTGAATTTGCTTAGAATTAAGGCCTCCAGCTCCATCCACATTGTTGTAAAGGTTGTGATTTCATTCTTTTTATGGCTGTATAGTATTCCATGGTGTATATGTACCATATTTTATTTATACAGTCTACCATTGATGGACTCCTGGCTTGATTAGGTCTGTGCTATTTTGAATACTGCAGCCGTGAACATAGGAGGGTATGTGTCTTTTTGGTACAATGATGTATTTTCTTTTGAGTATATACTCAGTAATGAAATAATTGTATCAAAAGTAGCTCCGTGTTCAGTTCTTTGAGAGATCTCCAGACTGTTTTCCATAGTGGGTGCACTAATTTACATTTCTTGCTCTATGTTTAGTTCACAAAATTTCTACTAGACTCAGCTCAGGGCTGCGGCCCTGACTGCAGCAGGTGCTGGGGCTTCCCTAAGTCGATACTGTGCACAGGTAAAGAGAGTGCTCAGATCCCAGGGTTGTGAGAAGAGAAGCAGAGGAAGAAGTTAAGGAGAGGGCCACATTTGGATGCCCTGAGGAGGGATGACAGGCAGATGTAAGGAAGGTGGTACTGTGCTAGTCACTGGTGACATCCTCCTAGTTCCAAAATCTCCTGGAAGGCAGGAAGCCTCACAATTCCCAAGCATGCTGCAGTTCTGGAGGGCACAGGGCTACTATTCTTCCCAGCGTGACCCTCTTTTCTCCCAATAAACATGGGACTCTGAAGCCAGGAGTCAGAATGAATTATCTTCCACCCACACAACGCTTAAACCTTCGATTTATGATTGAGTTACACACACACACACATGCGCAGGCACACACAGGCATCCGTCTCTGTAATAAAACGTCCTTAGCTAATGCTAGACAGATCTGTGATCTGTGATTATCTCTACCCTTTTGGGCAACAAGAATAGTGAATTGATTGACAAAATTGATTGACTCCTGGAAAGTAGTGTAAAAATGTAATATACATGTAACACACATGGTGTACTCCCCCTGTGACATTAGCAGCAACATTCCCCTAGAATATTACAGATAATATCAGAGGGGAGGTACACCCATAACGCACATAGCTTGTAAAATTAGGAGCAGCATCTCCCTAAGATATTATGAATAATATCACAGAATGTGTACACACATGGCTTATACCCCATGTGATGTCAGAAGTTACATCCTTCTAGTATGTTAGGAATAATACCACAAAGGTGTTCACACATGGATAACAGCGTATGTAATATTAAGATTAACATGCCTCGAAAATATTACTAATAACGTCACAGGGGGTGTGCACACATAACGTACATGCCCTGTGACATTAGGAGTACATTTCCCTGACACATTACGAGTAATATCAGAGAGTGTACACCTTCTGTGACATTTGGAGTAATGTCCCCTGGATAGTACAAATAATATCACAGGGTGTACATCCCCTGTGACCTGAGGAGTAACATCTCTCTTGGATAATGCAAATAATATCACAAAATGTACAGCGCCTGTGGCATTAGGAGTAACATCCACCTAGGATGTTAGGGATAACATCACAGGAAGTATACCCCGTGTGACAGTAGGAGTAACCTCCCCCAAGGATATAACGAACAAATACAGAGGATGTACACGTATTGTGACATTAGCAGTAACATCCATTAAGGATATTATGAAAATTGTCACATTGTGAACACCCCCTGTGATATTAGGAGTAACATCCCCCTACAGTATTGGGAACAATATCACACGGTGTACATTCCCTGTGACATTAGAGGTAACATTTCTTTAGGATATTATGAATAATATTACAAGATGTACAGCCCCTGTGATATTAGGAGTAACATTTCCATAAAATATTATGAATAATATCCCTGTGTGTACACCACGGGTGACATTAGGAGTAACAGCCCCCAAAACTATTAGGAATAACTTCACAGGGTGTACACCCTCTGTGACATTAGGAGTATCATCTTTCTAAAATATTACGAATAATATCGCAAAAGGTACACCCCCTGTGACATTAGAAGTAACATCCACCTAGGATATTATGAATAATATCACAGGGAGCACACCCCCTGTGACATAAGAAGTAACATCACCCGAGGATATAAGAAATAATATCAGATTGTGTACACGCATGGTGACATCAGTAGTAACATCCTTTTAGGATATTACAAATATTATCAGAGTGTGAACACCTTCTGTGACATTAGGAGTAACATCACCCCACAGTATTGGGAATAATACCACACGGTATACACCGCCTGTGACATTAGTGGTAACATTTCTTTAGGACATTACAAATAATATGACAGAGTGTACAGCCCCTGTGATATTAGGAGTGACATACCCAAAAAACCTTACAAATAATATCACTGTTTGTACACCCCGTGTGACATTAGGAGTAACATCCCCCGAAACTATTATGAATAACTTCACAGATTGTACACCCTCTGTGATATTAGGAGTTAACCTCTTCCTAGAATGTGAACGATAACATCACAGGATGTACACCCCCTTGACATGAGGAGTAACATCACTCTAGGATATGACGAATAATATAACAAAGTGCACACAATCTGTATGGTAGGAGTAACATCCCCCTGGGATACTAGGAATCACAGCACAGAAAGCACAACCCCTGTGACAATAGGAGTAACATCCCCTTAGGATATTACAAATAATATCACAAGCTTTACAGGCATTGTGACATTAGTAACACTATCCGGCTAGTATATTGTGAATAATATCACAGGGTGTACACATTTGTGACGTTAGGAGTAACATCCCCCAAGAATATTACAAATAATATCACAGGGTGTACACACCCTGCGACTTTAGGAAAATCATCCCCCTGGATTACCACGAATAATGTCACAGGATGTTAAACCCCTGTGCCAATAGGAGTAATATACTTGTAGGATATGATGAATAATATCACAGTGTGTACACCCACTGCGATATTAAGAGTCATTTTTCCTAAAATATTAGGAATAGTATCACAGGGTGTACACACATAGAGAACACCTGCTGTGATATTAAAAGTTATACCTCCCTGGGATATTGTGAACAATATCACAGGGTGTACATCATGTGGGCACACCCACTGTGATTTTTAAAGCAATATCTCCTTAGGATATTACAAATAGTATCAATAGGGGTACACACCCTATGACATTAAGATAACGTCCCTTTAGGGTATTCCAAAGAATATCCCACGGTGTAGACCCCATGTGACATTAGGAGTAACATCTTCCTTGGATATTACGAATGAGATCACAGGGTTGACACCTCATGTGATTTTAAAAGTAAAATCCCCCAGGAATATTACTAATAATAACACAGGGTGTACACCCTTGATGTCAGGAGTAACGTCCTCCCAGGATATTACGAATAATATTCAGAAGGTGTACACACAGAAGGTGACATTAGTAGTAATATCCCACTAGTATAGTGTGAATAATATCACAGGGTATACACACCTGTGACATTAGGAGTAACATCCCCCTGGAATATTCTGAATAACATCGCTGTGTTTACACCTCCTGTGACTTTAGGGGTATCATCCCGCTAAAATATTACGTAAATAATTGTAAAATTATGAGCATCTCCCTAAGGTATTATGAATAATATCACAGGATGTGTACACACGTGGCATATACCCCACGTGATGTTAGGAGTTACATCCTTCTAGTATGTTAGGAATAATACCGCAAAGGTGTTCACACATAGTTAACAGCATATCTAATATTAGGATTAACATCCCTTGAGAATATTTCAAAGAACAGCACAGGGGCTGTGCACACATGATGTACATGCCCTTTGACATTACGAGTACATTTCCCTGACACATTCCAAGTAATATCACAGTGTTTACACCTTCTGTGACATTTGGAGTAACGTCCCCTATGATAGTACGAATAATATCACAGGGTGTACATCCCCTGTGACCTGAGGAATAATATCTTTCTAGAATACTACGAAGAATATCACAATGTGTACACCCCCTGTGTCATTAAAAGTAAAATTCCCCTAGGATATTATGAAAAATAACGCAAGAAGTACACCCCGTGTGACATTAGATATAATATCCCCTGAGGAGAAAGCGAATAAAGTCAGAGAATGTACATGCGTTGGGACATCAGTAATAACATCCCTTTCAGATAATACGAATAATATCAAAGGGTGTACACGCATTGTGAAATTAGTAGTGAACTCCCGCTAGTATATTACGAATTTTATGACAGGGTGTATATGCCCTGTGACATTCATACTAACGTTTTCCTAGAATATTACAAAGAATATTAAAGGGTGTACAGGACCTGTGATTTACGAGTAACATTTCCATAGAATATTACACTGTGTGTACGCCCCGTGTGACACTAGGAGTAACATCCCACAAAACTATAACGAATAATTTCACACGGTGTACACCCTCTGCGGCATTAAAAGTAACATTTCCCTAGAGTATTATGATAATATCAACAGAGTGTACACCCCCTGTGATATAGGGAGTAACATCTTATAAAGATAATACGAGTAATTTGATAAGGTGGACGAACCCTGTGACATAAGGAGTAAAATCCCTCTAGGACATTACGAATATCAAAGGGAACACACGCCGTGTGACAATAAAAGTAACCTCCCCTTAGGATATTACGAATAATACCACAAGGTGTACACACACTGTGACATTATTATTAATGTCCCGCTAGGATATTGTGAATAATATCACAGTGTGTACAGTCCTGTGACATCAGGATGAACATTCCCCTACAATATTACGAATACTATAGCAGGGTGTACACCCCCTGTGATTTTGGTAGGGCCATCCTCCTAGAATATGGAAAATAATGTCCCAGGGTGTTAACCAAGTGTGGCAGTAGAGGTAAAATCCTAGTAGTGGAGTACTATCACTCCCCTCTCCCCGCCTGTATATTAGGATCCACATCGCAGGGGGGCGGGCGGCTCCCATGATGTAGGGAGTAACGTCACCCCGCCTCTCCCTCCCAGGATATTACGATCCACGGTGGACACACGGCGTGTTTACGTTATTGTGAGTAATACCTTCTGCGCCTCTGGAGACTACCAACTATATCATAGACGGGTGTGCATCCTCTGCACGATTTGCAGTATTAGCATCCTCTTCCCCCTGGATATTAACAACAGTATCACAGGAGTGTTTCTACCCACAGCGGCATTGGGTGTAGTATCATCCGCTCCCACGTTGAATTTAGGAACAATATCACTGGGGGCGTGGACACTCCCTGTGATATTGAAAGTAATATCATCCTCTTTTCTCCTGGATCATGGGACCAATATTAATGGGAGGTGTAGGCTTTCTGCAATATTGGGAGTAATGGCATCCTCTCCGCTTTGAATATTAAGGGCAATGTCACAGGGCGGGTGTACACTCTCTGCGATATTGGCAATAATATTATCTTCTCCCCAACCTGCATATTAGGAAAAATATCACAGAGTGGGTGTACACCTTCTGCGACGTGAGTAGTAATATCATCTTCTCCCCTTCTGGATATTGGGAACAATATCACTCGGGAGGGTACACTTTCTTCGAGACTGAGAGTAATATCATCCTCTCCGCCTTTGAATATTAAGAGAAATATCACAGGGGGGATGTACAGCCCCTGAGATATTGGGAGTAATATCGGGCTCTTTCCCTCCGTGGATATTAGGAACAATATCTCAAGGTGGGTTTACACCTCCTGCTACGTGGGGAGTCATATCCTCTCTTTTCCTGGATATTAGGGACAATATCACAGGGTGGGTATGCGCAGCCTGCGATATTGACTGTAATATCATCCTCTCGCCCTCTGGATATTAGGAACAATATCACAGAAGGGGCGTACACTCCCTGTGATATTGGGAGTAATGTCATTTTCTCCTTCCATGAATATCAGGAGCAATATCCCCGGGTGGATGTACACCCACTGCTATGTTGGGAGTAATGTCATACTCTACCCCCTGGATATTAGGAGCAATATCACAGGGTGGGTGTACATCCATAGCGATATTGGCAGTTATTAATATCATGCTCCCCCTCCCTGGATATTAGGAACAATATCACGGGGGGGGATGTACACCCCGGCACTATTGGGAGTAATATCATTCTCTCTTATTCTGGATAGTAGGAGCAATATCACAGGTGGGGTGTACACCCTCTGTGATGTTGGGAGTAATATCATCCTCTCCCAACGTGGATATTAGGAACAATCTCACAAGGGGGGCTGTACAGGTCTTTGATATTGGTAGTAATATCATCCCCTCCCCCTTGCATATAAGAAACAGTATGACAGGCGGGGTGGACACCCCCCGCGATATGGGGAGTAATTCACCCTCCTCTTCCTCCCTGGATATCATGACCCACGGTGGGCACACAGCGTGTTTACCATATTGTGAGTAATATCATCCCCCCCCAGAAATTATGAACAATATCACAGATGGGTGTACACCATCTGCAATGTAGGGAGTGATAACATCCTCTCCACCCCTGAATATCAGGAACAATATCAAAGAAGTGTTTATACCACCTGCGATATTGGGAGTAATACCATCCTCTCCCACGTTGAAATTCAAAACAGTATCACTGGGGGCGTGTCCACCCCATGTAATACTGAAAGTCATATCATCCTCTTCTCTCCTGGATCGTGGGAACAGTATCACTGGGGTGGTGTACACTTTCTGCGATATTGGGAGTAACATCCACTCCACCTTGGAATATTAAGGACAACATCACAGGGGGGCTGTACACATCCTGCGCTATTAACAATAATGTTATCCTCTCCTGCCCTGCATATTAGGCAAAATATCACAGAGTGGGTGTATACCTCCTGCGACATGGGGAGTAATATCATCTTCTCTTCTTCCGGAAGTAGGAACAATATCACATGGGTTTGTACACTTTCTGTGATATTGGGAGTAATATCAGCTTCTCCACCTTTGAATATTAAAAACAGCGTCACAGAATGGATGTACACCCCCTGCGATATTGGGAGTAATATCAGCCTCTACCCTCCATGGATATTAGGAATAATATCCCAGGGTGGGTGTTCAGCTGCTGCTGTATGGGGAGTCATATCATCCTCTCCCTTCCTGGATATTATTAGTAACAACATCACAGGGCGGGTGTGCACAGCCTGCGATATTGGGAGTAATATCACCCTCTCCCCCTCCGGATATTAGGAACGATATCACAGAAGGGGCGTACACTCCCTGCGATACTGGAAGTAATATCATTCTCTTCTTCCGTGAATATTAGGAGCAATATCACCGGGTGGATGTACACCCACTGCTATATTGGGAGTAACGTCATACTCCACCCCCTGGATATTTGGATCAATATCACCGGGTGGGTGTACACCTACTGCGATATTGAAAGTAATACCATGCTCTCTCCCTCCCTGGACGTTAGGAACAATATCATAGGTGGGTGTACACCCACTGCGGTATTAGGAGTAATATGATTGTTAATTATTACTTATTTATTATTAACATTAATATTAATTACCAATATCAATATTGAGAAGTAATTGCTAATAAAAAGTTTTCATATTATTATTAATATTAATTATTGGTACCCAATATTATTGTTTTCTAATTAATAAGATCACTATCAATGGTTAATATCAGTCATTATTAATAATTAATATTAATAATTCTATTGTTATCATTAATATAACTATTTAATAATTATTATCATTATTATCGGTATTGATTTTAAATCACTCACTTAACGAAAACTCAGGCTACATACAACTACGCAAAGGGCCTAATATTGTAAGCCCTTAGGGACTGCTTCAACCATTCGCTGACACAATAACACTTTTCAGCAAAGAACCCCTATGGCCCTCAACATCTACTATTGCCCTTTATGTTATTGCTCCAACCCTGTCCCTTTCTATCGCTCTCCTATTGTGAACCCCCCTCCCTATAGCAGATCGTCGAATTAATTTTAATATAGGCCTCCTATTTTTACTAACCATATCAAGCCTAGCCGTCTGTTCCATTCTATGATCAGGATGAGCAATTAAATTCAAATTATGCACTAACTGGCGCATTACAAGTTGTAGCCCAAACAATTTCATAAGAAGTAACCCTAGTGGTTATCTTGCTATCAATTCTACTGATAAGTGGCTCGTTTAACTTATATGCACTCATCACAATGCAAGAAATCTTCTGACTGCTCCTATCATCATGGCCCCTAGATATGATATGACTTGTCTTCACACTAGCAGAAACTAATCGAGCCCCTATATTATATATATGTAATTTCTTATATTATATGTAAAATATATTATATAAAATATAAATATATAAATATTATTTATAGTTTATAATATAATATTTATATTTAATAATTATATTTATATTCTATTTATAATATAAAATATATAATATAACATGTAAATAAAAATGTATTTTATATATAATATATATTTTATATAAAATATAAATATATATTTACCTATAATATATAGTACGTAATATATATAATATATAATTATATATAATTTTTATACCCTCTGTAGAGGGAATTATCTTTGTTTCTATATCCGTCCGTAATAAAATACTATGTCTGTGTCCATAATAAAAATACTAGTGAAAAATAGGAACTATAGTCACGTAAGAGATAAAAGAAAGTCCGTTAGTATCAATATATCGATGCATATAAATGGTGTTTGTTTTTACAGGGTTTAGTAAAATGCATTCTAGTTTTCTAAACAATTTCCACATTACAGTATGTGTATTTTTCTCTCTTTCATGATTGGAAAGGGTGCAACAATACGCATCCTTATACAATCATCCTTGATTACATCTAAGGGACTTTCTCCAGTAATAAAATTACAGGGTTAATATATTCATATAGGTATTACAAGGTAACCAAACAACATTCCGAATTCTTTCATCAGCAAAGCCCAATGTAATCCTAATCCAGGTAGCCACTCTAATTGATGCAATTAACTCAGATACATAAATATTTACATATATATGTATATCTCTGCATGTGTGGACGCACTTAAATGGTTTTAAATACCATCGACTTTTCCTCTCAAACAGTATTTGTGTTGAGAATGAGCTATATTCACTAGTTCATCAAAAATATTTTTAAAATTCTTAGATGATTATGTTTGTTACAGTGACCTGCTGGATTAGAATTAGATCGGGTTTAAAACAATGAAAGAATCTGGGAGAGGGGGCAGAGTGTTGGTTGTTAATTAGCATATGGATCCAAGGAGATTACTGATGTGTTTAGAAGCCACAACATTGAGAGAATAAGTCCAGAACTAACAATCCAACTGTAGATCTCTTTACTGTGGTATTTTCTGCCATCTCTGCTCCATAAGACACACCTTAACCACTTTGTGGTGGTATCTGCAGTATTCCATTTTAGTCTAAATAGCATTTTCTCTCAAATACATTCTGTTTCTCTCTCCTTCATCTTCCCTCCCTTCTTCCTTCCAGTTGTATTTTCTCCCTAGAGAACACTAGTAGAATGTTCTCCCAAATTTCAGATTTCAGATACGCATCTGTAAAATAATCTTATGGAGACATATTTTAGTTGCTACTGAATACTTGGTTGTTTGCATAAGTTCACAGCATTACTACTGTCCTCCAAAAAATGGTTTCCCACTTCCACAGCAAATCTCATCATTGACTCTGCCATCCAAGTTTATTCTATGCCAATCTGGAAGAATCTGGAAAAATACTTAAAATACATTTTCAGTATTCATCATGCACATGTATTGTATTTTATTTCATATATGTTCGGGTGAATATCTTTCTCCACTAATGGTTTGCGTTTCAATTCTTGTATCATGTTTTTTGAAACACAGAAGTCATCATTAATATAAACCAACTAATTTTTTTATTTGTTAATTTTTGTCCTGGTTAAGAAAGGCTTATGAGAATACTGTATCATGTTCCCCTTACCTTCAGGACTTGAATCTATTTGGAAATGACTGTGTGTGTTTTGAAGTAGGAGTCAATATTTAGTTACTTTTTAAAAAAAAATTTAATGAATCCAGCATTGTTCTGATCACCTTGTGTATTTCAATGTAGAAGAGCGCACTAATAATGCAGGATTATTTATATATGTGGTGAGAATTCCAAAATGAAGCCCAGCATGGAAGGTCAAATGATATTAACTCAAGGGATAGATTAGTACAATGAAACATGATGGATAAGTGCGATATAGTTAGATAAAGAGAAAGAAAAACATTTCGCAGTTATCATTGAGACTTCACTCCAAGTTTTTGCATGAAGCGAAAGATCCCGACTGCCTTCCACTGATTTTAACTTCATTCGGACATGTCTGTCATCTATTATTTCACTCAGTGGCAGTCAGAAGTGAAGAAAAGAGAAAACAGAGAATATATTTTGTGCCAAGATCATGAATAATGATTTTTCAGAAATTTATTAATAAAGAACCAACACATATACTTTTAGTGTTTTTACCGCATTTAATAGTAACACAATAAATGAGTGTTAATAACATTAGGA
The DNA here is from genome assembly GCF_028878055.3 of Symphalangus syndactylus. NCBI lineage: Eukaryota > Metazoa > Chordata > Mammalia > Primates > Hylobatidae > Symphalangus > Symphalangus syndactylus. Next base: position 71,427,489 of record NC_072428.2, on the reverse strand, counting down.
TGCAATTCAAGACATAGAACAGAACCTATTTTTCCTGTTTGATAAGGCACAAGGAAGAGGGCTTTCTGGGATAAAGGGGTTCCCACAGCAGGTGAACACATTTCTGATTTGTCTCTGGTCAGAGGTGAATACAGCAAAAGACAGGCCTGAGAGGAGGTGAGAAGGAGCAATTAGGGATGGTGTATATAGGGGAGCTTTGATTAACATCAACAAAGCTCACAGTTCTAGCTTCACAATCCAGGAATAATCCTACATGGCTGGTAGGTCTTGGGACATATTGCAGTGTAATTGGGGAGGTGGTAAAGAGACTGCACTGAATGTCGTTCTTAACACACCCAAGACTAAAGAGTCCCTCCTCTCCATATATATTGCCATTCTGATTCTTCCCTTGCCAATACTTATTACAGACACCAAAAGCCCAATTCCAAGAGTCCCCCACATGGACCTCCCAGTAATATTTGCCGGAGGTGAAAGTCTGAGCACCCCATGCAAGAAAACTTGTAGGTGTTGCAGTGATATGGGGTGCATTTTGACGGTCACATCCAATACAAATGCTTCTGAAATCTCCACATCGAAAGATATGACTGTTGGCTTCATTATGATGCAGAGTAATATCCACTGCAAAATAAATAAATAAATAAATAAATAAATAAATACAAAGAAAGAAAGAAAGAAAGAAAGAAAGAAAGAAAGAAAGAAAGAAAGAAAACATGCATAGACATGTGTAAATAAGCAAAAATTGTTCTATCAAGAAATTAATTTACCAGGAAAACGTAAAGTCACAAGGACACTTTTGCTTGTAACTTCTAATAAAGTATAGAGGTGATTAATATTATCTACAAGACAAACAAAACGCTAACCACAGATATTAAAAGCGTTTTGGAAACTTACACACTGAGGGCCAAATGTAAGATCAACTTCTTTCAATCCAATTTTCAAAGCAAAATTTGCACATTATATGCCCTAAATGCTATGCTGTTATCAAAATCATTATTTAGAAATGTTTCTTATTCTTAAAAACTAGTGCTATCATTTTGGAAAGAATGTGATGATTTTCAGTTACTCAAGAGCTGCTCTAGATAACTGGATAAAAATCCGTAAGTACATGTCATAAGTGATAATTTAAAGCAGATTTCTGCAAAATCTTGTACCAGTCTCTCTGTGGCCTTCCATGCTAGCTTGGGGCTGAAGCTAGATTTTAGACTTAACATGTAGCTTTTGATATTGCAATTAAACTGAACTTCTTTTTGTTTGTAATTTTACTTGTATTCACAAAATGATTTCTTCTTTTTATTTTTACCCATTAACTGATTTTCTTGGAAATACATAAAATATATCCATTTAAAAGATTTAAAAACCCCAAGAATCTCCAGTAAACTATATTCCCCAAAAGAACAGTTCTTAGCTGTTCAAATGGATACACTAAAGAAATGTAAAATTTTGTATTTAACATTAAATAACTCACCTTCATTCTGAGCATTGTTCCATTTGCTCCTTTTTTAAATTTGCTACACTGTTCCTTTTTCCCGTTACATTACTCAGTACATATGAGGCCATAATGTATTTGTTTTTCACTATCTTTCAAACTTAATGCTATAAATCTGACTATACAGACACAGATACAAAAGGGTTGCATGATTATATTGTTCACTTATGTCTATAAAGAAGTAAAATATTTGATAAAGGGTGAAATATTACCTATGTGATCCTAACAATAATAATATTTAGATAGTGGGAGTGCTGCCTGTGGGTGGAGACTTACCTCGGAATTGGTTGAGCCTGTCCCTCAGTCCAGTGATGGGCCCCGCCCTGAGCTCTGGATTCAGAGGCTGGGGCATGTGCAGCAGCACGCACTCACTCCTGCAAGGAAAAACCTGCGGTTACAACATCTACAGCCATAAAATAAATAAAAGTCACTATTTGCATTTAAAAGACATTTCATGAGAATCCTTTGAACCCACAAATTTGATAATTCAAAAATTACTTCCTTTTTGAAATTAATTCCTATTTACAGCTTCCAAATTTTAAAGCAAAGTGGGAGAGTCTGAGTCAGAATTCAGTCTGATCTTTCTTCTTTTTTGCCCCAAATGTGTAAGGTTCCTTAGCCTTATGGCCTTGAGAATATTCAGAGACGAAATTCTGAGTTCCACTTCTTGGTAGACTCCCCTGACATCTTTGTCTGAAATAGCGGGGTTCTGGGGAGACTGCTGCATCTGCTGCTTCCTTTTCAAGATAAAGAATGTGAAACTTGTTCTAGGCAGCTAGACCTGCCTTTTAGAAACAAGCTTTCCTAGAGGCTTATACAGTTCTAACACTCCACAGTTTTTTCAATCTATTTTTCAGAACTGTTAACTGATATGTATATAGGTATGAACAACAAATCATCAACTTTTTCGCTGCTAAAATACTTCCCCCACTTCTCTCCTGCTTCCTCTGGTGACTTTCTCACCATCCACAAAACAAAACTTCATCTTTCACCTATGCAGGCTTTTAAGCAATAAAACAAAATCACGAATAAACATGTTTTTTTTTAAATTTTATTTCACTATTTATGTATGCATTTATTTACTTAGTGGTCTTGTCTTTTCTGGTGTGGGAACGAAAGTAGACGCGAAAAAAGAATAAAGTAGTATCAATCAATATCTTAATCATTTATGCCATGACTTTGGTAGAGCCTGCTTTGATATTCGTGGAAACTGAAAGAACATACTCTAAAATCCAGGTACACACTCACCTGTATAATATGTCTCCAAAAGCCTGTAAAAAAAAAAAAAAAAAAAAAAAAAAAGGAAAGATTGAGTGCAGTTCAAAAGATGCATCTTTCACTAAGTTCAGTGTGAAATTTGGAGTCAGTTCCTCAAGATATTATTTCCCTACCATCTTCTCTTCTGCAAAGCGTTTTCTATTTCTTCTGTAATGGAAAACCCAGTCAGTCGTACTGTCGCTAATTAATGTCCTGGGAAGGTCTGAGCCTTGAAGACATTCTCTAAAGAAGCGAAGGGAGAAGAGGCCCAGAGAGTCTGTGCTCCACGGTAACCTCGAATAACCTACTCAGTCATCTTTCCCAGAACCTATTACCCAAATGAGTGGATCTCAAAATAATATTAATGTGAGCCTAGATTCCCAAAACTTCTGATCTTGCCGTGTCCTCAAATTAACCTAAATGTAAATGAATCACTCACTATTTTATACATGTTTGACAACCCAAAATGTGTTAGTGACTTAGTTGGGGGACAGTTATTGGGGCTGTTACCTTGACCATTCCACAAAGTTTTGTGGCTGGTGGATAGAGTAGGAGGGACCTTTGGCATGGTAGAATCCCTTGGCGGGGCTATACTCTCCCAATAAAGTAGCATTAGTTATGCGAATGTGTTTTTGGAAACACATCATGGAAATAAAGGTAGGGAGATGGATTTCAGCCACAAGGAAAATACTTATACATGTGAATAGTCAAAAACCTGAAACCACAGTGTGAGTTTTTACCTGAAGTAGCTCCACATCTGGTTTATGGCACATTTTCATCAGCTCCTCATACGTTCCTCTTAAAATCTCCCTCCTATGAGCCATTTTGGCTTTGCTTAAATGCAGTTGATGAAAAATATCTCTCCCCTTCTTTTTCAGCATCTCCAAATTCTGTTTTTCTTCCTCATGATGAAGTGCAGGCATCTTCTGATACTCAGCTCTAATAGCTTCTAGCCTTACATTCACATAATCCTGCAGTGATAATGGGTTAGTCAAAAGAGAAATGTATTTATCCATCTCCTATTAAATCTCACTGATTCGCTTTGTCTCTCGAACACCCAATAGTTTAAACCTCAGTCTTGCCCGTTCTTAGAATCCACAAATTTTTTTCCTTTCCTTTCTTTCTGCATAAAGATCAACATAGATGTATCTGACCAATTACATTAAATTTATTCAAGATAATGGGTGTTCTAAGACAGCTGGAAATAAAAAAAACACAATTTGACTTTCTCTATTCCAACCCATATTTATGGAAAAGTAAGAACAGTTCGTGCTTAAGAGTTGGAGTATAGAGCTATAGTTACTAGAAAGGAAATAATTATTTCTATTTCTGAGATACGCAACAAGTTGCTTAAACTCATTATATGTGAAATGACCTTAGACTACCATGTCCAGCTAAATGCATTTTGCCCAGCAAAACCTATCCTAATAAGGCTGCATTTATGATTTGGCCGTCTTTGCCTCCCTGAGTTCATTTCCTTCCATTCTTTTTCTAAGTCATCCCAATCTGAAACATAGACTTCTTTGTGGTTCCCCGGGCCTCCAAATATACACAAACTCAAAATTACTGCATATGCTGTTCTCTCCAACTAGAATTTTACACACACACACACACACACACACACACACACACACACACACACATATACGTATATACACACTCATGGTCCGCATATATATCCATACACACTTTCGTGCTCCCCTTCCTCTTCAAAACTTTGTTCAATTTGAATTTTTCAGTGAGTCTTTTTTCTGACCACCCTATTTAAAACTCAGACACTAATCTCCAGTTTCTGGCCTCTGTTGTCCTTTTCTACTTCCCTGCTTGATTATTCTCCAACAAAGAATCTACCACACTGGAACACATCATGTATTGCACATACTGGCATGTTGACCATTTTTGCCTCTGTCATTTGGATTGTACGATTTGTGAGGACAAAGATGCTTTCTTTCTTCTCTACTAGCAGATTTTCTAATTTAATATTCAACATAGACTAGGTTCTTATGAAATACTTTTCAACACACTAATATTAGCTATCATACCCTCCGAGTATACATCCACAAAGAGAAAATCATTTTTAATATTTCTCTGCCTGAAGTCCTCAGAGTTCTCCTTATATTTAGATACTAGTTCCCGTATTTCGGGCATGTTTGCATGTCTCCCTCAAGACACAAATCTGTATTTCTCACCACTTTTCTCATCATATGTTGTGGATTATTCAATATTGACTAGTTTAGATTCTTAATTTCATGGTTGCCCTAGATTTCCCCTGTCACTCTTTCTGCCCCAAATTTTCCATGCAATTCCAAATACTACTTGTCCACCAGCATTCAGATTAATGCTGACCCGGGCTCAGAAGGTTCACTTGAGCTTTCCATGCCTGTCAAATAACTCTTATGCCCAGCATATCCAACCAGCGCATATAGAACGCTGTGAGATGGCCCAGTTTCTTGTATCTGTTGGTGTATAGCTACAGGTTTGTATGAAAACAAACCAGCATGCTTTGTGTAACATCAATGGTTTTGTTAGAAATCCCATCTAACAGTCATACTATTCTACATAAGAAATGAGGCCAGTTTTTCTCAATGTATTCTTTTTTTTTTTTAATGGACTCCCAGAAACATTATGGTTTGATATCAAGTTCCTATTTTAAGAGTCACCCATTTGCCCTCTGTAAGTTCCTGGAGAAGGTAGCGTAGTACAGGACTAACCTTCCAGTGGCTGATTCTGGTGGTTTCCACGTTCAGGTTTCTCTGATTTTCACGAGCTTTTCCCCATAAAGACTGCATTTTCTTTAAAAGCTTCTCCTGCAAAAGAGCCACAGATTGAAGCACCAGTGAAGACAGTAAAGTAACATGCAGACCGTTTCATAGGGAGGGGGCCCAGAATGAGGGACAAGTAAGTCCCTAGGAAATGGCATTTCTTCTATTTCCCTTCATCTTCATCAAATCTCAGAGGTTTGAAGCTAAGAAAGCCCAAAAGAGAGTTGCTTAAAGGGACTCAGGGTTGGCTTTACCCAATCTCCAAGAAAATAGGCCCACAGGAATTTCATGTGTCCTTAATAGAAATAGATCTTCAGAGGCATCACTTACCCGGTGTTCCTCAGCAGCCCACTCAACGGGACAGTGTCTGTGATCCCGGTGCTCCTGAGAGCTGGAGCATAGCGAACAGAGCAGGCTCTTGTCCACTTCACAGAACATCTTCTTTGTCTCCCTGTGAGTGCCACACATTTGCTCCTCAGAGCTCAGGAATAGCCAGAGACTGGCTTTCCTGGCAAGGGAAGCCATCTTCTTCAAACGAATGTTAGTTTTGAGGTTTCTCTGCTGTGTTGACTTTATGCATTCAAAGCACTGAGTCAGAATTGGGATGTCTTGCCAGTTGAGGTAGAAACAGGGCCTGCAAAAGCTGTGCCCACAGCCCATGGTGACCGGGTCTATGAAGTAGTTCATGCAGATGGGGCAGGTGACTTCCCTCTGGAAGACTTGCGAGATTCCAGAATTCATGTTTCTGAGGAAGAAAGAGCAACATGTCATTTTGGGGTCTGGGTTGATGAAAAGCTTCCGAACACGTGGAGATAAGTGATAGCTCTAGTTTCTTCTCTTGCCAGTGTTCATTAAAGCACAGCAAACTATTTCTTCTGTAACAAAAATACAAATCTCACACAGAGAGAGTCTCCCGGCTTTATAGTAGATATTGCTGACTAGATGACTCACAACCGCTTCTACTCCTAGTTCCTGTCTGTAACATAATACTAATCTCTTCAATTTCCCATTTTCTGAATGTGGATCTGGAAATTGGGTTTGATTCTAAGTGGCCTAGAATAAATTGTAGTTTTTCCTATTCTTCTTTCACATAACTGCTGAATGAGTATGAAAGAGTGGGAAAAACTGCCTTGGCCAAAGAAATACGAGAAGATGGCCAGAGGGTCCTGTGATATGTTTTTAGAGAGAGACACAACAGTGGGGCAGCAAACCACCATGGCACATGTTTACCTGTATAACAAGCCTGCACGTCCTGCACATTTATCTCAGGACTTAAAATAATATAAAATTAAAGTAAAATAAAAAACCAAAACCAAAAGAAAATAGAAAAACCAGTCAACCAACCAAATCAACAAATAAAAAACAGCAATTAAACCAATTTAGGTTGAATAGAAGAGAAAAAGTAATTAAAGGTATTGGGCCTTTTTATTTTCTCGTGGATTAAATTAACTTCTCCTAGGGATACCCAAACTCTGAACTAACATATAGTAGGATTTTTGTGAATCTTAAAGAGGTGTAATTATATTTCTATGGTGTGATGGTGAATTTTAGGTATCAGTCTGACTGGATTAACCAACACCTAGGGAACTGGTGCAGCATTGTTTCTGGGTGAGTCTGTGAAGGTGTTTCCAGAGGAGAGAGACATGTGAGTTGGTGAGCTGAGTGGGACCATCATCCCTCAATGTGAGTGGGCACCATTCAATCAGCTGGTAGCTCAGATAAAAGGAAAAGGCCAGAGAAAAGGCAATTTCCTCTTTCTTTCTCCTGAAGCTGGTTCTGAGGCTTTCAGCCTTGAGCTCAGTCAAGATAACGGCATCCTCAGGACATTAGCTTAAAGACAGCCTATATTTGGAACTGCTCAGACTCCATAATCAAGCAAACGAATTATCCTGATGAATTCCCTCTCGTGTAGAATCATGTGTAGCTTGAGGACAGATACATGTTCTGAGAAATGTGTAAGGAGGTTTTATTTATTTACTTTTTGAGATGGAGACTCACTCTGTCACCCAGGCTGGAGTGCAGTGGTGCAATCTCGGCTCACTGCAACCTCCGCCTCCTGGGTCAAGCGAGTCTCCTGCCTTAGCCTCCTGAGTACCTGGTATTACAGGAACATGCCACTACACCCGGCAAATTTTTTCTTTTCTTTTTTTTTTTTTTTTTTCCAGTAGAGATGAGGTTTTGCCCCGTTGGCCAGGCTGGACTTGAACTCCTGGCCTCAAGTGATCTGCATGCCACAGCCTCCAAAAGTGCTGAGACTACAGGCATGAGCCACTGCACCTAGCCAGGCGGTTTTATTGTTTTGACATGATAGAATATACTTATACAAACCTAGGTGGTATAGCCTGCTACACACCTATGATATACAGTACAGCCTACTGCTCCCAGACTACAAAACTGTACAGCATGTTCTGCACTGTATACTGTAGGCAATTGTAACACAGTGGTAATTATTTAGTATGTAAACATATTTAAATACAGAAAAGGTACAGTAAACATACTGGTATTATAATCTTATGTGACCGCCATGTGTGGTTTGTGGTTGGCTGAAATGGCTCATGAATGTATCTCTACATGTATACATATACATCCTATGATTCTGCCTGTCTGGAGAGCCCTGACTAATACATAAACTATGGTCTCTGGCAATTTTAAGTCCTTTCCTTTACTCTCCTTTCTTTGATAACGCTGCTGAATTTTAGTGAAAGAAATGAAAAATCTTAGAATTGTGAATATTCTCCAGAGGTCATCTAAGTCATTTTAAGGAGTTTTTCATCGTTTAATAAGATTAAGACTCAAGCGAGATGGCAACCACCATCACGTATCAAATTATATCTTCTATATTTATTTGGTCAAAAAATTGTGTTTTGATTTCCAAACTAGGATGTTTTGGGGAGCTTTCTCATTTTTTTCAGTTTCACTATTTTGCGACTCTCATCATTACCTTACTAATTTAAAGTTATGTCTAAATGCTGAATGAATGAATTAACATTCATTAACGTCTTCTCAATTCAATTAGATAATATTAATACACTCATTACACATATATTTACACACACCTATGTGTACATACATGTATAAATATCAACTCCATATATTCATTATGCATACATATCGGTTGCAGCAAACACCAGATATTTCAAATTTTTCAAAACTATATTGAAGAATGATAGAAAACGCAAAATAACAACAATTAGTATCCTCATAATTCATAAAACCTATAGTAAGAATATGAATTACAAACGGTGTCATTGTGTAGATTTAAGATAATGAGATATTTTTAACACTCTAATTTATTATTTTGTAAAGGAAAGAAGATATAATTTTATCAATATAGGTTTCACTCACCGCTGGGTTCTTTGAGTGGTTCCCACGATGATTCTTCCGGAAATAATTCTGTTAAGTACTCCTCAAGGTCAGGAGCTCATTCACCGCAGTACTGAATTTCAGAGGTCACCAAAATACAGCTCCCTCTAAGCGCGCTCCTTCTCCTTTGGAGAAAACTGAGCTCATCTCTTCTATGTCCTTTTATAAGAATCTGTGAAGACCACACCCACCTCTTTAAGTGGGTGGAGTATTGAGAAAGGTTGAGAATAAGATGATTAGGTTTATGCAGTATGTAGATCACACCTTTGCACCGCTGATTAAATTATCATCACTCCTTAAAAAACCATGACTGAACTGAATCATATGTAACGTAAATCCTATCAGATTAGACACACACTGGAAATATTGGTTTTCCAAAGTTGTTAACCATTCATCTGCTTCAAATAGAATATTTTCAAATTGCAAATTTTATTAGGAACCAATTTTTACACCACTTTCCGGGAGTCATTCAATTGACTCAAGCAAGAAAATTGCATCAAGGAAGAAAATAACCAAGAATCTCAGTCACAGGAGAGCTTCTGTGTATAGATGTCTGTTTGTGGCAGGGGGTCAGGGTATTCATGCTGCAGAAGACAAGCTGGAATCGCCCTCCACCCACATTTCGACCCAGCCAAGGGCTCTGGTTCCTTTCCTAAACCTGCCTCTAGTCTTCCCCACCTTTCTCTGTTTCTATCCCCTCTCTAATTGCTGGATGAGGCTGTGCTGCTGCACCTGACTGTCTAGCTCCTGAGCATTACATCCCCATACTCCAGGCCTTTATTCATCACCAAAACAGCGTGGTACTCGTAAAAAAATAGGCACATAGACCAGTGGAATAGAATAGAGAACCCAGAAATAAACCCAAATATTTATAACCAACTGATCTTCGACAAAGCAAACAAAAACATAAAGTGTAGAGAGGACACCCTATTCAACAAATGGTGGTGGGATAATTGGCAGGCCTCATGTAGGAGAATGAAACTGGACTTTGTGGCATAGACAAACTTTCTTATTATTATTCAATGAAACACTCACGTAGGATCTACTGGGAAGGTGTTTTGCAGATGTAACCAAAGGCCCTTCTCTTGTAACTAGCAAGTGTACCCAGGTAAGCCTGACTTCCTCAGTGAAACTCCCTTAAAGAAAGACATAGGCATTCTTTGAACAACATTTAAAATAGCAAATGGGACTCTAATCTTCCAATTGCCCCCTACTGACTTTGGACCAAAGCTTTGAATCATGACTATTGGGACCCAGCCAGCTGAGGATTTTTCTTCCTAACTGACTTTAACAGGGATCTCATACTTGCTCAGGCAGCCCATCAACTGTGGAAATCAGTTGCTTGCACTTAATTCATATGTGGATCTCCCTAATTATACATATATATTATGGGTTCTGCTTTGATTTTTGAACCTTGACAGACTTTTTGAACCTTGACAGACTTTTTGAACCTTGACAGACATAGGGCTGATGGATTTGTCTTCACTGTTCTGACACTCTTGAATATAACTCTTGTGCGGGCTATTGGCAAAGAATTCCTCTGTCAGAAAATATTTGAGTAGCGGGGTGCGGTGGCTCAGGCTTGTAATCCCAGCACTTTGGGAGGCCGAGGCGGGTGGATCACGAGGTCAAGAGATCGAGACCACGGTTAAACCCCGTCTCTACTAAAAATACAAAAAATTAGCCGGGCGTGGTGGCGGGCGCCTGTAGTCCCAGCTACTCGGAGAGGCTGAGGCAGGAGAATGGCATGAACCCGGGAGGCGGAGCTTGCAGTGAGCCGAGATTGCGCCACTGCACTCCAGCCTGGGAGACAGAGGGAGACTCCTTCTCAAAAAAAAAAAAAAAAAAAAAAGAAAATATTTGAGTAGTAGCCGCTTCTGAAATCTCTTTTCTTTTCTAATTTGTCACATGACAACAAAAATATTTGTTATAGAAAGAAAAATACAGTCCATCCCTATCGTTTGGATTCTGTATTTGTGAATCAGCCTACATCCTAAAACTCGTTTTTAATCCCCAAGTTAATTATTATATTGCACTTTTAATCATAGTAGAACATCATACACCTTGTGGAGAAAAGCATTAAAATAAGAATTCATATTTCACCCATGAGATTGGCAACGTTTTGTAAATTCTACGAGAGACCTCAAAATAGTAGTTATTTGGTTAGTCAGTGATTTCTCTTGGTGTGGTAGAAAAAAAAAAGTTTTATCTTCCTGTTGGACTTCTCTTCGAATATCCTGTAAACGTACTAAAGCAGCATTTAAGGCTGGACGAGGTGGTTTATGCCTGCACTCCCAAGCACTTCGGAAGTCCAAGACCAGAGGATCACTTGAAGACAGGAGTTGTAGAACAGCCTGGGCTGCAGAGCCATACCCTGACTCTTTGAAAAGTTTTAAAAAACATTAGCGAGGTGGGATGGTGTGCGACTGTAGTCCTAGCTACTTGAGAGGCTGAAGCAGGAGGATCCCTTGAGCATTGGAATTCAAGGCTGCAGTGAGATATGATTGTACCACTGCACTCCACAAGGAGACAGTTTCTCTAGAATAAATACATGCGCCTTTAAAGGAATGCCTGTATCTTGGATGAAACTCAATAAACAGTATAGAATGCAACTTAGTTGATTTCCAGTGTGTGTCTAATCTGATAGGATTTACGTTACATATGATTCAGTTCAGTCATGGTTTTTTAAGGAGTGATGATAATTTAATCAGCGGTGCAAAGGTGTGATCTACATACTGCATAAACCTAATCATCTTATTCTCAACCTTTCTCAATACTCCACCCACTTAAAGAGGTGGGTGTGGTCTTCACAGATTCTTATAAAAGGACATAGAAGAGATGAGCTCAGTTTTCTCCAAAGGAGAAGGAGCGCGCTTAGAGGGAGCTGTATTTTGGTGACCTCTGAAATTCAGTACTGCGGTGAATGAGCTCCTGACCTTGAGGAGTACTTAACAGAATTATTTCCGGAAGAATCATCGTGGGAACCACTCAAAGAACCCAGCGGTGAGTGAAACCTATATTGATAAAATTATATCTTCTTTCCTTTACAAAATAATAAATTAGAGTGTTAAAAATATCTCATTATCTTAAATCTACACAATGACACCGTTTGTAATTCATATTCTTACTATAGGTTTTATGAATTATGAGGATACTAATTGTTGTTATTTTGCGTTTTCTATCATTCTTCAATATAGTTTTGAAAAATTTGAAATATCTGGTGTTTGCTGCAACCGATATGTATGCATAATGAATATATGGAGTTGATATTTATACATGTATGTACACATAGGTGTGTGTAAATATATGTGTAATGAGTGTATTAATATTATCTAATTGAATTGAGAAGACGTTAATGAATGTTAATTCATTCATTCAGCATTTAGACATAACTTTAAATTAGTAAGGTAATGATGAGAGTCGCAAAATAGTGAAACTGAAAAAAATGAGAAAGCTCCCCAAAACATCCTAGTTTGGAAATCAAAACACAATTTTTTGACCAAATAAATATAGAAGATATAATTTGATACGTGATGGTGGTTGCCATCTCGCTTGAGTCTTAATCTTATTAAACGATGAAAAACTCCTTAAAATGACTTAGATGACCTCTGGAGAATATTCACAATTCTAAGATTTTTCATTTCTTTCACTAAAATTCAGCAGCGTTATCAAAGAAAGGAGAGTAAAGGAAAGGACTTAAAATTGCCAGAGACCATAGTTTATGTATTAGTCAGGGCTCTCCAGACAGGCAGAATCATAGGATGTATATGTATACATGTAGAGATACATTCATGAGCCATTTCAGCCAACCACAAACCACACATGGCGGTCACATAAGATTATAATACCAGTATGTTTACTGTACCTTTTCTGTATTTAAATATGTTTACATACTAAATAATTACCACTGTGTTACAATTGCCTACAGTATACAGTGCAGAACATGCTGTACAGTTTTGTAGTCTGGGAGCAGTAGGCTGTACTGTATATCATAGGTGTGTAGCAGGCTATACCACCTAGGTTTGTATAAGTATATTCTATCATGTCAAAACAATAAAACCGCCTGGCTAGGTGCAGTGGCTCATGCCTGTAGTCTCAGCACTTTTGGAGGCTGTGGCATGCAGATCACTTGAGGCCAGGAGTTCAAGTCCAGCCTGGCCAACGGGGCAAAACCTCATCTCTACTGGAAAAAAAAAAAAAAAAAAGAAAAGAAAAAATTTGCCGGGTGTAGTGGCATGTTCCTGTAATACCAGGTACTCAGGAGGCTAAGGCAGGAGACTCGCTTGACCCAGGAGGCGGAGGTTGCAGTGAGCCGAGATTGCACCACTGCACTCCAGCCTGGGTGACAGAGTGAGTCTCCATCTCAAAAAGTAAATAAATAAAACCTCCTTACACATTTCTCAGAACATGTATCTGTCCTCAAGCTACACATGATTCTACACGAGAGGGAATTCATCAGGATAATTCGTTTGCTTGATTATGGAGTCTGAGCAGTTCCAAATATAGGCTGTCTTTAAGCTAATGTCCTGAGGATGCCGTTATCTTGACTGAGCTCAAGGCTGAAAGCCTCAGAACCAGCTTCAGGAGAAAGAAAGAGGAAATTGCCTTTTCTCTGGCCTTTTCCTTTTATCTGAGCTACCAGCTGATTGAATGGTGCCCACTCACATTGAGGGATGATGGTCCCACTCAGCTCACCAACTCACATGTCTCTCTCCTCTGGAAACACCTTCACAGACTCACCCAGAAACAATGCTGCACCAGTTCCCTAGGTGTTGGTTAATCCAGTCAGACTGATACCTAAAATTCACCATCACACCATAGAAATATAATTACACCTCTTTAAGATTCACAAAAATCCTACTATATGTTAGTTCAGAGTTTGGGTATCCCTAGGAGAAGTTAATTTAATCCACGAGAAAATAAAAAGGCCCAATACCTTTAATTACTTTTTCTCTTCTATTCAACCTAAATTGGTTTAATTGCTGTTTTTTATTTGTTGATTTGGTTGGTTGACTGGTTTTTCTATTTTCTTTTGGTTTTGGTTTTTTATTTTACTTTAATTTTATATTATTTTAAGTCCTGAGATAAATGTGCAGGACGTGCAGGCTTGTTATACAGGTAAACATGTGCCATGGTGGTTTGCTGCCCCACTGTTGTGTCTCTCTCTAAAAACATATCACAGGACCCTCTGGCCATCTTCTCGTATTTCTTTGGCCAAGGCAGTTTTTCCCACTCTTTCATACTCATTCAGCAGTTATGTGAAAGAAGAATAGGAAAAACTACAATTTATTCTAGGCCACTTAGAATCAAACCCAATTTCCAGATCCACATTCAGAAAATGGGAAATTGAAGAGATTAGTATTATGTTACAGACAGGAACTAGGAGTAGAAGCGGTTGTGAGTCATCTAGTCAGCAATATCTACTATAAAGCCGGGAGACTCTCTCTGTGTGAGATTTGTATTTTTGTTACAGAAGAAATAGTTTGCTGTGCTTTAATGAACACTGGCAAGAGAAGAAACTAGAGCTATCACTTATCTCCACGTGTTCGGAAGCTTTTCATCAACCCAGACCCCAAAATGACATGTTGCTCTTTCTTCCTCAGAAACATGAATTCTGGAATCTCGCAAGTCTTCCAGAGGGAAGTCACCTGCCCCATCTGCATGAACTACTTCATAGACCCGGTCACCATGGGCTGTGGGCACAGCTTTTGCAGGCCCTGTTTCTACCTCAACTGGCAAGACATCCCAATTCTGACTCAGTGCTTTGAATGCATAAAGTCAACACAGCAGAGAAACCTCAAAACTAACATTCGTTTGAAGAAGATGGCTTCCCTTGCCAGGAAAGCCAGTCTCTGGCTATTCCTGAGCTCTGAGGAGCAAATGTGTGGCACTCACAGGGAGACAAAGAAGATGTTCTGTGAAGTGGACAAGAGCCTGCTCTGTTCGCTATGCTCCAGCTCTCAGGAGCACCGGGATCACAGACACTGTCCCGTTGAGTGGGCTGCTGAGGAACACCGGGTAAGTGATGCCTCTGAAGATCTATTTCTATTAAGGACACATGAAATTCCTGTGGGCCTATTTTCTTGGAGATTGGGTAAAGCCAACCCTGAGTCCCTTTAAGCAACTCTCTTTTGGGCTTTCTTAGCTTCAAACCTCTGAGATTTGATGAAGATGAAGGGAAATAGAAGAAATGCCATTTCCTAGGGACTTACTTGTCCCTCATTCTGGGCCCCCTCCCTATGAAACGGTCTGCATGTTACTTTACTGTCTTCACTGGTGCTTCAATCTGTGGCTCTTTTGCAGGAGAAGCTTTTAAAGAAAATGCAGTCTTTATGGGGAAAAGCTCGTGAAAATCAGAGAAACCTGAACGTGGAAACCACCAGAATCAGCCACTGGAAGGTTAGTCCTGTACTACGCTACCTTCTCCAGGAACTTACAGAGGGCAAATGGGTGACTCTTAAAATAGGAACTTGATATCAAACCATAATGTTTCTGGGAGTCCATTAAAAAAAAAAAAGAATACATTGAGAAAAACTGGCCTCATTTCTTATGTAGAATAGTATGACTGTTAGATGGGATTTCTAACAAAACCATTGATGTTACACAAAGCATGCTGGTTTGTTTTCATACAAACCTGTAGCTATACACCAACAGATACAAGAAACTGGGCCATCTCACAGCGTTCTATATGCGCTGGTTGGATATGCTGGGCATAAGAGTTATTTGACAGGCATGGAAAGCTCAAGTGAACCTTCTGAGCCCGGGTCAGCATTAATCTGAATGCTGGTGGACAAGTAGTATTTGGAATTGCATGGAAAATTTGGGGCAGAAAGAGTGACAGGGGAAATCTAGGGCAACCATGAAATTAAGAATCTAAACTAGTCAATATTGAATAATCCACAACATATGATGAGAAAAGTGGTGAGAAATACAGATTTGTGTCTTGAGGGAGACATGCAAACATGCCCGAAATACGGGAACTAGTATCTAAATATAAGGAGAACTCTGAGGACTTCAGGCAGAGAAATATTAAAAATGATTTTCTCTTTGTGGATGTATACTCGGAGGGTATGATAGCTAATATTAGTGTGTTGAAAAGTATTTCATAAGAACCTAGTCTATGTTGAATATTAAATTAGAAAATCTGCTAGTAGAGAAGAAAGAAAGCATCTTTGTCCTCACAAATCGTACAATCCAAATGACAGAGGCAAAAATGGTCAACATGCCAGTATGTGCAATACATGATGTGTTCCAGTGTGGTAGATTCTTTGTTGGAGAATAATCAAGCAGGGAAGTAGAAAAGGACAACAGAGGCCAGAAACTGGAGATTAGTGTCTGAGTTTTAAATAGGGTGGTCAGAAAAAAGACTCACTGAAAAATTCAAATTGAACAAAGTTTTGAAGAGGAAGGGGAGCACGAAAGTGTGTATGGATATATATGCGGACCATGAGTGTGTATATACGTATATGTGTGTGTGTGTGTGTGTGTGTGTGTGTGTGTGTGTGTGTGTAAAATTCTAGTTGGAGAGAACAGCATATGCAGTAATTTTGAGTTTGTGTATATTTGGAGGCCCGGGGAACCACAAAGAAGTCTATGTTTCAGATTGGGATGACTTAGAAAAAGAATGGAAGGAAATGAACTCAGGGAGGCAAAGACGGCCAAATCATAAATGCAGCCTTATTAGGATAGGTTTTGCTGGGCAAAATGCATTTAGCTGGACATGGTAGTCTAAGGTCATTTCACATATAATGAGTTTAAGCAACTTGTTGCGTATCTCAGAAATAGAAATAATTATTTCCTTTCTAGTAACTATAGCTCTATACTCCAACTCTTAAGCACGAACTGTTCTTACTTTTCCATAAATATGGGTTGGAATAGAGAAAGTCAAATTGTGTTTTTTTTATTTCCAGCTGTCTTAGAACACCCATTATCTTGAATAAATTTAATGTAATTGGTCAGATACATCTATGTTGATCTTTATGCAGAAAGAAAGGAAAGGAAAAAAATTTGTGGATTCTAAGAACGGGCAAGACTGAGGTTTAAACTATTGGGTGTTCGAGAGACAAAGCGAATCAGTGAGATTTAATAGGAGATGGATAAATACATTTCTCTTTTGACTAACCCATTATCACTGCAGGATTATGTGAATGTAAGGCTAGAAGCTATTAGAGCTGAGTATCAGAAGATGCCTGCACTTCATCATGAGGAAGAAAAACAGAATTTGGAGATGCTGAAAAAGAAGGGGAGAGATATTTTTCATCAACTGCATTTAAGCAAAGCCAAAATGGCTCATAGGAGGGAGATTTTAAGAGGAACGTATGAGGAGCTGATGAAAATGTGCCATAAACCAGATGTGGAGCTACTTCAGGTAAAAACTCACACTGTGGTTTCAGGTTTTTGACTATTCACATGTATAAGTATTTTCCTTGTGGCTGAAATCCATCTCCCTACCTTTATTTCCATGATGTGTTTCCAAAAACACATTCGCATAACTAATGCTACTTTATTGGGAGAGTATAGCCCCGCCAAGGGATTCTACCATGCCAAAGGTCCCTCCTACTCTATCCACCAGCCACAAAACTTTGTGGAATGGTCAAGGTAACAGCCCCAATAACTGTCCCCCAACTAAGTCACTAACACATTTTGGGTTGTCAAACATGTATAAAATAGTGAGTGATTCATTTACATTTAGGTTAATTTGAGGACACGGCAAGATCAGAAGTTTTGGGAATCTAGGCTCACATTAATATTATTTTGAGATCCACTCATTTGGGTAATAGGTTCTGGGAAAGATGACTGAGTAGGTTATTCGAGGTTACCGTGGAGCACAGACTCTCTGGGCCTCTTCTCCCTTCGCTTCTTTAGAGAATGTCTTCAAGGCTCAGACCTTCCCAGGACATTAATTAGCGACAGTACGACTGACTGGGTTTTCCATTACAGAAGAAATAGAAAACGCTTTGCAGAAGAGAAGATGGTAGGGAAATAATATCTTGAGGAACTGACTCCAAATTTCACACTGAACTTAGTGAAAGATGCATCTTTTGAACTGCACTCAATCTTTCCTTTTTTTTTTTTTTTTTTTTTTTTTTTACAGGCTTTTGGAGACATATTATACAGGTGAGTGTGTACCTGGATTTTAGAGTATGTTCTTTCAGTTTCCACGAATATCAAAGCAGGCTCTACCAAAGTCATGGCATAAATGATTAAGATATTGATTGATACTACTTTATTCTTTTTTCGCGTCTACTTTCGTTCCCACACCAGAAAAGACAAGACCACTAAGTAAATAAATGCATACATAAATAGTGAAATAAAATTTAAAAAAAAACATGTTTATTCGTGATTTTGTTTTATTGCTTAAAAGCCTGCATAGGTGAAAGATGAAGTTTTGTTTTGTGGATGGTGAGAAAGTCACCAGAGGAAGCAGGAGAGAAGTGGGGGAAGTATTTTAGCAGCGAAAAAGTTGATGATTTGTTGTTCATACCTATATACATATCAGTTAACAGTTCTGAAAAATAGATTGAAAAAACTGTGGAGTGTTAGAACTGTATAAGCCTCTAGGAAAGCTTGTTTCTAAAAGGCAGGTCTAGCTGCCTAGAACAAGTTTCACATTCTTTATCTTGAAAAGGAAGCAGCAGATGCAGCAGTCTCCCCAGAACCCCGCTATTTCAGACAAAGATGTCAGGGGAGTCTACCAAGAAGTGGAACTCAGAATTTCGTCTCTGAATATTCTCAAGGCCATAAGGCTAAGGAACCTTACACATTTGGGGCAAAAAAGAAGAAAGATCAGACTGAATTCTGACTCAGACTCTCCCACTTTGCTTTAAAATTTGGAAGCTGTAAATAGGAATTAATTTCAAAAAGGAAGTAATTTTTGAATTATCAAATTTGTGGGTTCAAAGGATTCTCATGAAATGTCTTTTAAATGCAAATAGTGACTTTTATTTATTTTATGGCTGTAGATGTTGTAACCGCAGGTTTTTCCTTGCAGGAGTGAGTGCGTGCTGCTGCACATGCCCCAGCCTCTGAATCCAGAGCTCAGGGCGGGGCCCATCACTGGACTGAGGGACAGGCTCAACCAATTCCGAGGTAAGTCTCCACCCACAGGCAGCACTCCCACTATCTAAATATTATTATTGTTAGGATCACATAGGTAATATTTCACCCTTTATCAAATATTTTACTTCTTTATAGACATAAGTGAACAATATAATCATGCAACCCTTTTGTATCTGTGTCTGTATAGTCAGATTTATAGCATTAAGTTTGAAAGATAGTGAAAAACAAATACATTATGGCCTCATATGTACTGAGTAATGTAACGGGAAAAAGGAACAGTGTAGCAAATTTAAAAAAGGAGCAAATGGAACAATGCTCAGAATGAAGGTGAGTTATTTAATGTTAAATACAAAATTTTACATTTCTTTAGTGTATCCATTTGAACAGCTAAGAACTGTTCTTTTGGGGAATATAGTTTACTGGAGATTCTTGGGGTTTTTAAATCTTTTAAATGGATATATTTTATGTATTTCCAAGAAAATCAGTTAATGGGTAAAAATAAAAAGAAGAAATCATTTTGTGAATACAAGTAAAATTACAAACAAAAAGAAGTTCAGTTTAATTGCAATATCAAAAGCTACATGTTAAGTCTAAAATCTAGCTTCAGCCCCAAGCTAGCATGGAAGGCCACAGAGAGACTGGTACAAGATTTTGCAGAAATCTGCTTTAAATTATCACTTATGACATGTACTTACGGATTTTTATCCAGTTATCTAGAGCAGCTCTTGAGTAACTGAAAATCATCACATTCTTTCCAAAATGATAGCACTAGTTTTTAAGAATAAGAAACATTTCTAAATAATGATTTTGATAACAGCATAGCATTTAGGGCATATAATGTGCAAATTTTGCTTTGAAAATTGGATTGAAAGAAGTTGATCTTACATTTGGCCCTCAGTGTGTAAGTTTCCAAAACGCTTTTAATATCTGTGGTTAGCGTTTTGTTTGTCTTGTAGATAATATTAATCACCTCTATACTTTATTAGAAGTTACAAGCAAAAGTGTCCTTGTGACTTTACGTTTTCCTGGTAAATTAATTTCTTGATAGAACAATTTTTGCTTATTTACACATGTCTATGCATGTTTTCTTTCTTTCTTTCTTTCTTTCTTTCTTTCTTTCTTTCTTTCTTTCTTTCTTTGTATTTATTTATTTATTTATTTATTTATTTATTTTGCAGTGGATATTACTCTGCATCATAATGAAGCCAACAGTCATATCTTTCGATGTGGAGATTTCAGAAGCATTTGTATTGGATGTGACCGTCAAAATGCACCCCATATCACTGCAACACCTACAAGTTTTCTTGCATGGGGTGCTCAGACTTTCACCTCCGGCAAATATTACTGGGAGGTCCATGTGGGGGACTCTTGGAATTGGGCTTTTGGTGTCTGTAATAAGTATTGGCAAGGGAAGAATCAGAATGGCAATATATATGGAGAGGAGGGACTCTTTAGTCTTGGGTGTGTTAAGAACGACATTCAGTGCAGTCTCTTTACCACCTCCCCAATTACACTGCAATATGTCCCAAGACCTACCAGCCATGTAGGATTATTCCTGGATTGTGAAGCTAGAACTGTGAGCTTTGTTGATGTTAATCAAAGCTCCCCTATATACACCATCCCTAATTGCTCCTTCTCACCTCCTCTCAGGCCTGTCTTTTGCTGTATTCACCTCTGACCAGAGACAAATCAGAAATGTGTTCACCTGCTGTGGGAACCCCTTTATCCCAGAAAGCCCTCTTCCTTGTGCCTTATCAAACAGGAAAAATAGGTTCTGTTCTATGTCTTGAATTGCATCCTAATGTTATTAACACTCATTTATTGTGTTACTATTAAATGCGGTAAAAACACTAAAAGTATATGTGTTGGTTCTTTATTAATAAATTTCTGAAAAATCATTATTCATGATCTTGGCACAAAATATATTCTCTGTTTTCTCTTTTCTTCACTTCTGACTGCCACTGAGTGAAATAATAGATGACAGACATGTCCGAATGAAGTTAAAATCAGTGGAAGGCAGTCGGGATCTTTCGCTTCATGCAAAAACTTGGAGTGAAGTCTCAATGATAACTGCGAAATGTTTTTCTTTCTCTTTATCTAACTATATCGCACTTATCCATCATGTTTCATTGTACTAATCTATCCCTTGAGTTAATATCATTTGACCTTCCATGCTGGGCTTCATTTTGGAATTCTCACCACATATATAAATAATCCTGCATTATTAGTGCGCTCTTCTACATTGAAATACACAAGGTGATCAGAACAATGCTGGATTCATTAAATTTTTTTTTAAAAAGTAACTAAATATTGACTCCTACTTCAAAACACACACAGTCATTTCCAAATAGATTCAAGTCCTGAAGGTAAGGGGAACATGATACAGTATTCTCATAAGCCTTTCTTAACCAGGACAAAAATTAACAAATAAAAAAATTAGTTGGTTTATATTAATGATGACTTCTGTGTTTCAAAAAACATGATACAAGAATTGAAACGCAAACCATTAGTGGAGAAAGATATTCACCCGAACATATATGAAATAAAATACAATACATGTGCATGATGAATACTGAAAATGTATTTTAAGTATTTTTCCAGATTCTTCCAGATTGGCATAGAATAAACTTGGATGGCAGAGTCAATGATGAGATTTGCTGTGGAAGTGGGAAACCATTTTTTGGAGGACAGTAGTAATGCTGTGAACTTATGCAAACAACCAAGTATTCAGTAGCAACTAAAATATGTCTCCATAAGATTATTTTACAGATGCGTATCTGAAATCTGAAATTTGGGAGAACATTCTACTAGTGTTCTCTAGGGAGAAAATACAACTGGAAGGAAGAAGGGAGGGAAGATGAAGGAGAGAGAAACAGAATGTATTTGAGAGAAAATGCTATTTAGACTAAAATGGAATACTGCAGATACCACCACAAAGTGGTTAAGGTGTGTCTTATGGAGCAGAGATGGCAGAAAATACCACAGTAAAGAGATCTACAGTTGGATTGTTAGTTCTGGACTTATTCTCTCAATGTTGTGGCTTCTAAACACATCAGTAATCTCCTTGGATCCATATGCTAATTAACAACCAACACTCTGCCCCCTCTCCCAGATTCTTTCATTGTTTTAAACCCGATCTAATTCTAATCCAGCAGGTCACTGTAACAAACATAATCATCTAAGAATTTTAAAAATATTTTTGATGAACTAGTGAATATAGCTCATTCTCAACACAAATACTGTTTGAGAGGAAAAGTCGATGGTATTTAAAACCATTTAAGTGCGTCCACACATGCAGAGATATACATATATATGTAAATATTTATGTATCTGAGTTAATTGCATCAATTAGAGTGGCTACCTGGATTAGGATTACATTGGGCTTTGCTGATGAAAGAATTCGGAATGTTGTTTGGTTACCTTGTAATACCTATATGAATATATTAACCCTGTAATTTTATTACTGGAGAAAGTCCCTTAGATGTAATCAAGGATGATTGTATAAGGATGCGTATTGTTGCACCCTTTCCAATCATGAAAGAGAGAAAAATACACATACTGTAATGTGGAAATTGTTTAGAAAACTAGAATGCATTTTACTAAACCCTGTAAAAACAAACACCATTTATATGCATCGATATATTGATACTAACGGACTTTCTTTTATCTCTTACGTGACTATAGTTCCTATTTTTCACTAGTATTTTTATTATGGACACAGACATAGTATTTTATTACGGACGGATATAGAAACAAAGATAATTCCCTCTACAGAGGGTATAAAAATTATATATAATTATATATTATATATATTACGTACTATATATTATAGGTAAATATATATTTATATTTTATATAAAATATATATTATATATAAAATACATTTTTATTTACATGTTATATTATATATTTTATATTATAAATAGAATATAAATATAATTATTAAATATAAATATTATATTATAAACTATAAATAATATTTATATATTTATATTTTATATAATATATTTTACATATAATATAAGAAATTACATATATATAATATAGGGGCTCGATTAGTTTCTGCTAGTGTGAAGACAAGTCATATCATATCTAGGGGCCATGATGATAGGAGCAGTCAGAAGATTTCTTGCATTGTGATGAGTGCATATAAGTTAAACGAGCCACTTATCAGTAGAATTGATAGCAAGATAACCACTAGGGTTACTTCTTATGAAATTGTTTGGGCTACAACTTGTAATGCGCCAGTTAGTGCATAATTTGAATTTAATTGCTCATCCTGATCATAGAATGGAACAGACGGCTAGGCTTGATATGGTTAGTAAAAATAGGAGGCCTATATTAAAATTAATTCGACGATCTGCTATAGGGAGGGGGGTTCACAATAGGAGAGCGATAGAAAGGGACAGGGTTGGAGCAATAACATAAAGGGCAATAGTAGATGTTGAGGGCCATAGGGGTTCTTTGCTGAAAAGTGTTATTGTGTCAGCGAATGGTTGAAGCAGTCCCTAAGGGCTTACAATATTAGGCCCTTTGCGTAGTTGTATGTAGCCTGAGTTTTCGTTAAGTGAGTGATTTAAAATCAATACCGATAATAATGATAATAATTATTAAATAGTTATATTAATGATAACAATAGAATTATTAATATTAATTATTAATAATGACTGATATTAACCATTGATAGTGATCTTATTAATTAGAAAACAATAATATTGGGTACCAATAATTAATATTAATAATAATATGAAAACTTTTTATTAGCAATTACTTCTCAATATTGATATTGGTAATTAATATTAATGTTAATAATAAATAAGTAATAATTAACAATCATATTACTCCTAATACCGCAGTGGGTGTACACCCACCTATGATATTGTTCCTAACGTCCAGGGAGGGAGAGAGCATGGTATTACTTTCAATATCGCAGTAGGTGTACACCCACCCGGTGATATTGATCCAAATATCCAGGGGGTGGAGTATGACGTTACTCCCAATATAGCAGTGGGTGTACATCCACCCGGTGATATTGCTCCTAATATTCACGGAAGAAGAGAATGATATTACTTCCAGTATCGCAGGGAGTGTACGCCCCTTCTGTGATATCGTTCCTAATATCCGGAGGGGGAGAGGGTGATATTACTCCCAATATCGCAGGCTGTGCACACCCGCCCTGTGATGTTGTTACTAATAATATCCAGGAAGGGAGAGGATGATATGACTCCCCATACAGCAGCAGCTGAACACCCACCCTGGGATATTATTCCTAATATCCATGGAGGGTAGAGGCTGATATTACTCCCAATATCGCAGGGGGTGTACATCCATTCTGTGACGCTGTTTTTAATATTCAAAGGTGGAGAAGCTGATATTACTCCCAATATCACAGAAAGTGTACAAACCCATGTGATATTGTTCCTACTTCCGGAAGAAGAGAAGATGATATTACTCCCCATGTCGCAGGAGGTATACACCCACTCTGTGATATTTTGCCTAATATGCAGGGCAGGAGAGGATAACATTATTGTTAATAGCGCAGGATGTGTACAGCCCCCCTGTGATGTTGTCCTTAATATTCCAAGGTGGAGTGGATGTTACTCCCAATATCGCAGAAAGTGTACACCACCCCAGTGATACTGTTCCCACGATCCAGGAGAGAAGAGGATGATATGACTTTCAGTATTACATGGGGTGGACACGCCCCCAGTGATACTGTTTTGAATTTCAACGTGGGAGAGGATGGTATTACTCCCAATATCGCAGGTGGTATAAACACTTCTTTGATATTGTTCCTGATATTCAGGGGTGGAGAGGATGTTATCACTCCCTACATTGCAGATGGTGTACACCCATCTGTGATATTGTTCATAATTTCTGGGGGGGGATGATATTACTCACAATATGGTAAACACGCTGTGTGCCCACCGTGGGTCATGATATCCAGGGAGGAAGAGGAGGGTGAATTACTCCCCATATCGCGGGGGGTGTCCACCCCGCCTGTCATACTGTTTCTTATATGCAAGGGGGAGGGGATGATATTACTACCAATATCAAAGACCTGTACAGCCCCCCTTGTGAGATTGTTCCTAATATCCACGTTGGGAGAGGATGATATTACTCCCAACATCACAGAGGGTGTACACCCCACCTGTGATATTGCTCCTACTATCCAGAATAAGAGAGAATGATATTACTCCCAATAGTGCCGGGGTGTACATCCCCCCCCGTGATATTGTTCCTAATATCCAGGGAGGGGGAGCATGATATTAATAACTGCCAATATCGCTATGGATGTACACCCACCCTGTGATATTGCTCCTAATATCCAGGGGGTAGAGTATGACATTACTCCCAACATAGCAGTGGGTGTACATCCACCCGGGGATATTGCTCCTGATATTCATGGAAGGAGAAAATGACATTACTCCCAATATCACAGGGAGTGTACGCCCCTTCTGTGATATTGTTCCTAATATCCAGAGGGCGAGAGGATGATATTACAGTCAATATCGCAGGCTGCGCATACCCACCCTGTGATATTGTCCCTAATATCCAGGAAAAGAGAGGATATGACTCCCCACGTAGCAGGAGGTGTAAACCCACCTTGAGATATTGTTCCTAATATCCACGGAGGGAAAGAGCCCGATATTACTCCCAATATCTCAGGGGCTGTACATCCCCCCTGTGATATTTCTCTTAATATTCAAAGGCGGAGAGGATGATATTACTCTCAGTCTCGAAGAAAGTGTACCCTCCCGAGTGATATTGTTCCCAATATCCAGAAGGGGAGAAGATGATATTACTACTCACGTCGCAGAAGGTGTACACCCACTCTGTGATATTTTTCCTAATATGCAGGTTGGGGAGAAGATAATATTATTGCCAATATCGCAGAGAGTGTACACCCGCCCTGTGACATTGCCCTTAATATTCAAAGCGGAGAGGATGCCATTACTCCCAATATTGCAGAAAGCCTACACCTCCCATTAATATTGGTCCCATGATCCAGGAGAAAAGAGGATGATATTACTTTCAATATCACAGGGAGTGTCCACGCCCCCAGTGATATTGTTCCTAAATTCAACGTGGGAGCGGATGATACTACACCCAATGCCGCTGTGGGTAGAAACACTCCTGTGATACTGTTGTTAATATCCAGGGGGAAGAGGATGCTAATACTGCAAATCGTGCAGAGGATGCACACCCGTCTATGATATAGTTGGTAGTCTCCAGAGGCGCAGAAGGTATTACTCACAATAACGTAAACACGCCGTGTGTCCACCGTGGATCGTAATATCCTGGGAGGGAGAGGCGGGGTGACGTTACTCCCTACATCATGGGAGCCGCCCGCCCCCCTGCGATGTGGATCCTAATATACAGGCGGGGAGAGGGGAGTGATAGTACTCCACTACTAGGATTTTACCTCTACTGCCACACTTGGTTAACACCCTGGGACATTATTTTCCATATTCTAGGAGGATGGCCCTACCAAAATCACAGGGGGTGTACACCCTGCTATAGTATTCGTAATATTGTAGGGGAATGTTCATCCTGATGTCACAGGACTGTACACACTGTGATATTATTCACAATATCCTAGCGGGACATTAATAATAATGTCACAGTGTGTGTACACCTTGTGGTATTATTCGTAATATCCTAAGGGGAGGTTACTTTTATTGTCACACGGCGTGTGTTCCCTTTGATATTCGTAATGTCCTAGAGGGATTTTACTCCTTATGTCACAGGGTTCGTCCACCTTATCAAATTACTCGTATTATCTTTATAAGATGTTACTCCCTATATCACAGGGGGTGTACACTCTGTTGATATTATCATAATACTCTAGGGAAATGTTACTTTTAATGCCGCAGAGGGTGTACACCGTGTGAAATTATTCGTTATAGTTTTGTGGGATGTTACTCCTAGTGTCACACGGGGCGTACACACAGTGTAATATTCTATGGAAATGTTACTCGTAAATCACAGGTCCTGTACACCCTTTAATATTCTTTGTAATATTCTAGGAAAACGTTAGTATGAATGTCACAGGGCATATACACCCTGTCATAAAATTCGTAATATACTAGCGGGAGTTCACTACTAATTTCACAATGCGTGTACACCCTTTGATATTATTCGTATTATCTGAAAGGGATGTTATTACTGATGTCCCAACGCATGTACATTCTCTGACTTTATTCGCTTTCTCCTCAGGGGATATTATATCTAATGTCACACGGGGTGTACTTCTTGCGTTATTTTTCATAATATCCTAGGGGAATTTTACTTTTAATGACACAGGGGGTGTACACATTGTGATATTCTTCGTAGTATTCTAGAAAGATATTATTCCTCAGGTCACAGGGGATGTACACCCTGTGATATTATTCGTACTATCATAGGGGACGTTACTCCAAATGTCACAGAAGGTGTAAACACTGTGATATTACTTGGAATGTGTCAGGGAAATGTACTCGTAATGTCAAAGGGCATGTACATCATGTGTGCACAGCCCCTGTGCTGTTCTTTGAAATATTCTCAAGGGATGTTAATCCTAATATTAGATATGCTGTTAACTATGTGTGAACACCTTTGCGGTATTATTCCTAACATACTAGAAGGATGTAACTCCTAACATCACGTGGGGTATATGCCACGTGTGTACACATCCTGTGATATTATTCATAATACCTTAGGGAGATGCTCATAATTTTACAATTATTTACGTAATATTTTAGCGGGATGATACCCCTAAAGTCACAGGAGGTGTAAACACAGCGATGTTATTCAGAATATTCCAGGGGGATGTTACTCCTAATGTCACAGGTGTGTATACCCTGTGATATTATTCACACTATACTAGTGGGATATTACTACTAATGTCACCTTCTGTGTGTACACCTTCTGAATATTATTCGTAATATCCTGGGAGGACGTTACTCCTGACATCAAGGGTGTACACCCTGTGTTATTATTAGTAATATTCCTGGGGGATTTTACTTTTAAAATCACATGAGGTGTCAACCCTGTGATCTCATTCGTAATATCCAAGGAAGATGTTACTCCTAATGTCACATGGGGTCTACACCGTGGGATATTCTTTGGAATACCCTAAAGGGACGTTATCTTAATGTCATAGGGTGTGTACCCCTATTGATACTATTTGTAATATCCTAAGGAGATATTGCTTTAAAAATCACAGTGGGTGTGCCCACATGATGTACACCCTGTGATATTGTTCACAATATCCCAGGGAGGTATAACTTTTAATATCACAGCAGGTGTTCTCTATGTGTGTACACCCTGTGATACTATTCCTAATATTTTAGGAAAAATGACTCTTAATATCGCAGTGGGTGTACACACTGTGATATTATTCATCATATCCTACAAGTATATTACTCCTATTGGCACAGGGGTTTAACATCCTGTGACATTATTCGTGGTAATCCAGGGGGATGATTTTCCTAAAGTCGCAGGGTGTGTACACCCTGTGATATTATTTGTAATATTCTTGGGGGATGTTACTCCTAACGTCACAAATGTGTACACCCTGTGATATTATTCACAATATACTAGCCGGATAGTGTTACTAATGTCACAATGCCTGTAAAGCTTGTGATATTATTTGTAATATCCTAAGGGGATGTTACTCCTATTGTCACAGGGGTTGTGCTTTCTGTGCTGTGATTCCTAGTATCCCAGGGGGATGTTACTCCTACCATACAGATTGTGTGCACTTTGTTATATTATTCGTCATATCCTAGAGTGATGTTACTCCTCATGTCAAGGGGGTGTACATCCTGTGATGTTATCGTTCACATTCTAGGAAGAGGTTAACTCCTAATATCACAGAGGGTGTACAATCTGTGAAGTTATTCATAATAGTTTCGGGGGATGTTACTCCTAATGTCACACGGGGTGTACAAACAGTGATATTATTTGTAAGGTTTTTTGGGTATGTCACTCCTAATATCACAGGGGCTGTACACTCTGTCATATTATTTGTAATGTCCTAAAGAAATGTTACCACTAATGTCACAGGCGGTGTATACCGTGTGGTATTATTCCCAATACTGTGGGGTGATGTTACTCCTAATGTCACAGAAGGTGTTCACACTCTGATAATATTCGTAATATCCTAAAAGGATGTTACTACTGATGTCACCATGCGTGTACACAATCTGATATTATTTCTTATATCCTCGGGTGATGTTACTTCTTATGTCACAGGGGGTGTGCTCCCTGTGATATTATTCATAATATCCTAGGTGGATGTTACTTCTAATGTCACAGGGGGTGTACCTTTTGCGATATTATTCGTAATATTTTAGAAAGATGATACTCCTAATGTCACAGAGGGTGTACACCCTGTGAAGTTATTCCTAATAGTTTTGGGGGCTGTTACTCCTAATGTCACCCGTGGTGTACACACAGGGATATTATTCATAATATTTTATGGAAATGTTACTCCTAATATCACAGGGGCTGTACATCTTGTAATATTATTCATAATATCCTAAAGAAATGTTACCTCTAATGTCACAGGGAATGTACACCGTGTGATATTGTTCCCAATACTGTAGGGGGATGTTACTCCTAATATCACAGGGGGTGTTCACAATGTGACAATTTTCATAATATCCTTAATGGATGTTACTGCTAATGTCACAATACGTGTACATCCTCTGTATTTGTTCGTTATATCCTTGGGGGAGGTTACTCCTACTGTCACACGGGGTATACTTCCTGTGATGTTATCCCTAACATCCTAGGTGGATGTTACTCCTAATGCCACAGGCGCTGTACATTTTGTGATATTATTTGCATTATCCAAGAGAGATGTTACTCCTCAGGTCACAGGGGATGTACACCCTGTGATATTATTTGTACTATCCAGGGGACATTACTCCAAATGTCACAGAAGGTGTACACTCTCTGATATTACTCGTAATGTGTCAGGGAAATGTACTCCTAATGTCACAGGGCATGTACGTTATGTGTGCACACCCCCTGTGACGTTATTAGTAATATTTTCGAGGCATGTTAATCTTAATATTACATACGCTGTTATCCATGTGTGAACACCTTTGTGGTATTATTCCTAACATACTAGAAGGATGTAACTTCTGACATCACATGGGGTATAAGCCATGTGTGTACACATTCTGTGATATTATTCATAATATCTTAGGGAGATGCTGCTCCTAATTTTACAAGCTATGTGCGTTATGGGTGTACCTCCCCTCTGATATTATCTGTAATATTCTAGGGGAATGTTGCTGCTAATGTCACAGGGGGAGTACACCATGTGTGTTACATGTATATTACATTTTTACACTACTTTCCAGGAGTCAATCAATTTTGTCAATCAATTCACTATTCTTGTTGCCCAAAAGGGTAGAGATAATCACAGATCACAGATCTGTCTAGCATTAGCTAAGGACGTTTTATTACAGAGACGGATGCCTGTGTGTGCCTGCGCATGTGTGTGTGTGTGTAACTCAATCATAAATCGAAGGTTTAAGCGTTGTGTGGGTGGAAGATAATTCATTCTGACTCCTGGCTTCAGAGTCCCATGTTTATTGGGAGAAAAGAGGGTCACGCTGGGAAGAATAGTAGCCCTGTGCCCTCCAGAACTGCAGCATGCTTGGGAATTGTGAGGCTTCCTGCCTTCCAGGAGATTTTGGAACTAGGAGGATGTCACCAGTGACTAGCACAGTACCACCTTCCTTACATCTGCCTGTCATCCCTCCTCAGGGCATCCAAATGTGGCCCTCTCCTTAACTTCTTCCTCTGCTTCTCTTCTCACAACCCTGGGATCTGAGCACTCTCTTTACCTGTGCACAGTATCGACTTAGGGAAGCCCCAGCACCTGCTGCAGTCAGGGCCGCAGCCCTGAGCTGAGTCTAGTAGAAATTTTGTGAACTAAACATAGAGCAAGAAATGTAAATTAGTGCACCCACTATGGAAAACAGTCTGGAGATCTCTCAAAGAACTGAACACGGAGCTACTTTTGATACAATTATTTCATTACTGAGTATATACTCAAAAGAAAATACATCATTGTACCAAAAAGACACATACCCTCCTATGTTCACGGCTGCAGTATTCAAAATAGCACAGACCTAATCAAGCCAGGAGTCCATCAATGGTAGACTGTATAAATAAAATATGGTACATATACACCATGGAATACTATACAGCCATAAAAAGAATGAAATCACAACCTTTACAACAATGTGGATGGAGCTGGAGGCCTTAATTCTAAGCAAATTCACGCAGGATAGAAAGCCAAATGCTGTATGTTCTCACTTACATGGGGGAGCTAAATATTGAACACACATAGACATCAATATGGGAAAAATAGACTCTGTGGACTACTTGAGGGTGGCGGGAGAAGGACGGGTTAAAAAAGTACCGACTGGGGGCGGTCTCTGCAGCCTGCCTTGCCTGTCTCTCTCTGGGATCGCTCCTCCTCCTGCTCCTCTCCTGCTCCTGTTGGGCCTTGTGACCACCTGGTTACCTGTAGGCAGGCCTCCATTCAGAGTCGCATTGCCACAGAGATGGGTCCTGTCACTCCGCACCCCACCCCCAACCCAGTTACCTTCCCCTGAGCTCTGGTTCCCTGTTGAGGTCACTCAGTGCAAGGAGACCTGGGACGTCGCTGCCCGCTCTCCCCACCAGCGCTTCTTCCCTGGCGTGGGAGGCACCACACCCTCCTCTGCCCCATGCGGGGCCTGAAGGGGCCCCTTCAGATCACAGCCGCCACCACAGCCGCTGCCTCACACCGGAGGGCATGACACAGGGGTGGCTTTCCCAGCTGGCTGCCACACGGGAGCGCTAGATGCTTAGCCCGCCCCGTGGAGCGCTAGATGCTTAGCCCGCCCCGTGGAGAGACCTAAAATCAAGGCATGACTTAACAGCTTATTTTGTAAGAGAAAAGCTCAACCCAAAGGCAGATTGTTAGTTTGGACTTTATTGCAAGCAGAACTGCTATGATGTGCTTTTAGCACTGAAGTGAGTTCCAGGCTAAGAAGAGTAAGTGGCTTCTCTGCTTTCCCTCCCAAGCACAAGTGTATTCACCTTGCAGACTTGAATCACTGAAGATGTAAGCCAGCTGTTACTCTCATTTTGGGAGACACCCTGTGGACAGCATGAAGACTGTCCCTGATGGAAGTCTTTAGTAAGCAGGAAGGAGTCAAGGTTAAAGAATGTGTTTGCTTAGCCTGGACTACAGTATTTTGGAAAATGAACCAAGCCTTGGGTTTTGCTCTGGAAGCCTGTCCTGTCTGCTTCTGTAATCTCGCGATCTGCACCCAGATCTTGGCCCTTTATGGACACCACCGTCTGTTACTCTTACGATTCTCTGCTCTTTTGGGAGTTCAGACCTGGCACCTTATTTCACTTCTGAGCTACCCTCTGCCATCCAGAGACGTAGTGGACCTGTAGAACTATATTGTTCTGCTAAACCTGTGACCACTCACATCTCAAGGTGGCATAATGGAAAAAATAGAATAGAAACATGGAATATATTAAGATTCATCAGGGTACTTTGACAGTTTTTTTCTCTTAACTCCTTCCTTTCGAGTTACTACCAATGCATTTTCAACAACAGGTCCATGTTGTTGTAAGTGGCCCTGGAGCAGTATCCACAGCAGGTCTTGGTGATTTTGATTCATCCGCAAAGCATTTTATTACAGCAAAATAATAAAGGTGCTGGTTTCATTGGCTGCAGGGTACCAGAGAGTAACCCCAAAGCTGAGGTGTGCGCTAAAATCCAGGGGAAGAGGCTGAAACATTCCACAAAGAATTACTTAAGCCCTCCACAAGAACATCTTTAGATTTTGAATGTATCCTTAGCGGACAAGGGATCATATAAATGTGCAGCTTATAATCCGGCCACACATGAATTAAAAGTTGAACCCATTGGCCAAAAGCTCCTTGTGAGTCACCTTTCTTCAGATGATTTTGGCATTCTTCCCCTGCTCGTTCACAGGTATTAGCTGTTCATTCACATAGCCCTGTGCCTTTGGAGTGTGTGTTTAGTGGCATCCTGGCTCCTCAAGTGTGTTGGCTAAAGAACAGGCAGGATATTGCCCCGGGAAGCAACTGGAGAAGGTTGTGTTCTCATCTTGCCATAGATAGCATTGACCCAGTGGACTCTGGAAACGATTCCTGCATGGTGCGAAACAACTCTGGAGATGTAAAATATGTGGCATCCATGGTTAATGTACTTGAACACGCTCCTGCTCTAAGGGACTACAGGATCAGACAGTGTCTCTATTTTCCACAGAACACTTTATCTCTGATGCTTGTAGGAACCCAGCTGCCAACTAAAACTGGTTTCATAATGCGCGGCCTAATCATCCTTCCTCAAGACATTGAACTGCAGGAAATTGATGGAAATTCAGTGGGGTTATTATGCAAGGTACTAGGCTACACCAGTGTTTAGCAGATAATGAGATTGGATTTATGCAGTCTACTGGAAGACTTGAAATAGAAAAAGGCAATGGATTCAAGCAAGTTATAATTTTGACACCAGCAAGCACAAAAGTGGTAGATGGAGACTTTGTTACTCTGTCCTTCAGTGCCACGAGGCTGTTGGGTCCGGTCATTTGTTGGTATGACCGCCATGGATTGATAACCAGCCATCTCTCTTAAGTCCTTAGATCTAAATCCCAAAAGTCAAACTTACCAAGACCTGGAATCTTGGAGCTAGAGCCTGTCTACTTCATCATGTCCCAAGCTGGCTTGAGCCCTCTCCATACTCAGGCTGTGATGCGGGAGCATGTGGAGAAAAACATCTGTGAAGCTACAGATGAACATGGTACCATGCAGGCAAAAGCACCTCTCATGGTTGTTCTTTTTGAAACAAACAAAAGGAGAAATAGTCACACTTTTTGTTGCTACCCAGAATAATGAAAAAAAATAAGAGATTGTTCAGAAACTGGATTATTCAGCTCATTTCCAGAGAAAGTACATCCCAGTGCAGTTTCTAGAAACATCAGAGAAAAATGCTAGTGGTATCTCTGTTCCTGAGGTCCCCACCAAATGGAAACCCTACAGACCCCCATACCAGATACATACAACCTGGTGTGGAGGGCAGGCAAGGAAAGTGGACTGCCCATCAATGCCTATTTTGTGAAGTATCAGAATCTGGACTATGAAGTTAATGTGATGGGAAGTTGGCACAGGGTTTGAATCCCAGGAAGTGAAAGTGAGCTTCACTTAGCTGAAATGGAGCCATCTGGTCTTTATGAACTCTTGATGGTTGCAAGAAGTGATGCAAGTGAAAACCCACCTGCCATGCTTACCTTCTGAACCAGCAAAGAAAAGACAGCATCATCAAAAAACACCCAGACGTCCTCTCAACTCGTAGGCACCCCCAAGTATCCTGTTGTTTCAGAAGCTGCAAACAACAATTTTGGAGCGGTGCTTACAGATTCATCTAGGCACAGTGGCGCTCCAGAGGCACCAGATCACCTGATTATCTCCACTGCATCAGAGACGTTGGTCTATGTCACTTGATTTCCTTGGGCAATTGGGAATTCTTCAATCGCTGCCTTCAAGGTCAAATATAAATGGATGAGGACCAGTGACTGGCTGGTGGCAGCTGAACATATCCTTCCTTCCAAAATTTCTGTGTAAGTTTGTAGTATAGAACCAGGTTCAACATACAAATTTTGGGTCACTGCTATCAACCATTATGAAGAGAGTTTTCAGAGATCAGCGTCTCATCCTTATCCGGTGACTGGGTTCCCCAGACTTTTTTCCAACTGTGCAATAACGGACCTCACATTATATACACAGAGGCTGTCGGCGTTACTCAGATTGTGCTAATGTGGACATGCATTCCACGAAGTAACAACAACACTTCCATTCTTTTGTGTCTATTACTGACCCACAGATAATGACAACACCAATGTTTATAAGAGGGATGTTACAGAAGGTTCAAAGGAGTGGCACGTGATTGGCCATCTGCTGTCAGAAACTTCCTATGGCATTAAAATGGAGTGCTTCAGTGAAGAAGAAAGTGAGTTTAGCAATGTGATGATCTGCGAGACTAAAGTGAAATGTGCTCCTGGAGCTTCTGAGTATCCGAAAGGCTTGAGTACCCCTCTGAATTCCTCAGGAAGTGAAGGAAATGCGAGGCCAGCAACCAGCCCTGACAGAAGCAGTGACATGTTATATCTGATCCTTGGCTGTATGCTGGGTGTCTTGGGCCTCATTCTTATGGTTTTCATTGAATCGTGCCTGTGGAAGAATCGCCAGCAGAATATCATACAGAAATATGATGCTCCAGGATACCTCTATCAAGGATGAGATATTAATGGACAGATGATGTAATAATACACCACTCTCTCAGGAGCAAATGAAATAAATGGAAGTGTTCATGGGGGTTTACTGAGCCATGGCGGTCTCAGCAGTGGCTGTTCCCACCTTCACCATAGGGTTCTCAATGGGGTCAGTGTAATTGTGAATGGGAGCTTAAATGGAGGATTTTACTCTGGGCACACCAACTCTCTTACAGCAATGGGAATGGAACTGGAGGTTGTAATCCTAAGCAAATTAATGCGGGATCAGAAAATTAAATGCTGTATGTTCTCACTTATAATTGGCAGCTAAGCATAGAATACAGAGAGACATCAGTATGGGCAAAGTAGACTCTGTGGTCTACTTGTGAGTGAACGGAGAGGGATGGGCTTAAAAAACTACTTATTGGAGGCGGACTCTACAACCGGACTCGCTTGTCTCTCACATGGCATGCTCCGGGCAGCCCTGAACCCGCCGTGTTACATGTCCACTCCCCTCCGCCTGGAGGAGCGCTGCCGCGGGGGCGCGCCCCAGGTCCCCTAAACTGAGCCCTGATGCCGGGCTCCAGTGTCAAGGTGCCAGAAGAACCAGGACCCAGCGCCCGCCTGACCTACCCAGCGCCTGCATCCTGGCCTGCAAGACACCGCGCCCTCCTCTGCCCTGCGTGGTGTGTGGAGGGACCCCTTCGGATCACAGCCGCTGCCGCCATAGCCGCCACCATAGCAGCCGCCATCGTAGTAGCCGCCGCGGGCGTCGGAGGGAAGGATCTGAGGGGGGCTTTCCCAGCCGGTGGCCCCACAGTGACTCTGGATGCTTAGCCCGCCCGGCCGAGAGATCTAAAATCAAGACATGACTTAACAGCTTATCTTGTAGGAGAACAGCTCAACCCAAAGGCAGATTGCTAGTCTGGACTTTATTACATGCGGGACTGCGGTGATGTTTATAGCACTGAAGTGAACTCCATTGTAAGTACAGAAAGTGGCTTCTCTGCTTTCCCCCCCGAAGCACAATCATATACACCTTGCAGACTTGAAACACTGAAGATGTAAGCCAACTGTTACTCTGACTTTTGGAGACTCCCTGTGGACAGCCTGAAGACTGATCAAAGTCTTTAGTAAACAGAAAGGAGCCAAGGTTAAGGAATGCGTCTGATTACCCTGAATTGTAGTACCTTGGAAAGTGAATCAAGGCCTGGGTTTTGCTCTGGAAGCCTGCCTTGCCTGCTTCTGTAATCTGGCGCTCTGCATGTGAATCTTGGGCCCATATGGACATTGCTGTATGTTACTGTCATGACTCTCTGCTCTTCCATGAGTTCAGACTTGGCACCTTATTTTACTTCTGAGCCACTCTCTACCGTCCAGAAACGTGGTGGACCTGTAGAACTACATTGTTCTGCCAAACCTGTGACCACTCATAGCTCATGGTTGCATAATGGAAAATAGTAGGATAGAAACATGGAACATATAAAGATTCATCAGGGAACTTTGACAATTCTTTCTCTTAACTCCTCTCTTTTGAGTTTCTACCAATCCCTTGCCAAAAATAGCGTTGGTATTATTTTGAGTGGCCCTGTAACAGTGTCCGTGGCAGTTTTTGGTGATTTTGGTTCATCCACAAAGTGTGTTATTACAGAGGAGGAAAAAAGTGCTGTCAGGATAATAGAAACGATGTCAGCTGCGTTCGCACAGAAAATCCAGAAGAGTTCAGCAGAGGAGACAGCTGTGTCTATTCAGAAACGGACAGCAACAATTTACATTGGAATCCTCTTATTTTGCCACCTATCTCAGAGGACGGTGCTGAAAAGACAACATGGCCTCCGCCTGGTATTCCTCTGGACAGCCCCTCAGGGGTCCTCCAGCGTCCCCAGGAAAGTGGAGGATGTGCAAACAACCAGTCATCTTCTGACTTCAAGCCTGTAACCAACTGCACAAAACAGGCCTGGGAGTGAGCTGTGTGAAGGATCTTAATTCAAATCGGAGAAAATCATTCTTTCTTTTTTTTTTTTTTGCAGTATAATGTCATGTGAATGTGTCTTAAAATGTGTGCCCTTTTATATTATTTATGCCTTAAAAGTTTTCTTACCCGTTGCTTCCTTGCTCTCAGTAAGAAACAACCTTGTTTTGCATAGCTTTCAATCACCTGGAGGGCAGAGGGATCATTCCAAATTTTCTAACAACTGTAGTGGCAGTAAGAACTCCTCATGCAACTGATTCCATCTCTTGGCTGCTTCAGCGCAGAGGAAATGCAGCGGCCAATTGAAAGTTGCCAGCAGTCAGGTTTTCAGATGGAAAACCG
Organism: Symphalangus syndactylus; assembly: GCF_028878055.3. Lineage (NCBI taxonomy): Eukaryota > Metazoa > Chordata > Mammalia > Primates > Hylobatidae > Symphalangus > Symphalangus syndactylus. The sequence goes on along the minus strand of NC_072428.2, from coordinate 71,389,944 downwards.
TCTTTCAATAGTGTATTATCAGACTTTCTGAGAACACTTTGAAGTCAACTACGGTTGTTTATAATAGCAGACCTGACTGATGAATTTTAAAAGAGTGCCTTCCACTAAAGTGGTGATGTGACCAGACAACATTCTCTCTATCTGCACGTGGGCACAAGTGATGTTCAGTCTTCTAGTCACTAGTCATAAGCAGTGTCGTGGACATGGTAGAGTGTAAGATGTAGTTGAATGATTGCAGTATGCGGAAAAGGAACCCAGGCCAGAGAGACAAATAATGCTTTAGTATCCCTCTGCTTTAAAATTACATTGATTCATAAAATGGCCGATATGGGGCTATTTTTGACTGTTTCTAAGAGTAGGAACAAAATAAGACTTGAAGTCGTGGCTTGAAAAGAAAGATCCACATTTTCAGAAGAAAAAAGGGGAGGGCTGCCGGGAGCCTCTCTTGGAGGGAGCTCTTCCGTCTGCTCCATTAGCCTAGGAGCATGCTCATGGTGTCACACTGCCAGAAACTAGTCATTCTCTCACTTCCAACAGGGGCAACAGCCTGAAGGTGTGAGTGTCCGAAAATACTTATTTTGGAAGGAAAGGTGTTTGTCGTTGTTGTTGTTTATTTTCTGAAGTTTCCTGAATTTTTTCCAGAATGTCTTCCTTTTAAACAGGCACCTAAAGGCCTGGTCAGCAGAACTCCTGACCACTGCTGCCTCTGCGTGACAAGGACATTGGAGCTGTCTTTGGATTGATCTTCTCCACATTAATAAATGATTATGATATAATATTTAAAAACTACCTACTTGGTACTATGCTGACTACCGAGGTGACAGGATCCGTATTCCAATGACAAGGTTAATGGAGACATACAATTCTATAGTCATTTATATTTTAATAGCATTATACTCTTTTAACCATCCTCACCTTGTATACAATCTCATTGTATATTAGGATACAGCTATTAGAGCAATAAGGAAGAATGGATAAATACAGTCAGCTTTTTGTTTTTGTTTTCTTTTGTTTTGTTTTCTTTTGTTTTGTTTTTGAGACAGGTTCTCACTCTGTCGTCCAGGTTGGAGTGCAGTGGTAAGATCACGCCTCACTGCAGGGTCGACCTCCCCAGATCAAGCAGTCCTCCGAACTCAGCCTCCCAAATAGCTGGATACAGGCTGAACTGTCATGGCTGAGTAATTTTGTTGTTGCCATTGTTGGAGAGACAGGGTCTCACTTTGTTGCCCAGGCTTCTCTCCAACTCCTGGCTCAAGTGATCCTCCCACCTCAGACTCTAAAAGTGCTGGGACTATATATGTATTATATATATATATATAATATATATAATATATATATATTATATATATATAATATATATATATATAATATATAAATATATACATGTATATAATATATATATAATATATGAAAAATAGTGCTTGGAAAATTAGCTTACTAATTGAAAAGTATACATATGAATGACTGCTTTGAAATATATATATATTGTATACATGCACACACATATAAATGTATATAATATATATATATATATATATATATATACAACCTTCATCTGAGAGTAGGTATGCTTTTGGCTTCTGAGATGAACATATTCACAATGATAAATATTTACTATGAATTCAGCTAAACGTGAAACTCAGCAATATTCGTATCTATTTACCTCTATTTCTACCTAAATCTGTATTTCAAAAGTTGTGGCTAAGCCTTCCTAGTTAGTTAGATTTTTATCCTTTACCATTCAATGTGTGTGTGGTTTGGAGACTGCTTTCACAGATCAGGAAGTTGACAATTATGTCCCACATTCAGCGGACTAACAGCTCAGAGATCCTCTCTCTGGTTACTGCTACGACAGTGCATGGTCAGTCTTCCAGATCACCGGAGACGATTGTGATTTTATTTTTAGGTCTAGCTTCTAGGAATCACTCCCTGGAACAGAAGAATTTATTGTTCACCCAGTGTTCACTCAGAATTTGTGCTTTAGCTCTTCAGCCAGTAGGGCTAAATGCTCTTTATTGATGAATCAGTGGTTAGCTTGGGGAGTGCTTACAAATTTGTCCACGTTATACCTTGATTGCTCTTGAGTGGGTGCAGGCTGGCACAGATACACAGCCTTCCAGATCTCCAGAAATTAGTGATCCAAAGACACTTTTTCTTGGCTTTCTCTTTGCCTGGTTTTCTCTGGTGAACTTCTGGCTGGCTGTCAGAAGTTTGTTCGTTGGTACAAAGCAGGCTAAAGATTCCAAGCTCCTCTTTAATGTTCCTAACCGAGGTCTCCATTGTTTTTGACGATGCCCTTGGGAATGTACCTTTTCATGACTGATTCAAAATCAATCATTAATGAGAGGCATTGAGCAAAGCTCTCAGTTTTTACGGCCTGTCAGTCCTCCTACATGAATCTCTGCATCACTGCAAAGGAGTTGACAGTGGCTTCTCTAGCACTCACACACGCTCTACAAGTCTGTGCTGGAGTAGGTAGGGGGATGGTGTTTTGTCTTATCCCTTGAGGGATGGAAGATACAGCCAGTGGGAAACTTGGGCATAGCAACGCTAGACCTGCTGTTCGGGGTGGAGATTCTACCCTATCAGTGGAGGTTGTATGTGCATTATCTCATCCAGTCCTCACAACTACAAGAGAAACATATTTCTCTCATAAACTTATAAGAACAGCCAATTCAACTGAAGTTTAAATTATTGGCCATATTTATGCCAGGCATGGTGGCTCACGCCTATAATTCCCAGTACTTTGAGAGGCTGAGGTGGGAGGACCACTTTCTCTTACAATTGTAGGACAGAATAAGAAAATTCACTTAAAATTTGATTACCCACTGCCTGTATCTAGTATTCCTTCTATTAATTCAAGTCATTGTTTATGAAGGAATTTTCATATTTTTGTGAATTATTCTTAAACATTAAGAACTATTCTTATGAAGGGGCAATCATAAAGTAATTCATGTTCAAGAACACATTTTTTTTTTTTTTTTTTTTTATTATACTTTAGGGTTTTAGGGTACATGTGCACAATGTGCAGGTTTGTTACATATGTATCCATGTGCCATGTTGATTTCCTGCACCCATTAATTCCTCATTTAGCATTAGGTGTATCTCCTAATGCTGTCCCTCCCCCCTCCCCCCACCCCACAACAGTCCCCGGAGCGTGATGTTCCCCTTCCTGTGTCCATGAGTTCTCACTGTTCAATTCCCACCTATGAGTGAGAACATGCGGTGTTTGGTTTTTTGTCCTTGCGATAGTTTACTGAGAATGATGTTTTCCAGTTTCATCCATGTCCCTACAAAGGACACGAACTCATCATTTTTTATGGCTGCATAGTATTCCATGGTGTATATGTGCCACATTTTCTTAATCCAGTCTATCGTTGTTGGACATTTGGGTTGGTTCCAACTCTTTGCTATTGTGAATAGTGCCGCAATAAACATACGTGTGCATGTGTCTTTATAGCAGCATGATTTATAGTCCTTTGGGTATATACCCAGTAATGGGATGGCTGGGTCAAATGGTATTTCTAGTTCTAGATCCCTGAGGAATCGCCACACTGACTTCCACAATGGTTGAACTAGTTTACAGTCCCACCAACAGTGTAAAAGTGTTCCTATTTCTCCACATCCTCTCCAGCACCTGTTGTTTCCTGATTTTTTAATGATGGCCATTCTAAGTGGTGTGAGATGGTATCTCACTGTGGTTTTGATTTGCATTTCTCTGATGGCCAGTGATGAGGAGCATTTCTTCATGTGTTTTTTGGCTGCATAAATGTCTTCTTTTGAGAAGTGTCTGTTCATGTCCTCTGCCCACTTTTTGATGGGGTTGTTTGTTTTTTTCTTGTAAATTTGTTTGAGTTCATTGTAGATTCTGGATATTAGCCCTTTGTCAGATGAGTAGGTTGCAAAAATTTTCTCCCATTGTGTAGGTTGCCTGTTCACTCTGATGATAGTTTCTTTTGCTGTGCAGACGCTCTTTAGTTTAATGAGATCCCATTTGTCGATTTTGGCTTTTGTTGCCATTGCTTTTGGTGTTTTAGACATGAAGTCCTTGCCCACGCCTATGTCCTGAATGGTATTGCCTAGGTTTTCTTGTAGGATTTTAATGGTTTTAGGTCTAACATATAAGTCTTTAATCCATCTTGAATTAATTTTTGTATAAGGTGTAAGGAAGGGATCCAGTTGCAGCTTTCTACATATGGCTAGCCAGTTTTCCCAGCACCATTTATTAAATAGGGAATCCTTTCCCCATTTCTTGTTTTTGTCAGGTTTGTCAAAGATCAGATAGTTGTAGCTATGCGGCATCATTTCTGAGGGCTCTGAAGAACACATTTTAAGACACAGATTATTCTTATAATGAAAGAGAGAGAAACACAAATAATTTAAATTTCAGTTGAATTGGCTGTATTTAGGCCTCGCCTAGTGGCTTATGCCTATAGTCCCAGCACTGTTAGAGGCTGAGGTGGGAGGATGACTTGAGCCAGGAGCTTGAGAGAAGCCTGGGCAACCAGGTGAGACCCTCTCTCTCTAGCAACAGCAAGAACAAAATTACTCAGGCATGACAGTTCAGCCTATAGTCCAGCTATTTGGGAGGCTGAGGTCGGAGGATTGCTTGATCTGGGGAGGTCGAGGCTGCAGCGAGCCGTGATCTCACCAGTACACTCCAACCTGGGCGACAGAGTGAGAGCCTGTGTCAAAAACAAAACAAAACAAAAGCAAAAAGCTGACCGTATTTAATCATTCTTCTTTATTGCTCTAATAGTAATATTCTAATATACAATGAGATTATATACAAGATGAGGATGGTTAAAACAGTATAATGCTATTAAAACATAAATGACTACAGAATTGTATGTTTGCATTACTCCTATCCTTGAAATAACCCATTACGTAACCCATCTGTCATTAAACTTTTGGATCAGAGTTACTCTTTATAAATGGAGTTGGCCTTTTTTAGACTTTGTTCTCAGCAATCCTCATTAAAGTAGGCATTCCTAGATTGCTTTAAATAAATTCAAAAAACACATATCAGAAACTTTTGATATGTTTGTTGTGTGCCATATTGCCAGTAATTAGATTAAATGCTAGAAAATACACCATGAAATATGATATTTGATATACAGTTGGACCTCCCTATGAATGGGTTTGGCACCCATGGATTCAACTCATCATGGATTAAAAAATTTCAGGAAAAAAATGGAATGATTACCTTTTCACTGAACATGTGCAGACTTTTTTTGCTCGTCATTATTCCCTAAATAATACAGTGTAACAACTACTTACATAGCATTTACATTGCATTAAGTATTTTAAGTAATCTAGAGATAATTAAAGTACATTGGAGGATGTGCTTAGGCTACATGAAAATACTTCCTCATCTTTTGTAAGGACATCTGAGGATTATTAGCATCTAAGGATTTTGGTATCTGTGGGGAGTCCTGGATCCAATTTCCAGTCGATACTTTAGGAAAGTCTTCATACAAAATTAACACAATAAAAATATAGGTATTTCTGATAATAAGGATATTTTACTGTACATGTATTTTAAAAACTTCAAACACCTAAATAAATGTGCAGTTTTCTTAAAATGTAATGAGGCTTCTGAGTATTCTGTATTTTCTGAAGCAAAAAGCGAGTCTTACTTTCTATTCTGGTAATGACATGTTCCCAGGTAACTGTCTGTAGGATGCCATCCATGAAATTACTAAAATCTTACAGGTTTTCAGCCTTTTTATCTGTATCATTGTCACTCTCTTAAGATCTGTGTCCATCAATAGTTTGTTCCTGAGCTAAAGAAAATTGACTGAGCCTATCAATTGGATAAGCAGTCCAATTTATAACTTTATTAAATAATATTTCTCAGTATCCCTGTTGATTTTGGTTACATTCAGTAGCCAAAATCAAAAGGAATACAGGGGTAAATTTGGTAGCCTTTTAAACAGTTGTATCATATGTTTTTATCAATTATTTTGTGCATTTATTCTTTTATTCAAACTGACAATTAATGAATGTTAGTTGTATTTTAAGCATTGTGTACTTTCTTGGAATATACCTGTGTGTAGTACAAACACAATCCTTTTCTTGTAACCTGAGAAGCAGAAAAGATGCCTACTATTACACTGTGAGTTTTACAAAGAAAAGTGTAAGGTTTTCTGAGTCTTTAAAACTAATAGCCTAATCTAGTCCAGGAGCTAAAGAAAGAATTCCCTGAAGAAATGTTGGAACTTACACTTGATGAAATGGGACTTGCAGATGTGGAACAGAGAAAAGAAAATTCCAGTTCAGGGGGAAGAAACCTGTGCTCTTGCATTAACCCATCAGTTTGGATAAACACACTCGGGTATTCATTTACCTGGGCTGGCTTGGAAATCAAGGGAAAGAAAAGATACAGCATAAAAGAAAAGACATGCGCAGTATTCTAAGAGAGAGTAGTTTAATGAAAATCAAAACAAATGTATACCTCCACACTTTTAAAAATGGTACAAAGTTTCATAGAAAAAGATAAAGAATGTCAAGTATTCAGTAGGTTAGCATTCTCAGAAGTTGGTGTTTCTGATACCTTTAGTCATGTTACTGACCTATCTCTGATTCTTTGAGTGCAAATCCAAGAAAGCAAAGCAAAGCAAAGCAAAGCACAGTTGTAAGAGGGTAAGGGAAAGAACCAGAGAGGCTACAGATGAGAAAACTGTTGGCCACATTAACAAAGCTTACTATGCCACATTCATCATCTAGAAACACCCCAATCTGGCCTAGATGTCTTTCTGGATACTGAAATAATGGTGGGGAAGAGGTCTTGAGATGACACCGGTAGCCTTCTTGACACAAAAAAGTAGAAAAATTTTCTTGAAGTTAACCAGCATGTCATTTCTCATTGGGCAAGGATCATTGCAAAATCCAACAGCCCAGTGCCAACACTGCCCAACATGCACCTCTCAGTAATATCTTCCAAGGGTGAATGGCAGGGCTCGCCATCAGGAAAACACTTAGATTTTGTTGTAGTTGGGGCAATGTTGAGATGATCAGAACCAAAGAGTAGCCGTCTCAGAAATTCAAACAACGGGAATGTACCAAGTGGTTATTTTATTATCCCAGGAAATATGCACTGCAGGAATAAGAAAACAGTCACATGAAAACATAGTGTTATAAACTTCTAATGGATGTGAGCTTTACATAGTGTCTACGTATGCCAGGTTATCCCTGGAAATATAGGTCAGGACAGCAGGCACATAAAAGAAGAAATACGTCCTTAGATTTAACCATTGTGCTATTCTTCCTTATCGAGGAGTCCTTACAGACTCCCAGAGCCTAGTCCCAAGAGTTGTCCACATCCAGCTCCCAGTAGTGTTTGCCAGAGGAGAAGACCCAGGCTCCCCATGCAGCAAAATAGCCAGATCTGTCAGAATGCAAAGATTCAGGTCTAAACCTCAAACTTCTCACATCCTCAAACAGCCTGATATTGTAATTGGTTACTTCCCAAGTGAAGGAAATTTCCACGGTGGAAAAAAGAGAATGTTCCAGTGAAAAGCAGTTTATCAATTCTTATTTCAGATAAGAAAGAGATTCTCACTAGAAAACACAGGTCAAGATTAGAAAGAAACTTCTGTCTGGAAAAATGTTGGAATCAAAGAGTGTTAGGATATCTGCACAAGTAAACGCCTAAACTTCAATGATCGCAATTTCTATAAACTCCAAAAGTATAAAGGGGAGGAAGGTCATGTCTATGTCTAGTTAGCGACCATTGATAACAACTGAAAAACTGGAAGCTCTTGCACTGAAGCCAAGTCCATAGCAATAAAATTAACATTCATTGTCTCTTCTCTGTCAGGGCAGAGCAGGAGGCTTGGGACAGGAGATGAGGTGGGAAGCCATCCTTAGACCCAAATAAGAAAGTTATCACTTTGCCGGAAATATTATAATCTGCCACTTAAACTAGTCAATTCACACTTAAAGAGAAAATCTGACTCTGCCCTCTGAAAAGTGCAGCTTCCTTGCAAGAATTATCTGACTTTCATTCCAGATTCAGGCACAGACATCTTTTACCTGCTGGGTTTATCATGATCTATCCTGGGGTTCTATCTAAGGCCTCATCAACCAACAAATCACGTTCCTATCGTTCACAGATTCTCAGTTTTTGCATAGTTATATAAGTTACCCGTGTATGCTTTAGTTGATTAAATTGCACACGATTAAAATTATAAATGCTATGAAACTTCACCTGAAATGTATTTAAAAAAACACTGTCACTCAAATCAGTCATTACCTGCACTGAATTTGAAATTGAAATGTCCTGAATTAATTCAGGTCTGTATACTTCCTGTAATAATTGTATACAGGAAATTGTATCACGGTTGAACCATACATGAATGGTTCTACATCCTAAAGGGCCCTTCTGCATGTTTTACTTTCCTAAGAAATTTGTTATATGGCTGGTTCCACCATCTTTTATTTAGTTTTGTCTGTTTGATGACAATGAAACTATAAATATAAATACCTATTCACAGGCCATTTTCTTCTAGATGAAAGATCATTACACTGAGAAAGCTGCTCATAGAAAACCAGAATTGAAGGCATTGCATGTGGATCCAACCAAGAGGGTGACACTCACCTAGAAAGCGGTTGAACCTATCCGCCAGCCCAGTGATGGGCCCTGTAGTGAGCTCTGGATTCACAGGCTGCGGCATGTGCAGCAGCACGGACTCACTCCTGCAAGGAAGTAGGTTGAGTTGGTTAGGTTTCTGATGTCTGTGTTTAAGAAACAGATTCCAACAGAAAATGCTTCATTCAAACCCACTTCTGATATTGTAATGTACCTCCACAATCCTAGGATGGGTTTCTGGCTCTTAGGGTATCTTTCTAACTCTTCACTCCATTTCTAACCTACTGCCACTGAAAGATAAATGCCTCTCTCCCTATCTGCCACCAAATAGCTGATCTCTAATTATGACTCTGAATCCTAAAAAGAGGCAATCGTATTCTAGCAACTTCTGCATTGAACTCTTCAAAACATAACCCCCTGAGTTACTTGGAAAAGTAAGAAAAGGTTAATGTCTGATAAAAGGCATAGGTAACATTCAACACACAACACAAACACATGAGTACACACACACACCCACACAATCACACTGACACATTGTGGTGTTAGTAAATTATGTTTTCACTTTGTTGGAAACAGCTTGATGTTTTTCATACCATGCCTTGTGCTCCAGCTTGCACTGATGGCCAATAACATACCTTGCCACCATGTCTCCCAAATCCTGTAGAGAGAGACAGAAAAAAAAATGACTTCTTTAGAAAGTTGTTATTCCTGTTGGGTGAGGTGGCTCACACCTGTGATCCTAGCACTTTGGGAGGCCAAGGTGGATGGATCAGCTGAGGTCAGGAGTTCCAGACTAGCTCGGACAACATGGCAAAAACAAATCTCTACTAAAAATACAAAAAAATTAGCTGTGTGCGGTGGTGCGTACCTTTATTCCCAGATACTAGGGAGGCTGAGGTAGGAGAATTGCTTGAACCAGGGAGGCAGAACTTGCAGTGAGCTGAGATTGGGCCACTGGACTTCAGCCTGGATGACAGAAGACTCTGTCTCAAACAAACAAACAAACAAACAAACAAACAAACAAGTTGCTATTCTGAGGATCTGCTCTTGAGGTTTTGAAAACTTTAGAATTACCACATACTATCACTGCAACAGTTTTAAAATGTATTCTCATCTCTAACACTTATTATACCGGTAAGACCTATTGACATAATCTATTTCTGATAGATTCAGGACCCTAAATTAGAGTGAGAGGGAAAGGTGTGAGTAGTGACTGCGCATTGCTGCAGCTGTCTACAATGTGGTCTTTTTCAGGGCTAGTCCCCGAAGGGTAATGTGGCTCAAATCAAGAGCATTTCAAACCTACGACTTCCCAAAAGGAGGAAGAAGGAAATGTTAGTTTTTCCCTAATTTCTTTGTATTATCCTATGGAAACAAAAATAGAATTTTCACATGAATTTTTTTCTTCCAGAGTTTGAATGAAATGTGCTGGAGGAGGAAGCTTGTGGTAGAAAACGTTCTATGGAAATCTAGTTGCACAATTCCATAAAGCTTTCTTTCAGTCCTTACCTGGAGCAGTTCCACATCTGGTTTATGACACATTTCCATTAGTTCCTGATACATTTCTTTCAAGTGTTTACTCTTGATCCATGTTGATCCAGCTTCTCTGCAGTTGCTGAAAAATCTCTTGGTATTCCTCGTTCAGTCTCTCTAAATGTTGCTTTTCTCCTTTATGGAGAACTGGTTGCAGCTTCCTATACTTATTCCTGATCATCTGTGCCCAAAAAACCACATCGCTCTGTAGGGACATGTCTTTGTAGGCTAAATGCTTAGGTCTACTTCCACCTCACAGAACACACACATTCATCCTCCTCATTCCTTCTTTTATTTTCCACCCTTTACAAACAGGATGATGAGTTAAGCAAGACCTTCCTTCAAAATTTATGTAATTCATTAATTCTCGAACACCTGCGAAAAAGCCCTTTAGATTTAAATGTTTAAATATATGTCCTCTTAAATCTGAAATACCATTAGAAAACAACTAAAATTTATGATTGATTGTTAAATTGTCATCAATAATATATATAATCTTTGTTATTCAATTAGTTTGTAGTCTCAAACATTTGTACTTCACAGTGCAAACAATCACTCTAAGTAGAGATGCTGTTAGTATATTATAATCAGGATCAGAAGCCATCACACGGAAAGGATCTTAGTAAAAAATTTAACCCCCATCTCTCAAACCGACTACTTATTTTCTGTCTCCCATCTTTCTTCCTTCAAAAGCCAAAGGCTCTGAATTGCCCTGCCATTCTGAGAACATGAATCTCCATTCCATTGTGTTTCTCCTCTCAATATTGACATATTTATTCTCTCACTCCCCCGGTCATTTGTTGTCCCTTCTCCTCAGCTTTTCATCGTGTTACATTTTCTCCTACTTGAGCTGGCATCATCTGGGTCCTTTGATGTCAGATTTCACCAGCACAGGCACATTTCTTAAATTACTGATCCCACCTGCTTTTTTACCCCTGGACAACATCATATTCACCATTAAATGCCTTTATTCCTCAATTATATACTATTTAATCAATATTACATAATTCATTTATACAGAAATCTCTGCCTGAAATACTTACTAATTTTAAGCATCTACTTGTCCTTCAGAATTTATATCTATTTTTATTTATCTGAAAAGCATTTACAGAAAACCTGCACAATTGTTATATTGAACAGTCTGGTTGTTTTCCAGCCTACGAATAAACACATGACAAAATCTGGTATATGAAAATTTCAACTCAAGTTGCTAATATAAATGCTCTCAGCATGCCTGTGTCAAGCTGGTCGTGAGGACTCCTGGTGTCATACTTACCCTCCAGAGGAAGGCTGTTCTTCTCTCCTCACTTAGATTTCTCTGATTTTCTTGAATCTTTTTCCATAAAATCCTCATTTGCTTTATGAACTTCTCCTGCAAAAGAATTACTAGCTTGAACAACAGAAAATGAAACACCATAAATTCCACACTCTGAGTGGTATACACAAGCAAGGGACATAATACATAAATACATTAGAAAGGGGAAAGAAAAACAAATTTTTCACTGCTCATCCTCAATGGATATTTTTCAGTTTGAGGTTTCGGAAGGCAGAACAGATTAGGGAACTGAAAAGTGAAGATTTCCTGTAACTTGGCATTAGCATCCTGCTTCAGAACCCACTATGCTAGCCCCCAGATTTTGTAGTGTGCTAGTCCCATACTCGTTTGTCCAATAATATTGAATATATTTCCAAAATACGTTTCTTTGCGCTAGTAGTTTTGGTGGCTTTTCAATGCCTTTAGCATTGAACTGTAGAATCAATAATAATGACATTTACTTGTTCACGCTCTGTTTGGGTCCAAGCTTCATGAAGGAAGGTAGAGTTGCATATTTTATTCAAAATTTCATCATTGGTACCTAGAACAGCACCTGGCACTCAGTAAAGAATGGAGTAATCACCATGATGATGCTCATCGTCCTTCTAATCTCTTTAACTCTGCCACCTTCCAGCTTTCAGGTGATCGCAGAACTATCTCTTACCTGGTGTTCCTCAGCTGCCTCTTCAGTGGGATAGTGTTTGTGAGCCCCGTGCTCCTGAGAGGTGGCGCACAGCAAGCAGAGCAGACTCTTGTCCATGTCAGAGAACATCTTCTTTTTTTCCGTGTGGTCCCACATGTTTGTTTCTCCGAGCTCAGGAATTGCCAGAGACTGGCTTTTCTCGCAGTGGTCACTAAGTTCTTCAGAAGAATTTTGGTTTTGAAGTCCTTGTTCAGTGATGGTTCCCTGCATGCAGGGCAGTTGGCAGGACTTCAGGCTTCTTCCCAGGAAAGGCAGAGACAGGGCCTACAGAAGCTGTGCCCACAGCAGACAGTGGCAGGGTCTACCAGGTAGTTCAGGCAGATGACGCAGGTGAGTTCCTTCTGGAAGGCATGTGAGAAGTCTGAGTCCATTTTCCTAAGGAAAGAAAACCACAAGAATTTAATCTTCTACCCTGGAGAGACAAAGGTCCAAGCAAAGTTTGAATCAGGTTGCAATTGAATAATATCCTTTCTTTCTAGAGAAGAATAGGCTTTGATTTGCAACAACAGAGATAGGAAAAATAGAAAACCAAGGCACTAAGAGATATCGACCTCTGTAAGAAAACGTGACTGTTCTCCAATCAACACAGGGCCAGCTTTCCAAACTCTATTTTCTTGCATAGAAGAATGTCGTATTTTTTGAGGGGTTAGTGTCCACAAAATTGCTTGGGCTTCAAAGGTTTCATCAACCTGTAAACTCAAGGGTTGAGTCTTGAATTGTCTGAGAATCAGTAACACTCTTAATTGCCAGTGATTGGTTTTAGAGAAGGCAAGCGAACTAAGCTCTTCTACTGTCACTTTTTCATTTAACTGTAACAACCATCCATCGTGACTTTTCCAGAAGGACCTTGCTTGAAAATGTTAGAGCAGAACTCATACTTAGAGTCAAATCAGAAAAAGCTAGCCTTTACTCTCCAAGATAAAACAGACAAATCGAGGTAAAGGCACTTCTCCAAGGCAAAACAAACAATCATTGCTTTTCTAGGCTGCTCTGTTAATTCAATCAACAGAAACTTTCTGGCGTGTTTACTGTTCCTTTACTGTCTGTTAATTTGGGGATGTACTGGTTAATATTATGACATTTTTAAAAGACAGGTAATTAAAATTACAAAAAGATTGATAAACTGTAGGAGAGTACACAAAGGATAGAAATATTTTCTAAGCCCTTTGGAAGCATTATCATTACTCTTTCACGCAGTCAGAAAACGAGTAAGTATTAGGCAATAATAATAGGCACTAGACAGTAAGTCAGAATTTTAAATGTATGTTATGAAAAAAAAAAAAAGAGGAAAAATAAACGTAGGCCAGGCAAGGTGGCTCAAGCCTGTAAATCACAGTATTTTGGGAGGCCAAGTCAGGCAGGGTGTTTTGAGCTCAGGAGTTCTAGACTGGCGACATGGCAAAATGTCTAGGTCGGCCTATCTCTATAAATATATATGTGTGTATAACAGCCGAACATGACGGCCCATACCTGTAGTCCCAGCTACTTTGGGAGATGAGGCTGAAGGATTGCTTGAAGTGAGAAGTAGAGGCAATAGTGAGTCTTATTTCCACCACTGCACTGCAGCCTGGGTGGCCCTGTCTAAAGCAAACAAAGAAACAAAGAAATGAACAACCTAAATCCTGGTTTCTACACTGTATAAATATATGATCCCTCTATTTCTGACATTTCTGCATGATTGCCAGTGAGACTTTTCTGCAGAAATACTCATTTCTTGCTTTCTTTGACAGACTGAAGTTTGTGAAGAGACTTTTACCATTTTTTAGAAAAAAATGTTTGCCCGAATCATCCAATACACTCTCTACCTATATATAGCCATACATCGTAACACAGGCACATTACCACTAGTACGGTAGAATGTAACACATTTATACACATAAATTACAACACCCATAAGCCATTTATAGAACCCACAGAGATTAAAAAACTACTAGATATTTGGAAACTGTTGCAAAACGCTTACAATCTATACAAATAACTTAGAAATACATTAAGTAAAAAATTAATCATAACCTTAATTTGAGGAACATGTAGCAAGACAGATGACGAAAATGTTAATTTGTAAATAGGTTAAGTAAATGGAGCTTGTAAACCTACAGATTATGTTGAGAATAATTTTAAAAAAGAAATGGAGCCGTTCTTAAAACTCTGAAAATGAGATCATTTCATCTAAAAAAATCTAATTCTGCAGATAAATTAAAGTCCCCAAATTTTGTTTGTTTTGGTTTGTAACCTAATAGTAGCTCCTACTCTGGAAATCGTGTGCTTACCTCAGAAAAATATCTATGTTCTCACCAAAGCCTGCTGTCAAATAAGATGAATTCAGTTCAGGGATCAGAGCCTCACCATGCAGTGCTGGTAGCTTTTGGAAGTCTCCAAGGCCAGTTGCAAAGACACTCTGTGGGTTCTGGAGAAGAATGAGCTTGACTCTTGAAGTGTCCTTATATAAATCTCTGAAGACCAACCCCTTTCTTTCAACTGACTGCATTTCAGGGGGCATAGGGGGGTGTTAAGATAGATGATGATTAAGTCTTTTCAAAACAGAAGTTTTTTTGTTTTTTTTTTTTGGATGGAGTCTTGCTCTATTGCCTTGCCTAGGCTGGAGTGCAGTGAAGTGATCTCGGCTCACTGCAAACTCTGCCTCCCAGGTTCAAGCAATTCTCCTGCCTCAGCCTCCCAAGTAGCTGGGATTACAGGTGCCCACTGCCATGGCTGGCTAATTTTTTTTTTTTTTTTTTGGCATTTTAATAGAGTGGTTAGTAAAGTGCTGGGATTACAGTCATGAGCCACCGTGCCCAGGCGATTCACTTTTATTGTAATGTAAGAATTTAATCTAAGAACACTGTCGGCCTCCACTCCAGAAGGGACATTTCTCCTGCTCCTCATGCTCCAGATGAAGGCTTTCAAAGGCCTCTCAACAACCACAGGATGTAAGATTCCCTCCTATAATGCCTGCCATTGCTCATCCCAGCTCAATGGGTAAAGGAGGGAAAGTCTACAAAGCTCCATCTCAGGGATCTCCCTGGGCCACGGTAGTGTAGGGCATGTTGCTCTGAGATATATTGAAATGCATTTCTACTTGACAAAGTAATGATGGCAGGGCTTCATCTGAATGCATTTATTCTACCGCTCATGGAGAGGAGTGACATGCCATTTCAGACACATGAGAACACTCTCTGCCTAGTTACCGGTGGCTCCAGATCTTCATGCAGTTATGGAAACCCGTGCTGCAGATTCTAGAGAAGCAGCTCAGACCTCGTGCAGACAAGAGTTCTTCAAGAACCACCTTGGCTATGCAAAGACTATCAGGCTCAGCAACAGTCTGAGCTGGATGAGAGATAGAGCAAAGCTCCCAGGAGCAGCAGAAGCTGTAAGGGAGGGAAAAGGGAAGGAAGAAACTCTAGATTTCAGGATATCCCCTTTATCTCTATGAGAATCTCAGCACCCACAAGGCCACCGTTCCTTTTTCTGACTCCTCTTGGATCCAGGACTTTTCCAGGGTTAAGCCATCCAGGGATAGGATAGGAGATGCCATTTGGCTCTAGGAGCAGAGGAGAGAAACTCAGCAGGAAGAGTATCTCTATGGGAGGAAAATTCAGTTGAGCATGTTTGTAGGGTCACAGGGCTGGATATGGGTAGAGTCTAGTGTACATGTTCAGAAGCCACAGTTCCCCCAGATCTTCTGATTCTAACAAGTACACAGAGCCAATCAAATGAAGGAGGGGCGGGTCAAGGGAATTCAGGGACAAGGGGAATGAAGGATATTAGTTGCAGGAGGAGGCTGTTGAGGTCAGTAGGCAGACATTCTCCTTCTCCTCTTATATTGAGAAACAAGTAATGAAGCTTTAAGATGTTGCTTGTGCTCTGGGCCAAAGGCAGCAGAGCACTTGTCTCTGGTCTCCATATACACTTGACCTATTTACTTTCAGTATTCCCAGTAAGATTTTGATTCATTTCACACGGAATAACGCTCACCTACCATGCTGAAATTGCCATACATATTATGAGACTTTACTGATCGTAAGTAAGTTACTCTCAACCTTGAGATCTGGCTTCAGTTTTCTCTATTCTCATTCCTTCTCCTCTATATCAGAAGTTTCATAATAGACAGTGGGGGCAAATATGGTGTGGAGAAATAATCAGTTTACATTTAGATATTTTCAATGTAGTTGTCACTTCCTAAAAAGCTAGGTAAAAGCTGAAATACATGAAATAGACACGCGCCTTCATTTCTAGCCTCCTTTAGGTGTCTGCCAAAATATATTCTATACTAGGTCTTTTCTGATCATAATATTATAAATTCAATTTTGGGCGGGGTGCAGTGGCTCATGCCTGTAGTCTCAGCACTTTGGGAGGCCGAGGTGGGCGGATCACGAGGTCAGGAGATCGAGACCATCCTGGCTAACACGGTGAAGCCCCGTCTCTACTAATAATAATAAAAAAAATAGCCTGGCGTGGTGGCGGGCGCCTGTAGTCCCAGCAACTCCAGAGGCTGAGGCAGGAGAATGGCGTGAACCCGGGAGGCCGAGCTTGCAGTGAGCTGAGATCGCGACACTGCACTCCAGCCTGTGTGACAGAGCGAGACTCTGTCTCAAAAACAAAAACAAAACAAAACAAAAATCAATTTTGTCTATGATACTTTATTTATTTTCCTTTCCTGCTGTGTTTTTCTCTAAAGCACTTATCACAATGCGTTTCTCTATCAATTTTTTTTTTTTTTTCAAAACCGGGTCTTGCTCTGTCATCCAGGCTTAAGCATGGTGCCATATCAGCTCACTGCAGCCTTGACTTCCCAATTTCAAGCAATCCTCTCATCTAAGCCGGTGTCTGAGAATACAGGAACATGCCACAACCCCAGCTAATTTTGTTTCTCTTTTCTTAGAGATGGGCTCTCTGTTGCTGAGGCTGGTCTTGAACTGCTAAGCACAAGTGATCCTCCTGCTTCAGAATCCTGAAGTGCTGATATTACAGGCCAGAGCCACTGAGCCAGCTTCACTTTTTCAATGTTGTATTTTGACTTGCTGACTTGTGTTTCTCACCCTGCGACCTCATTAGCTCTTTAGGTGCAAGAAAATCTGTCTCATTTGTTCATTTCTGCATTGGCTTAGAATGCTTATTAAGACACAGTAGGCACTTGATATTTTGAAGAAAAAAGTATCGTAAGTTACATCCTTTAGGATATCACTTTTAAAGCATCAAGATGACTTATAAATAATTTAGCTGATGATATCTCTCTCTTTCACACAGAGCCAATTTCTTTCTTAGTACTTGGGAGTGTCTTTAATATTATTTGTTTTTATTTTCCATCAGGAAATCTTTACTTCTTTCAGAATGTATATGTAATTTCCTTTAATCTCTTCTCTTCATAGTATTCATTTTATGTTTGAATTAGTAAATGATCCATACAGATTCTTCAGCCATGCATCTAGGCCCCATCTTGAACTACCCTATGCTACCTTTTCTGCTACATCTCTAAGCACTGCCTCTCTCATCATATGTGTGTTAATCACATATGTGAACTAAGTGGAAATCCAATAGTACAATGGTTTATCTAGTATATAGTTTCCAGCACCCCCCGCCCCAATTTACCTGCCTGAAATTCCAAGAAATTTTCTATTAATTTTTTTTATGTAATGTAGTTTAATTTTATTTAGAAAATTAGAGAATATAGTTTTAAAACTTTTGACCTATATATACTGTTGACCCTTGAATAACACTGGTTGGAGCTATGTGAGTCACGTATAATTGGAGTTTCTTCCGCTTCTGCTACCCCTGAGACAGCAAGACCAACCGCTCCTCTTTCTCCTCCTTCTCTGATTACTCAACATGAAGATGATCAGGATGAAAACTCTTATAATGATCCACTTCCACTAATTAGATTTAGTATTCCATTAATGAATATTAAATATATTTTTCTTTTGATTTTCTTAATAACATTTTCTTTCCTTTAGGTAACTTTACTGTAAAAATAGAGTATACATATAACATAGAAAATATGCATTAATCAACTGTGAATATTATCATTAAGGCTTCTAGTCGACAGTAGGCTATTGACAGCTAAGTTTTGAGGAAGTCAAACGTTATACACTGATTTCTGACTACATGGGATCTCGGCACCCCAACCACCATGGTGTTCAAGGGTCAACTCTAAGTTTATTAAATATCATTCAAATAATCTGAGAATCTCTTTGTGAACAAAGACTTTATCTTTCTGTGAAACCCTGTTTGTCTCACGCAGTAATTATTGCATTTCATAGTGATAGTGTATTTTATCATGCTTACTGATATTTTATATCATTTCCCAGGAAACAAAATTGTTTTAGCTGAATATTTTGATATTAGCAAGAAATCCTAATAAAAAGTTTGCTGCCATGTTGAAATGATTAGATAGAACCCTTTTGCTATTGTTCTGCTGCTCACAGTAGCATAACAATTGACACCTTGGTTGTGCCCATTGCTCTGTCTGCTACACTGAAGCATATGCTCTCCATGGATTTCTGATAATATCGTGCATTATATTAATATTTTTGAAAGTAATAGCTATATATTTCTAAAGTGTCCAAGAACTGTCACAAAGTTCCATATTTTGTCACAGTATTTTCATTTCTTGAATTATTTCTTAAGAAAAAGTATCAAATTTGGAAAAGAAAGACTGCTTTGAAAAAGACTTGAGTTCTAAAATGATAATAGCAAGTATTTCAAAGTAACCTCCTGCCTAAGAGAAGAGAAATTACTAAAGAAGTCGATATTCCCCAATGAGAACATTTTATAATCATTAGAATCAATGATTAGAGTCAGGTGTGGTGACTCACACCTGTAATTCCAGCTATTTGGGTGGGTGAGACAAAAATCCTGAGGTCAGGAGTTCGAAACCAGTCTGGCTAACATGGTGAAATCCCATCTCTACTAAAAAACAAACAAAAAAACAGACAAACAAACAAACAAACAAACAAAAAACTAGCCAGGTGTTGTGGCAGGCACCTGTAATCACAGCTACTCAGGAGACTGAGGCAGGAGAACCGCTTGAGCCCAGGAGGTGGCCAGCCTGGACGACAGAGCAAGATTCCGTCCCATAAAAAAGAAAAAAAATTATTAGAGATATAATATAAGAAGACATTTACAACAAAACATGAAGTAAGCAGAAAGAATTTAAAGTTGATTAATTTTATTCAACAAATATAGGAAAAACTTAAAGGGAGTTAATCAGTTAGTATAAGCACTGCATTATCTTCAGAGGAATATTGGGAGAATTATTTCCTTATTGTTCACAATTCTTTCCAATTTTTTTTATGTGGGTAAAAGGTCAACAATGAGAATGAAAATGTAAGCAGATTCCATGAAGCTGATTTTCTATCTTTAAAAGAAAAATGATGTTTTCTCTCCCTGACAAAATGCCTCATCATTTGAATTATGGTTTGTTAAGGACACACAGCTTTTTCTTCCTTGAGTATTTCTATATTTGTTTCATTTTCTCCAAATGATAGTAAAGATCCAGTCTGTGTCTCTATAAGATGTTTACAATTCCTGAAACACCTGAGCAGTGCATTGCACGTAATAATAGTAATTTCTCACTAAGTAAATTAAGTTGAATGTTGAATTTCTCAACAAAAACTTTGAAATCTAAGGAAGAGACATGTCTTCATCCTGCTTTTCTTGTATGACTTCTTTCCTCTGTATCAAAGGATACAGGGTGTTAACATAGGATACAGAGAAAGAGAAGTGTGTGTGTGTGTGTGTGTGTGTGTGTCTTTGTGCATTTACATGTGTGTAGCCACATCAATTTTTGTATTTGTAGCAATGGATTGTGAATTTGATTCAGAAACCCATAGCATTGTATTGAAATTATGTTTTATTTGATCGTCTCATCTGTTTATGAGAGCTGCTAACAGATAGTCTGTGTTTCATTTACTATATACTATTTCAAAATCTGAGTTCGTGATGCTAAATTCATAAATGTTGATTAGAGCTGATATCCAAATTATGGGGGTTGTAGTTATTCCTATTTTTCCTTTGTCAATAGGGTGCAGTTGAAAGAACAATATAGACCTCCCATTTCATTCTAAAACTATCTAGTGTGAGTTTAGGTAAGTTATTTAACTCCTGATCCTTTAGTATCTCATCTATGAAATGGGGCTACTAGCCTGCCCAACTTGCAGAATTGCTCTGAAGATTAAAAATCCTGTATTGTATAAACATTCAAAACAGTAATTGGCTCACAGGAGGTGATCAGCCAGTTCTAAATGCCAACTGTTAGTAAAACTACATTACAAAAAGTAAGAGATAAATGAATGAATATAATAATTAATGCTTTCATAATGTAATGATGGTTTCTCATTAGTTAATTACATTGTGACAGAATGGTATATTGAATTCAGTGACTCATTGTTCATCTACTCAGAGCTTGTTGATACACTTTCAATTAGATCGAATCATTCTTATTGCAATAGCAACCCCATCACTCCTTTTGGACTGTAAGTTCTGTGAAAGCAGGGAGTGTTTGATTCATAGCAGGCATCCAGATACTGTAGAAAGACTGAAATAAGCACCATGTTTTGTGTTCCTACTAGGTTTAGCTTTAAAAATTAGAATATTGATAGTTATCACTTGGTAAATATTTATAATTTGTCAGGCATCTTACTAAACATTACTAGATTATTTTAATTTAATATTAATATTATTTCTGTGAGCAGATTACTAGGAGACCTAAGGTGAAGAAAGTCTTGCCTATATTTGTATACCTGGGTTTATCAGTTAGTTATTATCGATGTAAATAAAAATCACTATCTTTTATCCCATTGGCACATGCAGCTGTTTATGTGCTTTCATAAGCTTTAGCAGAATAGTATTTTATAAGATTTAAAAAAAGTGGTAGCTATGTATTTTATTGTTCTTCATTTGCATATTATAGGAATTTAAAATACACATTTCATACTTGAAGAACACTGATTTGAATTGCACAGGTCTACTTAAGCACAATGTTTTTAAAAAATACGGTCAGCCCTTTCGATCTGTAGATTTCACATCAGCAAGCAAAGATAGGTAGAAAATCCAGTGTTATTCACTGTAATCCCAAGTACTTAGGAAGCTGAGAAAGGAGAATTGCTTACGCCCAGGAGTTTGAGGCTGTGGTGAGGTATGATCAAGCCACTGCACTCCACCTTGGCAAAAGAGCAAAATTCCATGTCTTAAGAAAACATAATAAAATACAGTATTGAAGGAAAGAACCCCACGTATGTAGAGGACCAACTTTTTATTTTTAAAGATGGTAAACTTTATTTTGCCAAATTATTTTTTTAAACTTATCTTTTTAAATATTAGTATTGCATACAGAAAATGATTTTGTTAAAAATATCACAAAGTGCCTGCCTTCTTTCCTTCCTTCCTTCCTCCCTCCCTCCCTCCCTCCCTTCCTTTTCTTTCTTTCTTTCCCTGGCTCGCTGCAGACTTCCTGCGTCCAGCTCCCGTGGTTCTCCTGCCCTGGCCTGCGGACTGCCTGGGATTGCCAGCGCGCGCCACCACCCCTCCCTCGTTTTTCTCCTTTGGCTGGAGGCGCGGTTTCGCCATGTAGGCCAGGCTTGTCTCCAGCTCCTGACCTCCAGTTGTCTGCCCGCCTCGGCCTCCCGAGGTGCTGGAACTGCAGACGGAGTCTCGCTCACTCGGTGTTGCCCGGGCTGGAGTGCGGTGGCGTGGTCTTGGCTTGCTGCAGCCTCCGCCTCCCAGCCGCATGCCTTGGCCTCCCAGGGTGCTGGGATTGCAGCCTCTGCCCGGCCGCCGCCCCGTCTGGGAGGTGGGGAGAGTCTCTGCCTGGCGGCCCATCGTCTGGGTTATGAGGAGCTCCTCTGCCCAGCCGCCACCCCATCTAGGAGGTGAGGAATGTCTCTGCCCGGCTGCCCATCGTCTGGGATGTGAGGAGCTCCTCTGCCAAGCCGCCACCCCATCTGGGAAGTGAGGAGCGCCTCTGCCCAGCCGCCCCGCCTGGGATGTGAGAAGCCCCTCTGCCCGGCCGCCCCGCCTGGGATGTGAGGAGTGCCTCTGCCCAGCCACCATCGTCTGGGAAGTGAGGAGCACCTCTGCCCGGCCGCCCCGTCTGGGAAGAAGTGAGGAGGGTCTCTGCTCAGCCACCCCGTCTGGGAAGAAGTGAGGAGCGCCTCTGCCCGGCTGCTCCATCTGGGAAGTGAGGAGCGCCTTTGCCCAGCCGCCCATCGTCTGGGAAGTGAGGAGCGCCTCTGCCTGGCTACCCTGTCCGGGAAGTGAGGAGCCCCTCTGCCCGGCCGCCACCCCGTCTGGGAAGAAGTAGGAGCGCCTCTGCCCGGCCGCCCCGTCTGGGAAGTGAGGAGCGCCTCTGCTCGGCTGTCCCGTCTGGGAAGTGAGGAGCGCCTCTGCCCGGCTGACTATCGTCTGGGATGTGAGGATCGCCTCTGCCCGGCCACCCACCATCTGGGATGTGAGGAGCGCCTCTGCCCGGCCACCCCGTCTGGGAAGAAGTGAGGAGTGCCTCTGCCCAGCCGCCCCATCTGGGAAGTGAGGAGCGCCTCTGCCCAGCCGCCCCGTCTGAGAAGAAGTGAGGAGGGTCTCTGCTCAGCCACCCCGTCTGGGAAGAAGTGAGGAGCGCCTCTGCCTGGCTGCTCCATCTGGGACGTGAGGAGCGCCTTTGCCCAGCCGCCCATCATCTGGGAAGTGAGGAGCGCCTCTGCCCGGCCGCCCTGTCTGGGAAGTGAGGAGCGCCTCTGCCCGGCCACCCATCATCCGGGATGTGAGGAGTGCCTCTGCCTGGCCACCCTGTCCGGGAAGTGAGGAGCCCCTCTGCCTGGCCGCCACCCTGTCTGGGAAGTGAGGAGCGCCTCTGCCCGGCCGCCCCGTCTGGGAAGAAGTGAGGAGGGCCTCTGCCCGGCCACCCCGTCTGGGAAGTGAGGAGCGCCTCTGCCCGGCCGCCCCGTCTGAGAAGAAGTGAGGAGCGTCTCTGCCCAGCCGCCCCGTCTGGGAAGAAGTGAGGAGCGCCTCTGCCCGGCCACCCATAGTCTGGGAAGTGAGGAGCGCCTCTGCCCAGCCGCCCATCCTCTGGGAAGTGAGGAGCGCCTCTGCCCGGCCGCCCCATCTGGGAAGTGAGGAGCGCCTCTGCCCGGCCGCCCCGTCTGAGAAGAAGTGAGGAGTGTCTCCGCTCAGCCGCCCCGTCTGGGAAGAAGTGAGGAGCGCCTCTGCCTGGCCGCCCCATCTGGGAAGAAGTGAGGAGCGCCTCTGCCTGGCCACCCCGCCTTGGAAGTGAGGAGCGCCTCTGCCCGGCTGCCCCGTCTGGGAAGTGAGGAGCACCTCTGCCCGGCCACCCATAGTCTGGGAAGTGAGGAGCGCCTCTGCCTGGCCACCCCATCTGGGAAGTGAGGAGCGCCTCTGCCCGGCCACCCCGTCTGGGAAGTGAGGAGTGCCTCTGCCCAGCCGCCCCATCTGGGAAGTGAGGAGCACCTCTGCCCGGCCGCCCCGTCTGGGAAGTGAGGAGGGCCTATGCCTGGCCGCCCTGTCTGGGAAGTGAGGAGTGCCTCTGCCTGGCCGCCCCACCTCGGAAGTGAGAAGCGCCTCTGCCCCACCGCCCATCGTCTGGGATGTGAGGAGCGCCTCGGTCCGGCCGCCCCTTCTGGGATGTGAGGAGTGCCTCTGCCCGGCTGCCCCGTCTGGGAAGTGAGGAGCACCTCTGCCCGGCCACCCATAGTCTGGGAAGTGAGGAGCGCCTCTGCCCGACTGCCCCATCTGGGAAGTGAGGAGCACCTCTGCCCAGCCGCCCAGTCTGAGAAGAAGTGAGGAGCGTCTCTGCCCAGCCGCCCCTTCTGGGAAGAAGTGAGGAGCGCCTCTGCCCGGCCGCCCTGTCTGGGAAGTGAGGAGCGCTTCTGCACGGCCGCCCCTTCTGGGAAGTGAGGAGTGCCTCTGCCTGGCTGCCCCGTCTGGGAAGTGAGGAGCGCCTCTGCCCGGCTGCCCTGTCTGGGAAATGAGGAGCGCCTTTGCCCGGCCACCCATCGTCTGGGATGTGAGGAGCGCCTCTGCCTCTCCGCCCCATCCGGGAAGTGAGGAGCCCCTCTGCCCGGCCGCCACCCCGTCTAGGAAGTGAGGAGGGTCTCTGCCCAGCCGCCTCGTCTGGGAAGTGAGGAGCACCTCTGCCTGGCCGCCCCTTCTGGGATGTGGGGAGGGCCTCTGCCCGGCCACCCGTCTGGGAGGTCTACCACAGAGGCCAGAAGCAATGTGGGGGCTGCATATGGTGGCTTACGCCTGTAGTCCCGGTACTCTGGGAGGCTGAGGCAGGTTGATCACTTGAGGCTAGGAGTTGGAGATCAGCCTGGCCAACATGGTGAAACATATGAAAAATACAACAGACAAAGCAACCAACCAACCAAGCGACAACAAAACAGGTCTAACCTGGAGTCATACTCTAATTTTTTATATTTTCCTCCCTTTCTGATCCTTTATCACACTTTCTTTCTCTTCCGCTTCCTTCTCCTTCTTCTTTGTCAAATAGAAGATTGAGTTGTTATCATTGATCCATACAAAGTCCCTCTCTCATTTATTTTCTTTAATTCCCACCCCCTATTTCTATTCTCCGTCTTCCCATGTGCAACCATCCTAATATGTTTGATATACATCATTTTGTTTGTACTTTTAAAAAAATTTTTAAAAAAAAGATTCATAAGAACAAGGATTGGCCAACCATGGTGGCTTATGCCTGTAATCACAGCACTTTGGGAGGCCGAGGTGGGTGGATCACCTGAGGTCAGGAGTTTGAGACCAGCCTGGCCAACATGGAGAAACCCTGTCTCTACTAAAAATATAAAATTAGCCGGGCATGGTGGCACATGCCTGTAATCCCAGCTATTCGGGAGGCTGAGGCAGGAGAATTGCTTGAACCTGGAAGGTGTAGGTTGTGGTGAGCCAAGATCACTCCATTGCACTCCAGCCTGGGCAACAAGAGCGAAACTGTCTCAAAAAAAAAAAAAAAAAAAACAAGGATTATTTACTCAATTTTTGGTGAATCAGGAAGGTTGTGGTCGTGGGTTAAATGAAGAAATAAATGTTTGCAAAACAAAAATTGTAAGGAGCACCTCCTACTACTTCACCTGCCTGAGTTCAAAAACAATCACGAATATGGAAGGCTTGCTGAGCACTTTCGTATGGCATTGTTTATCATTGTGCATCATATGATTATTGGATATTTACAGATTTTTATTTGACAATTAAAAAAAATATCACAAAGTAGGAAGGACATAAATCCAGAAGAAAAAGCTTTTAAGTGAGTCAATTTATTTCTATGGAACAAACCTCAACAATTATTTTTCCTTTAGCTTTGACATGTTAGAACTTTTTTTCATAGAATGATACTCATTACATGAGCTTGAATCTGAGAACCTCAGATGTGGCCAATAAAGAACTAATGAAAAATGTGTAAAGTAAGAAAATTATGAATGTTTTTCTAAAAAACAAAACAAAATGAAGCAAAACTGTTACGTTCCATTGGGACTCTTAGCCATGTTTTTCAGAAATATTTTGTTTTATATTATTGCCTACTTCATTGTCTTAACAATATGAAGACCAGGCTGTCAAAGGGCATTAGGCATGTGGTGAGAGTTATATTATGGCCAGTTAACACAAGGGAGGTCAGATGTGGCTCCACATTCCACATCCGCAGCTACCTTTCCTCACTGAGGCAGAGCAAGGTAATCCAGAAAGTCTTTTCAGACTCTGAGAATGCTGGACTTACATTATTCGGAAAATCACTTGAAAAGATGAAATATTAAATAATTTACACTAAAATTTGGATTATTATTCTGATAGATCAATTTGATTTGTTTAGTGTTTTTTTCACATTCAGCTTGTTAATTCCACAGAAGGGGGGGGCCTACTTTTCATGTATACATGTCTTTTCTGCAGGACTTGAGTATGCACAAATTTTGATCTCTGTCAGTGTCCTGGAACCAATCCCCAGAGCTGACTAAGTTCAGTTTTGTTCTGAAATTTTTATTTTGTCTATAGAAATGCATGTTCATGAAGTTATAACTATATTCATTTTATTTCTCATTCCAATATTATTGAGAATTATGAATAATCAACCAATGTTTCTGTAATGAGCATTTATTGATCCTTAGCGTTACCAGATAGACGTTTTTATAGGTAGAAAAAGAAAAAATGATTCCCTGTTATAGTATCACTTTTACTTTTTTTTTTGTACTGTGGAAAAATATCATAGATGATTTCTTGCAAGCCAATAGAAAATTTCAATATATATGTAGTAATGATAAATATAATATTCTCTCATACAATGTAATATAATTTTTGCATATCTTTATTTTCAGTATCTTTTTGTTTCTTATTTTAAAATAATGTTTATTTTAGAAACTGTAAAGATCAAGAAAGCCACAGCAGAAAGTAAATAGCTGCCTAATTCCATCAGAAAAATATGAAATCATGGTTATATTCTTGTGTGTATAATTCTAGCCCTTTTCCTATTTTAAATATATTTTGTGTATGTATACACAAAACCCAGTAAATCTCTCTATATGTAAGGTATATAATCAACACATCTTTATTTGTTCTTTTTCATATTTTTGACATTTAGAGGTGTCTTTCTTCCTAAATCTTGACTATTGTAATTTTTTTCAGCCAAACATTGACTATCCCCAGGTTGACCTTATATGTATTGATAGGGGTTAGGTCATTGGACAGCCAGAAATGGCTCCATCTTTCTCTCCAGGGATTATCAAAGTGTCTGGCTTGGGAGTAAGAGCATGTTTTCAACAGTTCGATTGGTTGGCCAATGGCAGCATATTTTAAACTTACCCATCGCCCCAGCTTATTTTGTTGTTGTTCTTAAGAGACAGGTTCTCACACTGTCTCCCAAGCTGGAGTTCAGTGTGCAATCTTAGCTCAGTGCAGCCTCCAACTCCTGGGCTTGATCAATCTTTCCACCGCAGCCTCCAAAATCGCTAGGACTACACTCACGTGCCGCAGTGCCCAGCTAATATTTGTACTTTCATTTGTCAAGACAGGGTGTCCCTGTGTTGCCCAGGATGGTCTCAAACTCCTGGCTTCAAGCAATTCTCCCACTTAAGCCTTCCAAATTTATGGAATTACAGTAATGAGCCACCGCTCCTGGCCTTATTTTTCTCTTCAGAGTTTGTCCTTCCTTTCTAGGTCTATGATATGAAAATGTCTTTGCCTGTTCCATAAAACATTCATCTGTCGTGGTCATATGAAACATTACAAAATTATTTTTGATGTTTCTTCATGTTTTATGTTAAGTATGCTAACATGGTAGTGTGGCTTTTTTAAAAAGGACAAAAAAAACACAATAGATGGTTGACTAATCACAAGCAGGACTTTAAGGATCACAGTTGTGCTATCATTTATTATGATATATTAAAAAATCAGCACTTACTTGTAATGTGCCTTGAGACAAACTATTTAGCAACTCGATTTCTCAGACCTCAGTTTCCTCCTCTGGGAAATACTAATATCAACTGTGTGTAGTTTATCTTGAAGAATTAGAAAAATTGTAAGTAAATACTTTATTACCCAGCACGATTGCTGTGGTTATTTTATCGTTGTTACTGTTGTAGCATTGAACCACTTACCACTTTAGGTTATTTGTTCGAAGTCAAATATTATTAATTAACACATATTTCATAAACTAGTCTTTTCCATTTTATTTATTTATTTATTTTTTAAAGGATGGAACCTTGCTTTGTAGCCCAGCCTGGATTGCAGTGGCATGGGATGATCTCAGCTCACTGTGACCTCTGCCTGCCAGGTTCAAGCAATTCTCCTGCCTCAGACTCCTGAGTACCTAGGACAACAGACACGTGCCACCATGCCTGGCTAATTTTTTGTATTTTTAGTGGAGACGGGGTTTCACCATGCTTTCCAGGCTAGTCTCGAACTCCTAACCTCGTGATCCGACAACCTTGGCCTCCCAAAATGCTGGGGGTACAGGCTTGAGACACCGCGCCTGACCATAATAGTCTTTAGAGTTGATTTAATGTGGAAGTTTAGTTGACAAGTGGCTGGTTCAAATTGTTAAATTAGAAATATTCAATGTTAGAATTGTAGAGTGCCCTTGTGTTCCTCTTCCGTATCATTTGGGCAACTAGTAAACAGTATACTGTTTTATCAACAGGTATGTCATCTATGCTCCAGGCAGCCACAGCAAGTATTCAGGGGAGTCATTTCCAGGAATTTCTAATGCTCTGTTTGATATTGAAAGGAAAGTGGACCCATGCAAGGCTAAAGGAGAAGTGAAGAGAAAGCTTCGTTGCAGCCTTCACTGGGCAGGCAGCTTCAGAGGCTTTGAAAGAAGTAGCCTAAGAGGATTCCTTAGAGAACCCATATTGAATTTGTGTGGTATGTCACTCAGAAAGAATCATGATGGGTATATTGATGTATTTTAAAATTAGTATTTTAGAAATAAAGATGGATAGTATATATAGTTATGTGAGTGTTCATGTATTTGTCTTAGTGTATATTTTTTCTTTTATTTTCTCGTGGATTAAAAATAAAAAATCAAAATTTATAATTATACAAGATTATTCTGAAGTAGAAGAATCAAAGTCAGTATTAAATCCAAGGGGAATGGAGAAATATCATAAAACTCTCATCTGGCATTTTCGAGGAATCAAGTCTAATGTGTCCATGTCGCTTCACACATGGGAAAACAGTTTGTCACAGAGCACACTGCGGAATATGCGCAACTGCTCCAAGCCAGAGGCCTCACGCCCTGCCTGGCCTCCCAAGGCTGAGAGGATCACTATCTCAGCGCACTAGTTGGGACACTGATTAAATTACACTTTTAGTATATGTAATCACTCTATAGCATAAGAAATCACTATTTTTTATTAAAATATTTTATTTATGTAAAAGACTATAATATAACACACAAGTATAGAGAAAAATAGTAATGAACATTTGTGAACCTACTAGCCATATTAAGAAAATAACATTTCCAATATCTTTGGGTTCCCCGTGCACTAATAACAGTTGTGCTTTTTCACTGTCTTGAATTTTGTGTTTATCTTTATTTCCTCTCTTATTCTTTATAATTTTATCACACATGGCTATATTATTTACATGTTGTATGGTTTGGCTTTAGGTAGTTTTGAACTTTTTAAAATAAAATCATACCATGTATAGTTTTGTGGTACTTGATTTTTTTCCACTGGTCTTTAAGTGTTCAGATAGATAGATAAGTAAGTAGATGATAGATAGATTGATAGATAGATGATAGATAGATAGATAGATGATAGATAGATAGATAGATGATGATAGATAGATAGATAGATAGATAGATAGATAGATAGATAGATAGATGATAGATAGATAGATGGATAGCATTTATTCAAATGAAAGGAACATTCAGGGTCTGTCAAGACAGAGAAAACATATAATAATGTGAATAGGGAAAGTTAATATAAAGAATGATTAATTATAACAGCATTTGAGCAAGGAAATATTGTCCAGTAGAATGTAAGGAGAAGTCTAAATAATACGTGATGAGCACATATAAGGAATTGCCATTGTTTCCAGGGTGAAGTTGGAGTAGCCAATGAAGAGTCCCCTCACCCCTTGGCCTCACTGAATGTTAAGAAGTCGCTGTGCTGTTGCGCTTGAACAACTTGCTTTAAGTCCACACTTCAGAGCTCCTCAGAAACTTGCCTTCTGGGCCACTTGTAAAGCTGTTTACAAAGAAATGTCATGCCAGACAGGCTCCACTTCAGATTTGGCAAAGCGCAGTATCAGGAGAAGCTCGTGGCTGCTCAGTTCTCCTGGCCACCATGAACTTCCGGAAGTGGATGCTATAGCAACTGCCTGAACTACACAATCTGGGCATTGGTGTATCCCTGTATGCCCTCTGGGCCAGACACTGGAGGTGTCATTTCCAAAGCAGATTGGAAGCGCTTTTTTTGAATTTCTCTCCAATGCTTTCTACTCACACAGACTGACATCTTAACACGTGGCAAAGAAAAAAATATTTAAAGAGTCCAGATCTATTTATGTAAACAATCAAGAGTGAGTTTGTAGTGGAAAACCCAAAGTTGGATACATGGTGCATAATGATATATATTTGTTCATTTTCTGCTGTTGTACACTTGGAATGATTTTTGTGTTTTGATTTTGTGAACATGTCTCCTAATGTAAATAGCCAATAGATTCTCTTTCCAGACAGTATCTTCCGATAACTGGAATGTCTGCGTTATAAAATTTGTGGATGTTAATTCTATTGGGCAATGCCACAGCGCTTCAAAGTAATTTTATTTGTTTATATTTCCACTGACAATCATGTTATACAAAATAATAGAAGTATAGATGATTGTGGCAAGTTAAAGAAATACAAGGCACTCACCCTTACTAGAATCCAAGGCATTTGTGGGAAGAACAATTCATACACTTAGCACCAAATACATCAAGTACGTTTTGGAAGACATCGAGAGGAGTGTAACTACTTTCCTGTAGTTTATCAAAATCCCATAATAAGGTTAAGCAGGTAGGAATATAGGCACATTTCCATTTCAGAAAGCATTCTGGCCTAGATAGAATAGAAGGATATCAACCCAGGAAGAGAACAGAACTAATATTTTGTGTGTGTGTGTGTGTGAGACAGGGTCTCACTCTGTCACCCAGGCTAGAGTCGGTGGCACAATCCCTGCTCAATGCAACCTCAGCCTCCTGGGCTCAGGCAAGCGTCCAGCCTAAGACTTAGCTGAGGTTACAGGCATGCACCCTCATGCCCGTCTAAATTTTGTATTTTTTCTGGAGATGGAGTTTCACCATGTTGCCTAGCCTGGTCTCGAACTTCTCAGCTTGACCGGTCAAGCCACCTCGGCCTCCCAAATTGCTGAGATTACAGGCATGAGCCACCATGCCAGGCCCCACCATCTTTTCTCATGACAACTGCTGTCACTTAGACTTTACTATCAGAAAATATAAGACTACTCTCATCCTTTGGGTTTCAGCTTAGGTGTCATTTCTTTTAGGAAGACTTTTAGGATGACTGTCCCTTCCTTTGTATCAACTACTAGACCATGAGCTCCTTAAGGACTTAATCTTGGGTTTTTTTTTACCCTTTTTTTACAAATTTTAATTTAATTTTTGGGATACATGTGCAGAACGTGCAGGTTTGTTACAATTTTGGCTCCAATCTCTACCAGTAAGGAGAGTCCATAGCAGACACTTATTTTGTGAGTAGTCAGAGTAGTGCACATAAGAGACCTCCTGAGACATTCTGTGCTTTGAAAAGCAGAGCTGCACTGCACACTAGGATTTCCACAATGCCTTTGTTATAGGGTTTGGCCGAGCATGCCCACAGGCCTTTTGTGATGTCATTGATAGAGGGTTGGACAGTATGGTAGATGTAGGACAGTGTGCATATTATTATTCAAAAAAGTGGACCAAAGCCTGCACAATACTTGAAGGCTTTGTCAACTTTCAATCAATTCTGCCAGCATGCAAGAAGCGTCCCCTCAAAATATTGTATGTAACACGGTGGCTTAGGAAGATACTTTGGCAACATATTTAATGTCACTGAAAGGAAAACAGTTTTCGGAGACAGACTGCCTGGTTTCAAACCCTAGTTCTCCTACTTAATTTGAGTATGCCTATGGACAAATTATTAAACTTTCCTGTTCTCACGTTTCTTAATCTTTAAATGAGTATAAAATATTATTTATCTTATGGGGTTGCTGCAACAATTAAGCAAGTTAGAACATGTGAAGCACATAGAACAGTTTTCAGCACAGAATTGGTGATCAATAAATGTCTGATATTTTCACTTGAATGACAGAGTATTTTTTGGTTAGGTAAGGAAATACTGCCTTTTCTCTCTTACCTACCCTGCATGATAACACACTTGTAGTAAAATAGATAACTTTTTCAGCTTCTAGCACTAAAATTTGCAACTATATTTTATTCTTTCATATGCATCTCATAAGTTGCTTATTGTTTATTTCTGTCTAATACAGGGCAGTCTACAAAATGTAGAATCAAATTTTTATTGAGAAGTGAGAATACCAGAAAGTCTTTCTTCTTTACACTTAGGTAGATAACATGCAACATCTTAAGTAGTGTTTGAATCTGTTTTCAGAGAACAAGATTTGTGGAAAAGTCTGCATATATATGTATCTATTATTACCTTTTCTTAACGTTATTGGATATACTTTTTGAAGCATAATGCTGGTGAAATGACACTTCAGAAAACATACTAATTTGCAATGCCATGGACTGATTAAAAGACAGCCACTTCATCTTTTTCTAGGATATGCTGGCTTTTATGAATTTTATAATTTTTTAAATGTCTCTTCAAATGTAAATGGTGACTTTTATATAGATTTCTACTTTTTCAAATTCTAGCAAGGTTTGTTAATTTTAAGTTTATAGAAATGACCTAAATCCCCAAACATTAGATAATTTATGAATACAACTATGTATAAACATAGTTGATTTATGTATAAACATGTATCTATGTATAAACATGGTGATTTATTAAATCATGGTAAAAGACAACAAAATCTGTTAGTATGGCAACCGTGTTACAAATAACTTTCATGCACTATTAAAGATAATTATGGACATAATTATTGTGTAAATAACAGCCAGGTGCCATGGCTCATGCCTGTAATCCCAGCACTTTGTGAGGCCGAGATGGGCAGATCACCTGAGGTCAGGATTTCGAGACCAGCCTGGCCAACTTGGTGAAACCTTATCTCTACTAAAAATACCAAAATTAGCCAGTCACGGTGGCAGACACCTGTAATCCCAGCTACTCGGGAGGCTGAGGCAGGCAGGAGAATCACTTGAACCTGGGAGGCAGAGGTTGCAGTAAGCTGAGATCGCGCCACTGCACTCCAGCCTGGGTGACAGAGTGAGACTGCATCTCAAAAACAACAAAAAAAAAAAAAAAAAAAAAAAAAGGAAGGAAGAAAGAAAGAAAGAAAATAGATCAATAGATCTAACCAACTGGCAAGGGCTCCCAAGAAGCTGCAACTTCCAAGTCACTAAGGAGAATGGTGAATTGGCGGCCACGCTTCCATTAACTGCATTTCTGGATTTTCTAGTGTAGAGTGGCAAACCTAATACATATCTTCATTTTTTTTGTTATTTTAGAAGATAATTAATTGTTGATTCATTCTTGTTAATTATTATAGGTGAAATATTGGCTATTTCAGAATGTGAAAGTGATCTCTCTAATCATCTGAATTGACTATGGGAAAAAACTTTCTTAATTAAAAATAATAGATATTATTTACATTTAATATATTGGAAGGAAGAGTTTTGATATTAAAGTTAAAAGGACAAATTTAATGATTCATAATTTTAGGAGTTGACAGTCCACTCTGATTAATCAATCTTAGATAAAACCTACTTTATTTATAATTGTCTGAGCATACTTCTTAGGTGAGTTTGGAGGCAGGGAGTATAGAATAATACCATAGATACTAAGTGTCTTTCATATATTATCATCAAGGAATCATTGAGAGAGATAGAATGACAGAGACAGGATGACATTCAGAATGTGCTTCTTCGTTGATTAGCTTATATAAGTGACTCAGAAATCATCCCAGCTTTTACCCTCCGCCCAGGCTTTAAGCTTGTCTAAGTAACTGGGAATGATTGAGAGCACGGCTTGTTTAACAAAAATGTCATGACGACTGTTGTCTCATTTTCTCATTTGCATCACGGTTGTTCATATCCATAAGTTTCATACCCGTGAATTCAACTAATCTCAGATAAAAAATATTTACAGGGAGAAAAAAGCAGCTGTACTAAACATGTACTTCTTTTTTGTCTTTTTTTTTTTTTTTTTTTTTGAGACAGAGTCTCACTCTATTACCCATGCTGGAGTGCAGTGGTGCGATCTCAGCTCACTGTAACCTCCGCCTCCTGGGTTCAAGCTATTCCCCTGCCTCAGCCTCCCGAATAGCTGGGACTACAGGCAGGTGCCACCACGCCCTGCCAATTTTTTGTATTTTTAGTAGAAACGGGGTTTCACCATGTTAGCCAGGATGGTCTCAATCTCCTGACCTCGTGATCTGCCCGACTCGGCCTCCCAAAGTGCTGGGATTACAGGCATGAGTGACCGCGCCCTGCCAAACATGTACATATTTTTAATCTTCTTGCTGTTACTAAACAGTATGGCATTACAAGTATTTATACAGCATTTACATTGTATTAGGCATTCAAAGTAATCTAGACATAAAGTATTCAGGAGGATAGGTTTAGGTTACATACAAATCCCACACCATTTACTAATAAGAGACTTGAACATCTTAGGATCTTGGTATCTCAGGGAGTCCTGGACTGAATCTTCGATGACTATTGAGGGAAAACTTTATAAATCCCGTATGTTTGCATTTACTATGTCTCAGTTTGTACTGGAGCTAACTTATTAGACATATTGGACAGAGCTCAAGTAGACAAGGAAAATTGTCCACCAGCCTTTTTTTCCTTTTCATCGGGACAAATAAAAATAAGAGAAAGAAATTCTCACTTTTTTTTTTAATTTTCAGAAACACGGATTCAGATGCCCTGCGAGTCTTCCAGAATGAGCTCATTTGCTGCATTTGCCTGAAATACCTCATAGACCCGGTCACCATTGACTGTGGGCACAGCTTTTGCAGGCCCTGCCTCTGCCTCTGCTCAGAAGAAGGCAGAGCACCAATTCACTGCCCTTTGTGCAGACAAATCTCAGAGAAGCCCAACTTCAACACCAGTGTGGCACTCAAAAAGCTGGCTTCCCTAGCCAGACAGACCAGACCTCAGAACATCAACAGCTCACACAATATCGGTGTGCTCCATGAGGAGGCTAAGGAGCTCTTCTGTGAGGCTGACAAGAGATTGCTCTGTGGGCCCTGCTCTGAGTCACCAGAGCACATGGCTCACAGCCACAGCCCAATAGGATGGGCTGCTGAGGAATGCAGGGTACGTGATGCCGCTAAGGCAGTTTGAATTATGTAGATTCCCAAATAAGAATGATGAGGGCCTATGATAATGACGGTGATGAGAATGCAGATGGTGGAGGTGGTGATAATTCCATGTCAATCATGATAACATAAATGTGTCCTTTCAATGTTGCTGACTAATTTGGCACTCTAATCATAGCTGTGTTGAGACTCCACTAAAGGAGGTTTCCTTAGAAACATTGTTCAAACATATAGAATGGAGCTGTGGAGCAGGTGGCCAGCACCAAGAACACTGTTCAAAGTCGGGTTATATAAAAGCCAGTTTCTCAGAAAATTGATGATATTATCTGAAGGGTCCCTTAAAACTCTCTATTATGTTTCTATCACTTTTCACATCCCAATGATTAGAACCAAATGTGTTTAATTTGGAAAAATCTGACCACTCCACTCTAACTTAATTTATGTTTCTTTCAATGACAGCCTTTTTTTTATTGATAAGGGGATGAAATCTACTATACTGTCTTCATTATTGCTAAGCTTCTTGCTTCTTTTGCAGGAGAAACTTATAAAGGAAATAGACTATTTATGGAAAATCAATCAAGAGACACGAAACAATCTAAATCAGGAAACTAGCAAATTTCATTCGTTAGAGGTAAAAATGAAAATGTTTTCTTTGTTTTTATGCAAATAAACACACTGTTAGCTTATAATTTTTAGCTAAATTCAAACTACCAGTTGAAAGACAGTGATTTCATCCACAGAAAATGTAGTGATTTCAATTAATATAATAGGAATTGCAAACAGAGAAGCCCACACAAGCTAGCCAAATTAATTCTAGTATATTGGATAAATGGCATGATGTGTATTCTAGTTCAAATTTGAAGGTTGGTATCAATCTTTTCAGACACCGCAGATGAGACAACATTTCACTAAGTTTGGGAATGAGGAAGGTGAAAGCAATAGAATAGTATATAGAGTAAAAATAAGGTAAAAGTAAAAAGAAACTGCATAATACGGTGTATGGCTAAATGTTTTTTAACATGTAGGTGAATCAGACAGGGAAAAATCCTAAAAGAGAGATTAATAGAGGAAATAATTGACTCAATAACAACTGTGAAGAAGCATCACAGTGATAGAAACCAGGAGTCTTTATATAGGTTTGATTTAAAAAGGGAGAGAGAATACAAACATTGACAAAGACGGACAGAAGAAGATAGAAAATGTTCAAGACTGCTTGCAAGAGTGAGGCAGAAAGTTTATAAGTTGCTTGATTACACCCAGCATATAATTATTTGAAGTTTTCTATTGAGAGTGAGAACGTGTAATCCTTTTAACCAAACATCTCTGCAGCACTATGTGTCATTAAGGAAGAGGATAATCAGTATTCAATATCAAAAGATGCATATATTTCTAGAAGAGGAGGAGCAACTGCATCTGCAGGCACTGGAAAGAGAAGCGAAAGAGCTTTTCCAACAACTACAAGACAGTCAAGTGAGAACGACCCAACATTTAGAAGGGATGAAAGACACGTACAGAGAGCTGTGGGAGACATGCCGCATGCCTGACGGGGAGCTGCTCCATGTGAGGAGGGAGGGTCCATCCTCAGAGACAGGAAGCCTTTGCTGGACAGTGCTGCCAGGACATGCAAATATCACCTGCATATGTCACTGCTCTAAGCTAAGTGACAAATGCTGTCTGACTTCCACCATTACGTTTCTCCATTCACTTATTACTGCATACTTTGGTAATCTTTGGGAAATTTTTGCCATCTTAGCTGATAGCATATAACAAAGTTCTCTTCAATATAATTTGGAGTGCTATCCACACAGAGAGATCATCCAAAATCATTAGAACTCTAGGCCAGGGGAAGGTTAGTAATACTCCATTTACATGCCCTAGTTCATCCTCACTCTGATGTCCCAGACAGCAGTGATTTGCTGAAGACATTGAGGGGTTTCCCCTTGCCTGGGCAAGATTTCTCAAAGCTGCTCATCAATGTCCATGTACTGTTTCTCATATGGTTCTCTGTTTTGTTTTAAGAGTTGTCATGTGTGGTCAGAACTTTCCTTGGAAATAAGATTAGGAAATTAATGACACTGGAAGCCTAGATATCCTTGCTTTACTCCACCATCTCTTGCTGAGCTCCTTTCTTCCTAATGCCCACTGATGAAGCTTTCTATTGTTTAGTTGAGGTTCTGTTATTAATGTAGCCTTGAATGATTCCTTAGCAGGAAATAAAAAGATATACATTATTAAAACACTAAAACAGAAAGAAACAAGAGTGTGAGAAAAGATGCAGAAGGAAAAATCTCTCATAATTAACATTATCTTTTTTTTTTTGCAGGATGTGGGAAATGTATCAGCAAGATGAGTTTACACTAAAAACAATGCTATTTCTGAAAATTTGTTCTCCTGTGAATGAAGGGGATGTATGCATTTTGAGGACTAACATCGTTGTCAGAGCTATTTCAAATTTTGTTTCAAAAGAGGGCCTGAGGTCTTCTTCTCTTTGGTCTGGAAAATATTCATCTTAAAATTTGTATGAATTAAAATATACATAAAAACACTTTGCCATTTGGAAGTTTTTTCTCCCGATCCATCCATCCTGACCAGCCATACCCCACAGATCTTAATACAAAATTACTCTGAGGAATCATAGAGGCATCTTCTACTCTAGAGGGGTTGGAGGTTAAAAAAAAAAAAAAAAGACAGAGGGAGGAGAGAGATTCCCTAAGGATGGGCTGAGGAGGGATGTTTTGTTCCTAAAAGCATCAATGACCTGGGCCTGCCCCATCACCGTACACCCAGTTCTAGGAAAGACCTCAGGAAAATGGTTGCCTCAGGACCCTCACCAGCAGGGTTCTCAGGCTGGAATTAGACTCCTTTGATTTGCACAAAAGATTAAAGCCTTTTGTCTCAGTGAACATTCTCTGTTACACACTGACTAGCGTTAGTGACAGTTGCAGACTGAGGTCCCAAAGTTTTTGTCTGGGTTTTCTGCTCTCTGAAATATTCCCAAGATTTCTGCCTACCCTCAGGGGGTGTGATGGGCAGAGGGAGGCAATGACTTTTTATGACTTTAGAAGTTGTGTAATGTCTGAGAATAACATATCTGGAGAAATTGGGTTTTTATGGAAGTAAAATTTAGAAAAAGTAACATCCTTATGGCCCCTAGAGTGTGGAATAAAATGTACAACCAGTTAACCAAAACTGGCAGAATTCTGAGGAAACATCTTATATGAAAATGTGATATCTTCGTATGACTGTATGATTAACTCTGGGCTTGGAACTATAGCTGAGGCCATTTTTTTTGCAGGACTGATTTGGCACAGATGCAACAGCCCCAGCCAGTGAACCCAGAGCTCACTTCATGGCGCATAACTGGAGTCCTAGACATGCTCAACAACTTCAGAGGCAAGAGCCAGCTGCTTCACAGTCCAGCCTCAAATTATTTCCTTATTGGGTCCCTTGGTTGAGGCTTTTTCCATTTAAGTTTTATTAGTTTTGACATGTAGTTAATACATACTTTTCCAAAACATGTGCATCTTCTCTACCTGCATAGTAATATTACAATGATGAAAACTCAATTTCCTGACTTACAGTTTGATGAAAATGTAAAGAAAGATACACACTTTATCTGCAGAATAAGAGGACAAAGAATATTCAGATCATGTAGTTATGAAGACACTAGTTCTCATAGTGGCATCAGTATTTCCTGTTTATTCAATTTAATTCAATTTTGAAGGCTTAGATTTGTCATAATGGTTTTTAATTCTTTCTATTCAATGTGCATTTACATGCATTCTACAAGTAACCTTTATTATTTACAAAATCAGAACATTTTGATCAACAAAGAAAATGACTGAAATATCCATAATCAGGACAATTCTAATGCCATCAGATACATCTCAAAACAAGTGAAAAGTGAGGGATCTGTGAACGTGGCTGAACCATGTTAGGCCCATTCTAGAGAGCAGGTCTAAGTAGCAGAGGGCAGGAACCCAGAGTAGATTGAATCAGGAGCTAAACAGATAATGTAAAGCCAGAGTATTCTTTTCAGAAACTTATAAATTTTACGTGTGTAAATTTCTACCAAATTTTTTATGTTTGAGACTATAACAGGCATTACTTACATTCCAATAAATTCCCACATCACAGCAAATTGATGTCTACCTGTTGATGATCTTAAACACAAATAATACAAGAAGATTTTTCTACTGAAGAAAAAAAAACATTTTAGATATGTCCTGAAACAAACTATGCAGAGATAGACATTAAATCATTACTTCGCCCAGTTATATGGTCACATTTTTTCTCTGATTTTAAGGAATAATACATAATTGTATGTGCTGAAGAGGTGTAATAACATTTCATCTTCATGCATGCATGGGGCTAAACTCTCTTGCTTTCCTTCCTTCTGTATTTTCTTGGAGGAAGAGCAAATGAAGTGAATAATTGGGCACAGAGCCTCTGTCCCTCATAGCACTCACTAATATAATATTTTTTCCTTGTCAGTGGATAATGCTCTGAGCACGGAAATGATTCCTTGCTATATAAGCCTTTCTGAGGATGTGAGATATGTGATATTTGGAGATGACCATCTCAGTGCTCCCGTGGATCCCCAGGGAGTGGAGAGCTTTGCTGTGTGGGGAGCACAAGCATTCACCTCCCACAGGCATTTCTGAGAGGTGGATGTGACCCTCTCCTCCAGCTGGATTCTGGGAGTCTGTAGAGATTTCAGGACTGCAGATGCCAATATCGTTATTGATTCTGATGAAACATTTTTTTTTAATTTCCTCAAAAAGGAGCAATCACTGTAGTCTCTCCATCAACTCTCCACCTTTAATTCAGTATGTACAAAGGCCTTTGGGTCGGGTTGGGGTGTTTCTGGATTATGATAATGGATCTGTGAGTTTTTTTGATATTTCTAAAGGTTCTCTTACCTATGGTTTTCCTCCTTCCTCGTTCTCTTCCCCTCTGAGGCCTTTCTTTTGCTTTGGTTGTACATGAAAAGTTGGTTTCATGATGATTTATTGTGACCTCCCATATATGAGGCAAATAGTGTCCTAAGACCCTACGTGTGAGAGCCTGTGAGCTCATTGTAACTTCATGGAATGTAATTACTTTATGGTAATAAATGGGATAACCACCTTGAATGTGTACATTTGTTAATTAAGTTATTTTAATTAATAAATTATTGTGGAATCTTCACTAGAACATCAATAATTTTTTGTACTAGTTTTGTTGAAATTCATTCACTTACCGTGAAAGTCATGTTCTAATGTATTTAATTCAGAGATTGTTAGTATATCACACTTGTGTAGGCATCAGAGCTCTCTACTGCCTGTGCACTTTTAACACTTCCAGAAGAATCCCGATACACATTAACATTTATTCTCCATTCAACCTCCCCCATTCCTTGACACCACTTAATCTACTTTTTATGTTTTTGCATTCAGGTAAATAAAATCATACAATGTAAGTTCTTTTTTTAATCTGACTCCTTTTTCAGAGAGTATGTTTTCAGTTTGTACACACTGTAAATCATTTCTCTTAGTTGTATATTTGAACCAGGCTGGGGTAGAATAATGAAGTGGTGGATATCTTATCTTACAAAGAATAAAAAGTGTGCTTATTTCCTTTTTAAGTCTGAGCAAGTTAAGTTGACCTCACAGACTTTATCGTTTCTCAACATCCTAGTTATTAATCACATTTCAACTCATGCAACAGATTTTCAGTGCCGGGTTGCTCTGCTATTACATCTCTGAATATATTATATCAGATTATAATATTCAGAAAACTCTTATACTTATTACTACCAGATTGAAAATTCCAAAGGGGCAATGGCAGTATTTGTCTTCTTTGCTAATATATTACAATTATTCAACGCAACTTTTAGAATAGATCATACAGTAAATAAGATGAGTAAATGGATAATTAGAGGAGTTAACATGTATAAATATTATTCTAACATTAAGAAACTATTCCAAAATATAAGTAACAAAATAGGATAGAACATACTAATGAATATCTATCAAAAGATAAGAAATAAATTGATTTTCAGATTCATATCAAAGATAACACTATTATGTTAGGGTTTAAAATAATTGTAGCATAATTTTTACGGGGTTGATTTCAATTGTCTTAGGTTTTTTAATATAAACAATCAAAAGAGGAAGGTTCCTATATAAGATGATGGGGAACAGGAACAGGACTTAGAATAATGGAGGCTGTCCTTATTTAAACTGACATATAAATTTAACTACTTACTAAGCATAAAGTGGTATAAACCTTCTTATGCAGTAGAAAGAACAAACTTTGTTTACATTTTAAATAAGAATCCAGATGATAGAGAATGGAAAATTCTATAAGAGAATGTAATAGCTACGTCTCCTAGCACACCGGCTTATGTGCTGTAACAAAGACCACGAATTTGAAATGATTCAGAAGGTGCATTTCTCTCACATGATTGTACCAATATAGGAGTTGGT
This sequence comes from Symphalangus syndactylus, assembly GCF_028878055.3. Classification (NCBI taxonomy): domain Eukaryota; kingdom Metazoa; phylum Chordata; class Mammalia; order Primates; family Hylobatidae; genus Symphalangus; species Symphalangus syndactylus. Next base: position 71,348,390 of record NC_072428.2, on the reverse strand, counting down.
CAAGAAGAAGACTGACATCTTCAACAAGTGAATTTTACCTCTTTGTGCAGGAAACTTCCATTTATTACCATGTCCCATGCAGCAGGAGAGCCAGAAGAAACGTAGGAGGGTCAAGAGTATTTGGCTTTAAGGAAATCACCTGGTGTTTCTCACAGTGCTTTTATTCCTGTCCTATAGGTTCAAAATTAGGCAGATGGGACACTAAGTGGTAATGTATCTGGGAATGCTGTTTACACTCTAAACCTTATTTATTCTTATCATTTGATTCAGAAAACAAATTAAATGACTGGAACAACTGAAAATAACCCAAGAGATTTGTTCAATGAAACAAAGCTGAACCTCAACCAAATAGATAAGCTGCTGCCTAAGGTTAGCACCAGTTGTTATTCAAGAGTGAGTAAACCCTGCTTTTTACCACTGTCGAGGTGTCCAGTGTCGTCCTTTTTAGAGCCTGGCTAGCTGAGTGTTATGTGTCAAGAAACATCTTATTTGTATTTTAGTCCCTTAAATGAACGATTTTGATAGAAATGATTCTCCCAATTTTGAAGATACTTATCAGAAAGATTCTCTTATTCCTTCACTCTATATCACGTAGACTATAATAAACTGTCTCTCTTCTGCCTCCACATATTTCATGCAGAACATTAGGAGTTAGCAGAGAGAAAGCTTCTCAACAGCTTCTTTTGGACTCGCTGCCTTTTTCCAAGTGATCTGAGATGATAAAATTATTCACCTTAGGGCTCCAACCCGGCACTCCTTTTTGATTTTCACCTATGTTTTGTGAGTTTTTCTGTTGATGCTACAACTCTATGCAACAGTCAAGGCCTCATAATTTAATTACATTATTTGTTGCTAGATTTCAAGGAAAAATTTGTTCCTGACATTCTTCTAATTTAGCTCACATTCACTTTGTCAGGAAGACAGAATTAGCTACTTTACGATCACTTAGTATTTGACTCTGATTTTGGAAGATGAAAATGTTTTTGTGTCTATTTACCACATTTTCTTAGCCATTTAACGAAGATAATTTTATTCTGTTGATTCTCCTAGAGATACTTAATTTATTTATTCTCTTCACCTGTCAGAATTTATGTTAGAATATCACCAAGACTTACTTACAATTGAAATAAGTCTAAGAGAGACCACTAACAACACTGTCAATCATTAATACAGAAATCTTTAACTTCCTGAGATTTTTATCCCTGAAAGAAGTTATTTATGAATAGCCTGGTTATAGTTTCTTTTAATACAAGAATTTTCACTCTTCTGTAGTACAAAAAGTAAAAACTGATAAAGAGGATAACTTGGAAAAAATTAATCTAACAAAACTGAGACACATTCTTGACTAGCACTTTATTTCTGTACTAAATTTAGGAGATATGTAAATGGCAGGTTTCCTAAGTGAAATGAGACAGACACACAGACAAAAATACTTCATGGTCCCACTCATATTTGAAATCGATTTTTAAAAGTTCAATACATTAAAAAATGGTGGTTACATTCATGGGAAGAAAATAAGTAAATGAAGGGTAACAGTGGTAAAGGTGCAGTAATGTAGAATAAATGAATCTGATGTACAACCTGTAGGTATATTAGATAATCTCGTATTGTTTTTGGGAAATATTCTGAGGGACTAGATTTTTGGCGTTCTTATCATAAAAAAGAAGCACAGCTAAGTGATATGATCGATTTGTTAATTTTCTTCATTATAGTAATCATTTCCTTATGCACATGTATCTCAAAACGACATATTGTGCACCTTGAAAATATAAAATAAAACAAATTAAAACATAAAGATAATTTTGTTCTTGCATGTAAGCCGAAAATAAGTGAAGACTGGGTCAGTAATAACAATGCTTTGCTGAATTAAGAGAATTCTAATAAAATATTTTTAGTTGGAAAGCTATCTGTATTAAATAAAATTGATCTAAAGCTCTTTACAGGGGCCATACTTATAATCCCAGTGCTTTGCGAGGCCAAGGCAGAAAAATCACTGGAGGCCAGGAGTTTGAGATCAGCCTGGACAACATAGTAAGACCTTATCTCTACCAAAGCATAAACAGAAAATTAGCCTTGAGTGGTGGTGCACACCTGTTGTCCCAGCTTCTCAGGAGGCTGAGTTGGGAGGATTGCTTGAGTCCAGGAGTGTAAAACTGCTGTGAGTTCTGATTGTGACATTGAACTCCAGCCTGAGTGACAGGGTGACAACTTGTCTCAAAAACAGCAACTAATTCTTTTTGGTAGTCATTTTACCCGAAAGGTATAATTCTTTCTTCTACAATTAAATCCGCATATGTCTAGGCCAGCTATATCAGGTAGAGCTTGTCCTCTAGTGCTTATATCTATAAAACAAGTAAGATAATTATAAGGAGGCTCTAAGCAAAACAATTTTTTTCTCATTCTGGACTTTGAGGTCTTAATTCTTAGACTAATTTTCTGTCTCAATAGTGGATATCACCCTGAAACTTAATTTGTCCAAGCACCTCACATATCCTGAGATTTTACAAAACATATAGTTCATAGGATCAATACGTTCTTATGCCTTAAAAGTCTCCAGGCATTGAAGGATACTACTATGTGGAAACTCGGGCCTTCTACTGCATTACTGAAAGAGCACATTTGAGACTCACAGCACTGGTTGCAGGAGTCTGTTAACAGGTCTGGACAATGAGTAATGTCAGTCTGGATAATTCTGAGGAAGGCTTTCTGCCTTGTTATAAGGAGGATAATCACTGGAGACTCTAGACAAGTTCCCGGTCATCATTCCAGCATTTAGTTGCTGTTTTTGTAATCCCAGCACTTTGGGAGGCCTAGGCAGCTGGATCACTTGCGATCAAGAGTTCAGGACTGGCCTGTTCAACACGGTAAAACTTTGTCTCTACTTAAAATACAAAATTAGCAGGGGGCGGGGGCGGGGAATATGCATTCGAAGGGAAGGAGAACATACTTAACATGCCATTGGAAGGTGAAATTCCTAATATTTGAGAATATTGTTGACAACTATGTTTAATTCTCAGTATAGAAAGATGTACCCTTTGAATGACATTAAAAATTCACTAGAAGAGTGAAGACTAATAGTTAAAATGTCACATAAGTAACAACAGTCTCAAAACAAAGTGTTCTAAAAGGTTAAAGTACGTATATGAGATAGAGGAGAGAATAAATAACAGTTAATTAATTAGACTTTATTATGTGAAAAGACTTTTCTAAAATTCTTCCATAATAATTGAAGATATAAATTACAATAATTAAAGTATACAAAAAATAAAAGCATTAAAATAGTGAAACATTTAAAAAAGGGTAAATTTGAAAATTATTTAATTTTTAATCTCAAAAATCAGAAAGTGATTTTATCAATGTCCTAAAAAATTAAAATAAAAACAAACAATAATGTAAAAGAAGTGAGGTTTCCCCCGGGCTGGGGGGGAGTTAGGGCTTCCTGGGGACACAGAAGCAAGAAGTAGGGACCTTGGCGCCCACCAGGCTTTCCCAGACAGAGCCTTCGCCCCACGCCCACGCCTCCCCCCCGCCCACGCCTCCGGCCGATTGTGTGGTGCTGCTGGCTGGGACCCAGCCACAGGGTGACGGGGCGCGCTGCATGACCCCGCCACCGCTGTCCCCACTCCTAGGCACACAGGTCTAGGAGGATCTCGCTGACTACAAAGAGTTCCAGGACTTCTCCAGTCTGCCCCACACCCGCAGCATCTCCTGGGACGACTCTTTCTACCCTTTCCAGGACCAGGAGGAGCACGGCGTCCAGGGCGTAGAGAGCGTCCTGGAGGAGGGCGTCCTGGAGGAGGGCGTCCTGGAGCAGTGGGGCTGCTGCAGACTCTGGTGCGGCGGGGGCTGAACTTTGAGAAGGCGCAGGAGACTGATCACAATGGCTAGACTGGCCTTAATGTCGCCTGCTACCACGGCTTTGTGGATATACCGTGGTGGCCTTAGCTGAGTGCCCCCAAATTGACGTCAACTGGCAGGACAGGGAAGGGAATGCAACCCTAATCGTAGCTGCACAGGCAGGAGCTGCCCCTGGCCCCATGGGCACAGTTGCCTTAGACACTGGCTCTCAGCCTTGCGCTTCCTGCCTCAGCATCACCTGGACTGGTTCATTTGAGCTTTAACACAGATCTGGTGGAAACACAGGCTACCAGGCCCTGCCCCTGGAGTCTTTCTTTGAATAGGCCTGGGTTGGGGCCCAAGAATGAGCAGAAGAACAGGTTTCCTGGTGAGGCTGATGCCCCTGGCCCAGGGATCCCACGTTGAGGACGGAGGGCTTCGAGGTTTTCCTGGCTGATGATGGCCAGGAACCCTTCACAGTAAGCATTGAAGACCAGCAGAGTCCCAGACCCCAGGAGAGATGTCGTCAGACGGACACAGAGGCATCACGGAATTAAAGTGAAAATGAAGAAAGGAGCTGAGGATGTGTTTCATGACTTTCCTGCGCTGTTTTACTAAAGAGGCTGTTCTGGCCCAGTCAGGGCATGCTATCATCACCAACTACTTGTTGAACTATGTCCTGGGTCTTGACCTTGAAGGATGGACGCGTTAGGTTGCAAAGCCGCCATGCAGGGTCGAACCCATCGCATCCGAGCCCTGAGCTAGCAGGGGCGGGTGTCCACGCGAGGGCCCCGCCGTGGGATGTCGCCAGAGGAGTGGCCACTTACACTTCTGCCTCATGCAGAGGCTCCTGGAGCGCCCCTGCCAGGAGCGGTTGGGGGAAAATTACCAGCTTGAGCTGCCTCCGCTCCAGGGCACGAGCTTGCAGAGGCTGAGGGACTGCGAGCTGTCCGCGCTGACACCGCGCTCCGTGCCTGGCCCGGAGGACCGGGGCGCCCTGGACCACATGGTCAGGATGATCACCAGCCTCTAACAGCCCCGCCGTGGCCCTCGCGTGCCAGACCGTGTGCCCCGAGTGCTCCCTGTGCGTGGGGAAGAGGCGGCTGGCGATGCAGGAAATCCTGGCGGCTCAGGAAATTCTCGCGGCGCGGCGGGGGATGGGGAGGCAGGCGCAGGAGGTGAGTGAAGCCGAGGGCACAGAGCAGCACAAGCGGCCCTGCCAAGTGGCCGCGGGCTCCCGGGAGGGCTCCCCAAGAGCCGGCCTCCCACCTGCCCTGCTACCGGGGTCCTGGGGCTCTGCCGACCCCGCCCGGCGGAAGGCCAGCCTCCTGCCCCTGCAGCGCCTGCGGCGGAGCAGCTTGCTGCCGGGCATGGTGCCCCGGGTCCGCCTCAGCAAGGCGCCCTCGCCCACCTTCCAGCCCCAGAGGCCGGCGCAGAAGGGCAGCACCAAGGTCAGTGGCCACCTGCGGATACCCAAGTGGCCTTACAAGGTGGCCAAGGAGGAGAAACCGGGGGCTGAGGAGGCCCAGAAGAAGCGCCAGGCCAAGGTGCAGGAGAAGCGCCCGCCGCCCTGGAAGAAGAGGACGTGAGAATCCGCGGGCGCTTCACACGAGTTTCGAGGACAGGGTGAGGCGGCGGGGCTGGGCACCATGGCGGCTCCGGGGACCACCAGGCCACGGGCGTTTCCACGCTGTCTTTCTAGGATGCTCCCAGGAAGGGGCTGGGGGATCCACATGGATTCGCCTGACACCAGCCACCCTAGCCATCAGTACACATAGAGGGCATGTTGCCTAAAAGGCTCCCTTTAGAGAACCTCAATTAAGATTTGTTTAAAGATCAATTTATGAGGCCGGGCACGGTGGCTCACGCCCTTAATCCCAGCACTTTGGGAGGCCGAGGCTGGAGGATCACCTGAGGTTGGGAGTCTGAGAGTAGCCTGACCAACATGGAGAAACCCCGTCTCTACTAAAAATACAAAATTAGCCGAGCATGGTGGCACATGCCTGTAATCCCAGCTACTCAAGAGGCTGAGGCAGGAGAATCGCTTGAACCCGGAGGCAGAGGTGGCAGGGAGCCAAGATCGCGCCATTGCACTCTGGCCTGGGCAACAAGGACCAAACTCCGTCTCAATCAAAGAAACCTCAATTTATTAAAGGGTATTTTCTGTTTAATTTTGTATTTTTAATTGTTATCCAATTTGCCAAGTTTTACAAGTGACAGGGCCCCTTGTATCCAAGGCAGTTTTAATACACTTGCCTGAAGACCTTTCATTTAAAATACTGTTTCTAGCAATAAATATTTATGATATCTGTAGGAGTTTACACAGAAATCATGGGATTCTCTCCTTTTTGGCTGTCTGTTTTGGTCTTTTCTTCTCATTGTGGGTGCACGTGCACACTGGATGTTTTTATTAGTTAGATTAAGTGATGCCAGATATTTCTATTTGATGGAGGGATTGACTCATTCAGCCACATGATCAAGTGAGAAAGAGATATCATATTTTATTGTATCTTTTTAAAAAGTATTATCCATACAGTCATATATTGGGGACAAACATTTATCATCAAATTACAAAACAATGCAGAGATAAGCATGTATGTATTGCTAGAATTAAACTCATTTTAATCAAGGAGTTTTAGATAAACTGGATACAAAATCTCTAACATATTAAAAATAGTTATGAGGGCCGGGCGCGGTGGCTCACGCTTGTAATACCAGCACTTTGGGAGGCCGAGGCGGGCGGATCACGAGGTCAGGAGATCGAGACCACGATGAATCCCCGTCTCTACTAAAAATACAACAAATTAGCCGGGCGTGGTGGCTGGCGCCCTTAGTCCCAGCTACTCGGAGAGGCTGAGACAGGAGAATCGTGTGAACCCGGGAGGCGGAGCTTACAGTGAGCCGAGATTGCGCCACTGCACTCCAGCCTGGGAGACAGAGTGAGACTCTGTCTCAATAAATAAATAAATAAATAAATAAAATAAAAAATAAAAATAGATATGAGGAAAACGTGTCATTTGATAAAATGCGGGAAATGTAATAGATGATTACCGGAACTACAAAATTAAGCCATATATGCTCTTAAGTAAATCAAATCCAGACATCCTTAAAATGAAAAAAAAGGATGCAGCAAGAGTAAGGAGCCCAGAATGATGCAAATTAAGGGAATGGGGGGAGGTGATGTTTAGAACAAGCAAAGAGAATACAATGGGAAGCAAATTTACTTTAGGCAAATTCTCCTGGAGTGGACCAGGAAGCCCTCTCTTCCAGACTCAGTTCCAAAGAGTCCCTTATGTGGGTATTTCTTTTATTTTTCCTTTGAGGACTGCACTTGGTGTTTAGTTCAACCTCATGCGGACCTCATGGAATTCCCAAGACTTGGGGCCTTGGCATTGTGGCACCTTCCTGCCACACGTACATAATTCACAGCATTACCAAGTCACCACGAGCTCCACGCTCACTTCTGTCAGCCCAGGGCCCAGCCAGGCAGTGTCGCATGGTCTCCCAGGCATGCCTTTCCAAGCCGGATATCCCTGCTGCGAAAGTTCTCAAGGCACTGGTCCGGGAAGCTGAGCCCTGGGCCTGTCCTAAAGCTCCACAGGTGACTGCACTGCAGCCCACATGGAGAGCTGCAGCTCTAACACAGGCATTTTGAGAGGCCTCAGTCGCCTTTAAGTGGCATTTCCAGGACACCCATCCTGAGCTCTCACAAATGGCTCCACATTCCCAAGGATGTCCTATTGTCATTGGAACAGCCAGTGTCAGGCAGCTTCTGCTCGGGCTGATGTGGCATCTGACCCTTGGTGGGTGGCCAGATATTCCTTCCCATTTCCGCCATGGGAAGTTGGCACTGGGAATGGTATGGAGCCCCCACGTCTACCCTAAGCCTTAGGTGTCTGCTGCTTCCAGGTCAAAAATGGACATTTCTGGTCCTGACCAGCTGCCACCACACTGTAACCGATGCTCATAGTCTCCAGGGATGTTTAGAACAGCAATGGCAGGACAGCAAACAACTGGCGATTTCTCCAGTTCCCACGCTGTTCCAGAGTGGGCATGTTGGATCCCTGTCCCCAATGTGTTCCAGCCTTACCCAGGTGCACACGGTACCCTGGGGCTAGCACAGGGCTTGTCAAGTAACACTCTTGGTGTCCACAAAACAGCTCCAGAGATACCTGCATTTTGAAAAGCCTGCCAAGCCAGCAAGTATAGGGCAGGACCCAGATTTCTTTGGCAAATCTGAAGGTGAGCTGGCCACTTGCCTGGTGAGTAGAAGCTGCCTTTACCTGGCCAGTGTATGCAACTTGAGAGAAAATGACAGCTTCATGGGGTGCTCTGGTGGGACTGGGAAGCCTGACCTCCCGGGGAGCTTTGTTATGGTCCCAGTGGAAAGACTGGATTTTGAAAACGCAACAGACCCAACTGAAAGAAGGGTCATCCCTGATTGGATCCCAGACTCTCCCTGATCTCTCTGGACTCGTTCTAGACGTGGCTTGCCTGTGGGCAGCCCTTCCCTTTGGCCCATGAGGCAGGTCCAGGTAGCTCCTGCAGCTGTGTGCCTGGCTACTGGCCCAGCACTTCTCATTTTCGCCATGTGGAAGCAGATTTGCTACTAGAGGAATTTTCCAAGTCAAAGGAAGTGTCGCCAAGCCTCTTTCCTCGACCTATGGCGAGCCCATGCCCTTGGTTTCTTATTCTCTTTGGAGTGGGCAGCAGAGGGGACAAGCCGGCCTCCAGCCAGGCTCAGGGAGTGTGGGGAGGGCAGGGAGAAAAATCTAGATGATGAGGAACTGGAGCCACCTTGAGGGGGGTGTCCTGGGGTCAGTGTCAGGGTGATAAGATGAGCCAGTTTATATTTAAGCAACATTATTATGTTCAATTATTTTGGGTAAGGGATTCCTCAGGGGAGGTGTGGTCATCTGGTCCCAGAGGGGGAGTGAAATGCCCACACATCTTCCTGAGCCATTTGGAAGCCCTTTCCTCTAGCCCTAGGTACTGATGACCCAGGCTCCTTGGTCTCAGGAGGTGCACAGGGCTGGGGGGTGCAGGCTTTTTGTCACTTACCCACTCAGCACTATTGGGCATCGGGCATTCAGAGGTCTCACAGTGGTCTCTCTAAAAACCTGGTGTCCTAGGAGAACAATTATTATTTTTGACTATTTTTGTTTCTTTGAACTGCTGCATTCACTCACTGAGGGCTCGCCCTCTCTGCACCCCTCATCTTGTTCAGGAAGGAGGGGACTGATGAGCATGGGCCCCCTTCTCCTCTCCTGTCAGTTGCCACTAAACTGTCCCCCCTGGCTTTATCACCAAGTTCTCCCACCCCTGTTGCCTCATCTCTTCTTCTTCATTCACACTTCCTTCCTTTGCCTGTTTTCTTCTCCCAGTTGGTTAAGTTCTTTATGATCCCTAGCACCACCTACCCTGAGGTCTACCAAGGACAGAAAAGCAGGGGCCTCTGTGAGGCAATGTGGTGTTATCATGGTGGGACCTCCAGGCCCCCAGAGTGAGGGAAGAGCAGGCCTGCCAGAATCTGTGCTGATGGCTAAGAATTCCTCCACCGCCGTGCCCCTACCACCCCCTACTCTTTACTCAGAAGGGAGAGGAGGTTTGCTCTCTTGCAATGACAGCCCAGCCCCTGCTGTGCACAGGGATGGGGCTCAGGGTCCCTCCCTGCACCCTGATGTTAATTAACTATAAATAGTGAATTTCAAGTTAATAGCTACCTTCTCAGGGATTTATATATAAATAGAGTTAGAGGAAAATCTAAAGCCTATTTTACTACTTTTTAGTGTTTGTGAAAATTAAGCTTAAAGTGGACAGAATAAATATTTCTCAGACAATGTCGACGCTACTGATTACAAGTGAGATGGCTGGAGCTCGCCCCTTGGTGGAGAATTTTTTGGTGATTGGAAATTGGGGACTCTGGCAACAGAAATGGCTTTACGGTGGGTGTGAAGTCACTTCTGTCCCTCGGAGAGCCTCTTGTGGATGTGAAAGCATGTATGAACACCAGTGAAATCCACCTCCACGTACACTGAGGCAGCTGATGAGAACACAAATGAGCCAGTCCTAGCACTTCCCTCCAGAGCTGGTCACTCCCGGTCTGACGTTAGAGCATGTGAATTAAGAGTGACAATTTTTTCTACTAGCTTCTGTGAATAAAGTGTTCTACAGTCAGCCAGCACTAAACTCACTAGAAAGGAGGAGGGAAGAGCGTGGAGCCAATCATCTAGAATTACCTCAGTGTGCAGAGGCTGTCCCTTGGCTGCCTTTGGGAAAAGCAGTGTGAAATATCATGTGCCTCTTTCTTTTCAAGCTCCTCCTGACAGTCACCTGGCAACACTGGAGACCTCAAAACTATGGAGATCAGAATTTCAATAGCTGTGTCGTCTCAGCATTGACCACTCCTCTGACCCAAGCTTTCTCCTGGCAGCAGGAGACGGAGTTCGTGATGTTCGTAGGAAAATACGATTTCTGAATGCAGGAGGGCCGTGCTGGGCCCCTCTGCCTGCTTCTCTCCCTGCTGTCAGCAGTGACCAGGTCTCCGGTGTGGAGGCGAGTCTGTCGTGGGTGAAACAGAAGTCCCTGGGGTAAGGCCAGACCCCAGGCCTGAAAAGGATGCAAAGCCTGCTGTTTCATGCAGCCCACCGGCAAGAGGACTACATCCGCTGCAGCCCCGCCATCCACATAACATGATATGTGAAGGCCGTCTCTTCACCCTTACCCTGGGGACCAAAGCCTGCCTTGAAGAGTGAGTACAGCACTGAGGTGTGCCTTGCATTGCTCTTTCCCCAGGTGTGCCCGTAGACTCAAGCTTGCTCATTTCTGTCCTGACACATCTCGCTGGTCCTGCGGTGGTCAGAGTCCTCCTGTTCTGTGTCAGCTCCTAGACATCATTAGTCTTTCACGTGATAAAGTATGAGCACTTTTCTCTTTTACAGTATTTGGGGAAATTCTAACACACTCCCCAGGGATTTGCGCAGGTCCCTCTGGCTCCCCTGGTGGGTAATTCTATGGATTCTGCACCTGGCAGCCAGCACTTTCCCTTGGAAGCCCCTGGGGTCCCTGTTTGTGTGGGCCTGGTCCTTGGTTTCTACCCCAGCACCTTTTGGCTGGGACCTGCCTAGAGCTGCCTGGAAGGTCATGGTCTAGGGAAGGACAGGTGGAACCCTGACCACAACAGATCCTTCTAAAACAACAAAGTCACATTGATGACGACGACTGCAGTGGGGTGAATGCCATCACAGTGGGCATGCTGGGAGCCGCCAAGGACTTACGGCAAAAGCAGTTCTTCCCAAGGCGCCCTTTGCATCTTCTCCTCCTCGTCTCTCAGTGCATTTGGAACTTGCTTATGCGTTGGAATGACTTAAATCAACTGCTCCTTTCTGTGCCCCTGCACTCAAAGCTTCCTTCATTATTAGGAAAAAGAAAAGCACACACTACCTGAAATGATTTTACTAATTTTTGAGTGACTCAGTGGAAAGTCAGTGTTGCATACACAATTTCCTCATGCTGAGCCAGCTTGAAATAAGACTCGATAAAAGGCACAGGCCTCAGTAGCAGGCGGTGCCACTGTGGACAGTGTACACTATGGTGTGAGGGTGTGCACAGGCGAGCGTAAGTGTGTTTACTCATACACACAGATAAACCAAAAGGACATCGGGCTTCCTGATGGCAAAGGTTATGGTGCTGCTGTAGCTTGTTATGGGCCCCTGGCAGTGTCAAATGGGAAATGCTTTTTTTTTTTTTTTTTATTATACTTTAGGGTTTTAGGGTACATGTGCACAATATGCAGGTTTGTTACATATGTATCCATGTGCCATGTTGATTTCCTGCACCCATTAACTCATCATTTAGCATTATGTGTATCTCCTAATGCTGTCCCTCCCCCCTCCCCCCACCCCACAACAGTCCCCGGAGTGTGATGTTCCCCTTCCTGTGTCCAAGAGTTCTCATTGTTCAATTCCCACCTATGAGTGAGAACATGTGGTGTTTGGTTTTTTGTCCTTGCGATAGTTTACTGAGAATGAGGTTTTCCAGTTTCATCCATGTCCCTACAAAGGACACGAACTCATCATTTTTTATGGCTGCATAGTATTCCATGGTGTATATGTGCCACATTTTCTTAATCCAGTCTATTGTTGTTGGACATTTGGGTTGGTTCCAAGTCTTTGCTATTGTGAATAGTGCAGCAATAAACAAACGTGTGCATGTGTCTTTATAGCAGCATGATTTATAGTCCTTTGGGTATATACCCAGTAATGGGATGGCTGGGTCAAATGGTATTTCTAATTCGAGATCCCTGAGGAATTGCCACACTGACTTCCACAATGGTTGAACTAGTTTACAGTCCCACCAACAGTGTAAAAGTGTTCCTATTTCTCCACATCCTCTCCAGCACCTGTTGTTTCCTGATTTTTTAATGATGGCCATTCTAAGTGGTGTGAGATGGTATCTCACTGTGGTTTTGATTTGCATTTCTCTGATGGCCAGTGATGATGAGCATTTCTTCATGTGTTTTTTGGTTGCATAAATGTCTTCTTTTGAGAAGTGTCTGTTCATGTCCTTTGCCCACTTTTTGATGGGGTTGTTTGATTTTTTCTTGTAAATTTGTTTGAGTTCATTGTAGATTCTGGATATTAGCCCTTTGTCAGATGAGTAGGTTGCAAAAATTTTCTCCCATTCTGTAGGTTGCCTGTTCACTCTGATGGTAGTTTCTTTTGCTGTGCAGAAGCTCTTTAGTTTAATGAGATCCCATTTGTCAATTTTGGCTTCTGTTGCCATTGCTTTTGGTGTTTTAGACATGAAGTCCTTGCCCACGCCTATGTCCTCAATCATATTGCCTAGGTTTTCTTGTAGGATTTTAATGGTTTTAGGTCTAACATATAATTCTTTAATCCATCTTGAATTAATTTTTGTGTAAGGTGTAAGGAAGGGATCCAGTTTCAGCTTTCTACATATGGCTAGCCAGTTTTCCCAGCACCATTTATTAAATAGGGAATCCTTTCCCCATTTCTTGTTTTTGTCAGGTTTGTCAAAGATCAGATAGTTGTAGATATGTGGCATCATTTCTGAGGGCTCTGTTCTATTCCATTGATCTATGTCTCTGTTGTGGTACCAGTACCATGCTGTTTTGGTTACTGTAGCCTTGTAGTATAGTTTAAAGTCAGGTAGCGTGATGCCTCCAGCTTTGTTCTTTTGGCTTAGGATTGACTTGGCAATGCGGGCTCTTTTTTGGTTCCATATGAACTTTAAAGTAGTTTTTTCCAATTCTGTGAAGAAAGTCATTGGTAACTTGATGGGGATGGCATTGAATCTATAAATTACCTTGGGCAGTATGGCCATTTTCACGATATTGATTCTTCCAACCCATGAGCATGGAATGTTCTTCCATTTGTTTGTATCCTCTTTTATTTCATTGAGCAGTGGTTTGTAGTTCTCCTTGAAGAGGTCCTTCACATCCCTTGTAAGTTGGATTCCTAGGTATTTTATTCTCTTTGAAGCAATTGTGAATGGGAGTTCACTCATGATTTGGCTCTCTGTTTGTCTGTTATTGGTGTACAAGAATGCTTGTGATTTTTGTACATTAATTTTGTATCCTGAGACTTTGCTGAAGTTGCTAATCAGCTTAAGGAGATTTTGGGCTGAGACAATGGGGTTTTCTAGATATACAATCATGTCATCTGCAAACAGGGACAATTTGACTTCCTCTTTTCCTAATTCAATACCCTTTATTTCCTTCTCCTGCCTGATTGCTCTGACCAGAACTTCCAGCACTATGTTGAATAGGAGCAGTGAGAGAGGGAATCCCTGTCTTGTGCCAGTTTTCAGAGGGAATGCTTCCAGTTTTTGCCCATTCAGTATGATATTGGCTGTGGTTTTGTCGTAGATAGCTCTTATTATTTTGAGATAAGTCCCATCAATACCTAATTTACTGAGAGTTTTTAGCATGAAGGGTTGTTGAATTTTGTCAAAGGCCTTTTCTGCATCTATGGAGTTAATCATGTGGTTTTTGTCTTTGGTTCTGTTTATATGCTGGATTACATTTATTGATTTGTGTATGTTGAACCAGCCTTGCATCCCAGGGATGAAGCCCACTTGATTATGGTGGATAAGCTCTTTGATGTGCTGCTGGATTCGGTTTGCTAGTATTTTATTGAGGATTTTTGCATCAATGTTCATCAAGGATATTGGTCTGAAATTCTCTTTTTTGGTTATGTCTCTGCCAGGCTTTGGTATCAGGACGATGCTGTCTTCGTAAAATGTGTTAGGGAGTATTCCCTCTTTTTCTATCGATTGGAATAGTTTCAGAAGGAATGGTACCAGTTCCTCATTGTACCTCTGGTAGAATTCAGCTGTGAATCCATCAGGTCCTGGACTCTTTTTTGTTGGTAAGCTATTGATTATTGCCACAATTTCACAACCTGTTATTGGTCTATTCAGAGATTCAACTTCTTCCTGCTTTAGTCTTGGGAGGGTGTATTTGTCGAGGAATTTATCAATTTCTTCTAGATTTTCTAGTTTATTTGTGTAGAGGTGTTTGTAGTATTCTCTGATGGTAGATTGTATTTCTGTGGGATTGGTGGTGATATCCCCTTTTTCGTTGTGTATTGCATCTATTTGATTCTTCTCTCTTTTCTTCTTTATTAGTCTTGCTAGCGGTCTATCAATTTTGTTGATCTTTTCAAAAAACCAGCTCCTGGATTCACTAATTTTTTGAAGGGTTTTTTGTGTCTCCATTTCCTTCAGTTCTGCTCTGATTTTAGTTATTTCTAGCCTTCTGCTAGCTTTTGAATGTGTTTGCTCTTGCTTTTCTAGTTCTTTTAATTGTGATGTTAGGGTGTCAATTTTGGATCTTTCCTGCTTTCTCTTGTGGGCATTTAGTGCTATAAATTTCCCTCTACACACTGCTTTGAATGTGTCCCAGAGATTCTGGTATATTGTGTCTTTGTTCTCATTGGTTTCAAAGAACATCTTCATTTTTGCCTTCATTTCATTATGTACCAATAGGCATTCAGGAGCAGGTGGTTCAGTTTCCATGTAGTTGAGTGGTTTTGAGTGAGTTTCTTAATCCTGAGATCTAGTTTGATTGCACTGTGTTCTGAGAGACAGTTTGTTATAATTTCTGTTCTTTTACATTTGCTGAGGGGAGCTTTACTTCCAAGTATGTGGTCAATTTTGGAATAGGTGTGGTGTGGTGCTGAAAAAAATGTATATTCTGTTGACTTGGGGTGGAGAGTTCTGTAGATGTCTATTAGGTCCACTTTATGTAGAGTTGAGTTCAATTCCTGGATATCCTTGTTAACTTTCTGTCTTGTTGATCTGTCTAATGATGACAGTGGGGTGTTAAATTCTCCCATTATTATTGTGTGGGAGTTTAAGTCCCTTTGTAGGTCACTCAGGACTTGCTTTATGAATCTGGGTGCTCCTGTGTTGGGTGCATATATATTTAGGATAGTTAGCTCTTCTTGTTGAATTGATCCCTTTACCATTATGCAATGGCCTTCTTTGTCTCTTTGGATCTTTGTTGGTTTAAAGTCTATTTTATCAGAGACTAGGATTGCAACCCCTGCCTTTTTTTGTTTTCCGGTTGCTTGATAGATCTTCCTCCATCCCTTTATTTTGAGTCTATGTGTGTCTCTGCACGTGAGATGGGTTTCCTGAATACAGCACACTGATGGGTCCTGACTCCTTATCCAGTTTGCCAGTCTGTGTCTTTTGATTGGAGCATTTAGCCCATTTACATTTGACGTTAATATTGTTATGTGTGAATCTGATCCTGTCATTATGATGTTAGTTGGTTATTTTGCTCGTTAGTTGCTGCAGTTTCTTCCTAGCCTCGATGGTCTTTACAATTTGGTGTGTTTTTGCAGTGGCTGGTACCGGTTGTTCCTTTCCATGTTTAGTGCTTCCTTCAGGAGCTCTTTTAGGGCAGGCCTGGTGGTGACAAAATCACTCAGCGTTTTCTTGTCTGTAAATTATTTTATTTCTCCTTCACTTATGAAGCTTAGTTTGGCGGGATAGGAAATTCTGGGCTGAAAATTCTTTTCTTTAAGGATGTTGAATATTGGCCCCCACTCTCTTCTGGCTTGTAGAGTTTCCGCTGAGAGATCAGCTGTTAGTCTGATGGGCTTCCCTTTGTGGGTAACCCGACCTTTCTCTCTGGCTGCCCTTAACATTTTTTCCTTCATTTCAACTTTGGTGAATCTGACAATTATGTGTCTTGGAGTTGCTCTTCTCGAGGGGTATCTTTGTGGCATTCTCTGTATTTCCTGAATCTGAATGTTGGCCTGCCTTGCTAGATTGGGGAAGTTCTCCTGGATAATATCTTGCAGAGTGTTTTCCAACTTGGTTCCATTCTCCCTGTCATTTTCAGGTACACCAATCAGACGTAGGTTTGGTCTTTTCACATAGTCCCAAATTTCTTGGAGGCTTTGTTCATTTCTTTTTATTCTTTTTTCTCTAAACTTCTCTTCTCTCTTCATTTCATTCATTTCATCTTCCATCAGCGATACCCTTTCTTCCAATTGATCGCATCTGCTACTGAGGCTTCTGCAATCTTCGCATAGTTCTCAAAACTTGGCTTTCAGCTCCATCAGCTCCTTTAAGCCCTTCTCTCCATTGGTTATTCTAGTTATCCATTCTTCTAATTTTTTTTCAAAGTTTTTAACTTCTTTGCTATTGCTTTGAATTTCCTCTCGTAGCTCAGAGTAGTTTGATCATCTGAAGCCTTCTTCTCTCAACTCGTCACAGTCATCCTCCATCCAGCTTTGTTCCGTTGCTGGTGAGGAACTGCGTTCCTTTGGAGGAGGAGAGGTGCTCTGTTTTTTAGAGTTTCCAGTTTTTTTGCTCTGTTTTTTTCCCCATCTTTGTGGTTTTATCTACTTTTTGTCTTTGATGATGGTGATGTACAGATGGGTTTTTGGTGTGGATGTCCTTTCTGTTTGTTAGTTTTCCTTCTACCAGACAGGACCCTCAGCTGCAGGTCTGTTGGAGTTTACTAGAGGTCCACTCCAGACGCTGTTTGGCTGGGTGTCAGCAGCGGTGGCTCCAGAACAGCGGATTTTCGTGAGACCACAAATTCAGCTGTCTGATAGTTCCTCTGAAAGTTTTGTCTCAGAGGAGTACCTGGCAGAATGAGGTGTCAGTCTGTCCCTACTGGGGGGGTGCCTCCCAGTTAGGCTGCTCAGGGGTGAGGGACCCACTTTAGGAGGCAGTCTGTCTGTTCTCAGATCTCCAGCTGCGTGCTGGGAGAACCACTACTCTCTTCAAAGCTGTCAGTCAGACAGGGACATTTAAGTCTGTGGAGGTTCTTGCTGAGCTTTTGTTTGTCTGTGCCTGCCCCCAGAGGTGGAGCCTACAGAGGCAGGCAGGCCTCCTTGAGCTGTGGTGGGCTCCACCCAGTTCGAGCTTCCTGGCTGCTTTGTTTACCTAAGCAAGCCTGGGCAATGGCGGGCGCCCCTCCCCCAGCCTCACTGCCGCCTTGCAGCTTGATCTCAGACTGCTGTGCTAGCAATCAGCCAGACTCCATGGGCATAGGACCCTCCGAGCCAGGTTCGGGACACAATCTCCTAGTGTGCCATTTTCCAGGCCCGTTGGAAAAGCACAGTATTAGGATGGGACTGACCCGATATTCCAGGTGCCGTCTGTTTCCCCTTTCTTTGACTAGGAAAGGGAACTCCCTGACCCTTTGCACTTCCCGAGTGAGACAATGCCTCGCCCTGCTTCGGCTCATGCACAGTGCGCTTCACCGACTGTCCTGCACCCACTGTTAGGCACTCCCTTGTGAGATGAAACCGGTACCTCAAGCAGAAATGCAGAAATCACCCATCTTCTGTGTCGCTGGGGTTGGGAGCTGGAGACCGGAGCTGTTCCTATTCGGCCATCTTGGCTCCACCCCCAACATTGGGAAATGCTTTAATGGCATGTTGTTCAATGTATATAATGGGGTCTCCCATGGCCCAAGGACCCACTATGAGCACTCCACCTTCTGTGGTGGAGAACACGGCTGGAGTCATCACAGCCCAGGTCTTTATTGAAATGCAGTGTTGACCCAGAAGGCTCATGTAGAACCCATTTGGCCAGGTCTGGACCATCTCTCTCCATCTGAACTGCCTTGGCTGCACAGAGGGACCCAGACCCAAAAGGCCCAGAATCAAGAGGAAACTGAATGACATTTACCATTACACCAGCTTTCATTTATTTTTTCCATATGATCATAAGGACTGTATTACTAAGTATGCTTATATATGCTATTTACAGTCTGTTCCCTTTTATATGATGAAAGATTAATAAAGAACAAAAAATTGCCTGCAGTAAAACCATGCCTGAGGCCAAGAGTGGTGGTTCATGCCTGTAATACCAGCACTTTGGGAGGGCAAGAGGGGCAGATCACCTGAGATAAGCAGTTCAAGACCAGCCGGGACAACATGGAGAAACCCCAACTCTACAAAACACACACACACAAAAAAAAATTAGCTGGGCATGACAGTGAGTGCCTGTTATTCCAGCTACTTGGGTGGCTGAGACAGGAGAATTGCTTGAACCTGGGAGGTGGAGGTTGCAGTGAGCCGAGATTGCACCATTGTCCTCCAGCGTGGATGAAAGGGAGAGAGAGGGAGGGAGAGAGAGGGGGAGGAGAGAGAGAGAGAGACAGAAAGAAAGAAAGAAAGAAAGAAAGAAAGAAAGAAAGAAAGAAAGAGAAAGAAAGAAAGAAAAAGAAAGAAAGAGAAAAAGGAAGAAAGAAAGAAAGAAAGAAAGAAAGAAAGAAAGAAAGAAGGAAAAAAGAAAGAAAGAAATAAAGAAAGAAAGAAAGAAAGAAAGAAAGAAAGAAAGAAAGAAAGAAGAAAGAAAGAGCAAGCCATGCCTGAAGGGCACAGTGTGGTCATCACCTCAGCAGGTTGACACTCACCTGGAGGTCATGAAATCTGTCCATTATGCCAGTGATGGGTTGAGCACTGAGCTCTGAGCTCACACACTGGGGCATGTGCCGCTGCTCTAACTCACTCCTTTAAAGAGGAAAATACAATTGAGCTTTCTAATACCAAATATTTCATCACAGGATTTAAAAACAAATAATCATTCAAGGGAAATTCGTCTTTAAAACCCTTTCCTGATGTAGCACTGCGAAATTATAGGGATTATGAACTTGAGCCACTGAGCCTAGACTGACTGATGTATTCTACCAATAAGCTATATACATAAACCCATGTCTTCCCACTTCTCAGAACCATGAAATCAATCATTCCTCCCTTTCTTTCCTTTATTTTTATTGTTTCTTAACAATACTAGAAGCCAAATTCATTCTTTTCTTAAACCACTTTTATTCATTATATGACTTCCTAAAACACCCGAAGAAAGGTTATTATCCACCATTTCTTCCATATACACCCTTTAATAACAGACAACCTACGTGAGAGTCATTGGAATTTATGGTGATTCACAGATAATTTTTTGCAGTCTTATGTTTTTAAATTAGTCTTTAGTACCAAACCTCCCTACTCCATAGCCTGACCACTCTCTCTGAGCAGTAATCAATGCTGCACTGTACCCTCAGGATTGGAAGCCATGAGAAAAAATCTTCCTCAAATCCTAACCAAGATGTTTTCCACTCAAGTGGTAAGTGGATACATTTGTAGCATGTCTGTCTGAGGCTGAATCTGAGGGAAAAGGCCTAATACTTACAATCCACTGGTTGGTTTTCCTGCTCTCCTCATTTAACTTTCTTTGGTTTTCTTGAATTTTTGCCCAAAAAGATCTCATTTGCTTCATTATCTTCTCCTATAAAAGAACTATGAATTTGAACATCACAGAAACAAATCGCTTTGGGTGTCAGACCCCCATTGATAAAGAAATCAAGGAATGAGATATGAAAGAGATTTGGGAAGATCTCAGAATGTAGAACCACGACATGCAACACAATCAGTTTAATAGGAAAATCATAAGCAGGGCCGGTTTACAGATAATGTGGCATCTTGCATCAGAATTGGAATCCACTGACACCGTGCCTTGCTAATTCTAGCATATTTTATTGTATTATTTCCAGTGTTGGTAAATAGGTTTCTTATATAGAAGGCTTTTGAACTTGTAGTTTAGATAGCCAGAAACCCTTTCTGATATTGAGCTCTTTACAGTGCCTTGAACATTAAAGTAAATAGCCAAATTATTATAATGATTATTAACTTCATCACTCCCTCAGTGAAATGCAAGTTCCAGGAAGGAAGGTATTCTCACAGATTCCGTTTAAATTTTTACCATTGATACCTAGGCACTACATGACATCCAGTACAGAAAAGAATAATCCTCATGCTCTTCATCTTCTCCCTAATCTCTTCACTTGTGCCATCCTCCAGCTTTCAAAGTGCTCTCAGAGCCATCACTTACCCAGTGTTCCTTAGTTGCCCCTCACAGTGTCTGTGAGCCCCGTGCTCCTGAGCGTACGGCAAATGAAGCAGGCTCTTATCCACTGCTCCAAATATCTTTTTTTCTCCCTGTGGAACCCACACATTTGTTCATTAGAACTCAGGAATTGCCAGAGACTGGCTTTCCTGGCAATGCACACCAGATTCTTCAGAAGAATATTGGTTTTGATGTCCTCCTGCTGTGACAATTCCCCACATGTGGGCAGCAGGTAGGAATTTTGGCTTCTTCCCAGGAAAGGCAGAGACAGGGCCTACAGAAGCTAGGGCCGCAGCCTGTAGTGATGGGGTCTATGAGTTAGTTCAGACAGAAGAGGCAGATGGGTTCTTTCTGGAAGGCTTGTGTGATGTCTGAAAACATTTCCCTGAAGGAAGGAAATTAGGAAGGGTATGATTGAAACTTCATCTTATGCCTTGGGGAAACAAAGACCAAAGCAAAATTTGACTCAGGTTGTGACTCAGTGATAAACTTCTGTCTAGAGTAGAACAGGCTTTATTTTGTATAAGACAAAAAGAGAACCTGAGGCCCAAAGAGAGCTCTTGGATCTGTAGGTAAAATTGTTGGGTTCATACACAACTCACAGGGCACTACATCCTA
Source organism: Symphalangus syndactylus (assembly GCF_028878055.3). Classification (NCBI taxonomy): domain Eukaryota; kingdom Metazoa; phylum Chordata; class Mammalia; order Primates; family Hylobatidae; genus Symphalangus; species Symphalangus syndactylus. The sequence continues at coordinate 71,327,537 of NC_072428.2, read as the reverse complement.
CCATTTTCTTTTGCATAGAAAAATGAACCTCAGAGAGGCCAGGTGTGATGGCTCACACCTGTAATCCCAGCACTTTGGGATGCCAAGGCTGGTAGATCAGGTTAGAGACCAGCCTGGCCAATATAGGGAAACCCTATCTCTACTAAAGACACAAAAATCAGCCAGGAGTGGTGGCACATGACTGTAATCCCAGAAACTTAGGAGACGGGGCAGGAGACTCACTTGAACCCTGAATTTGCAGTCAGCTGAGACCGAGCCACTGCGCTTCAGCCTGGATAATAAAGCAAGAAGTAAGAAAGAAAGAAAGAATGAGAGAATAAGAGAGAGAGAAAGAAAGAGAGAGAAAAAAACAGAAAGAAGAAAGAAAAAGAAAGAAAGAAAGAAAAGAAAGAAAGAAAGAAAGAAATAGAAAGAAAGAAAGAAAGAAAGAAAGAAAGAAAGAAAGAAAGAAAGAAAGAGAAAGAAAGAAACAAGAAAAGAAACCTCAGTTTTGTTGAGTTTTGACTTTACTCCAAAAAGCTTCAGGTTTAAGAGTATGAAGTTAGGACCAATTTATACCATTAGAGGATGGGTCCTGAATACTCTGAAAATCATTCTTAATGCTCATTGTGATTGGTTTAGAAAAGACTGATTTAGTACAAAAGAAAAAAAGTGATTTGTTTAGGAAATGGTATTTAACTGCAATTTTACTCTCATTGTTTCATTTAGATGTCATAATTTTCTCCTTTAAAGTATTTTGTAAAATCTCAATCACAATCCACCACTGCAAAATGATTTCTAAATAACCATTATTTATTTACTGAACATTGTGAGATTTGATCAGATTTCACCCAGAAATGCTGAAGAGACATTTAGTATACTCTAAAACACTTGTATATATGCTTGTCTTGTGGAGGCGCAAGCACTATGGACTCAAAAGTGGGAAGCTTCTCTCCCTAGTAAGGGGAGGGCACCACTGGGATCACTGGTGCCATCTCCTGCAATGGATCTTCTGATGTTGGGTCGAACAGAAATTCAGGAGTTGATTTCCCTCGGCGGGTGGAGCGGGATCCTTCCTTGGCTATCTGTTCTTTTGCTACTAACACTGCTGCTGCCTGCCCTCTTAGCCACTGTGGGGGGTCTAGCACCAGCTGTAACCAAGTGTCTATGTATGAAAACTGGTCTGAGTGTCCTGACTTACCAGTTACCTTGTGCCATATCTTAGAAACAAGGGACCTGTCCAGGCTTCTTTCTGATGGCCAGGCCACTTCTAATGTTGGCCAATCTATTCCACACAAAGTTCTAAGTTTCCCTGGTGTCATAGTAACCCCATAGTCTCCATTAAATCCCATCTTAAAATTTTTCAACATAGTTCCTAGCAGAGTAGGCTTACTTTGTGTCTGACCCATGTTTCCTCAAGACAAAACACCAAGCTCACACCACACGCACACCACAGAACAAAGAATGGGTAAAAAGGTCACATACACACTTTTTCAGTTTTCACCAAACCAGAATCAAAACCAAAATCAGAGTATCCAGAAATCCAAGCCAGGTCAAACAAAAACCAAAGTATCAAGCAATTCAAGTCAATTCAAAAACGAAAGCCAAAGTGCCAGTACAGGCACGCAGTGGGTGATCAGGACACACTTCCACTCAAGTGGAGTAGGCAAGTTCCAAAGACCAGTCTTACCAAGTTTCAAATGTCTGGACTCCAAGTGCCTGTTCCTTCCCGGTGTTCAGCCACTGCGTTGATCCTCCACAGGGGCCTACCACACACCGCTCTGATGAGGCGTTCCACCGGGGCAATTGCCTACCCGGGAGCGCTCTCAGGATCCACATCGCTCAAACTGGCTGGAGTCCCCCGCAGGGATGCGCCACAGGGCAGGCCTAAGCCAACTAAGGGGCAGCCTCAACTGTCCATCAGTTACCTCGTTTCCTGGTCAGGGAACCAAGAAATGTAGCAGGACGAGTCACAGACAAAACTCCTCAGACACCGGATTAAAGAAGGAAGAGGTTTTTTATTCGGCCGGGATCCTCAGCAGACTTGTGTCTTAAGAGATGAGCTCTCTGAAAAAGAAATTCCTAGGGCTTTTAAGGGCTTACAACTCTAAGGGGTCTAGGTGAAAGAGTCGTAATAGATCAAGTAAGCATGAAGAACGTGACTGGGGGCTACATACATCAGCTAACAGAACAAAAAGTTTTTTTTTTTCTTTCGAGACAGAGTCTTGCTCTGTCGCCCAGGCTGGAGTGCAGTGGCGCAATCTCAGCTCACTGCAAGCTCTGCCTCCTGGGTTCATGCCATTCTCCTGCCTCAGCCTCTCCGTGTAGCTGGGACTACAGGCGCCCGCCACCACGCCCGGCTAATTTTTTTGTATTTTTAGTAGAGAGGGGGTTTCACAGTGGTCTTGATCTCCTGACCTCGTGATCCGCCCGCCTCGGCCTCCCAAAGTGCTGGGATTACAAGCATGAGCCGCCGCGCCTGGCCAGAACAAAAAGTTTTACAGTGCTTTCTCATACAATGTCTAGAATTTACAGATAACACCAGTAGTTTTGGTCAGGGGTTAATATTATTATTATTTTAACCACCAGGGCCAGGTGGTGGCACCAAGGTCGTCTAGGTATTTATCTTACTTCTGTTTCTTTCTTTTTGCTTTCTCCCTTTTCTCCTGTCTTATAAACTACAGAAAAGGGGAGGGTGGGGAGCAACTGGGAAGGACAACAGGAGAAGTGGTGGTCTCATACCATAATACAACAGCTAAATCTAGCTCTGATGCTTATTCTGTGTGGACAATAACAGCAGAGCCAATGGCTGATTTGTGGGAGGTAAAAACTACTTTTGCAGAATCGTACATGATTTCAGCAGAAGGGCAAGGACATTTCAGTTGGGAACAGATTGCTCTGTGGTAATGTGATCACTATGTACCCAACAATGGCTCTTTCTTCCTAGCGTCAATGCAGATGTTATTTTCTCCTTAACTATTATCATCTCTGTTTCTAACCATATAAAAGTATATCCACTATATATCTGAAGTAAATTCATACTAGTGGTGCAACATCTCCAGCATTTTAAGTGTAAAAAGAGAAAACGTATGATGTGTTTACTCACTGTTTTATACTCTGTAACACATGAAGAGAAGACCCTTTTATTCATTGCCTGTACTATTATTTTTAAACTTTCTGAAACACTTTATCTTATATCCAGCATAGAATTGAGTTTCCCTTTTTGATTTAATCTGACAATATTTTTTTCCTCTAATAAGAGCATGTTATGCTATGATCTATATGCACATATCTTCTTTTGCTGTCTTGTTTGTTTTTATTGATTTTGTTTTGATGTTGTGATATTTGGAAGAGTTAAATTTTTATTCTGATGGCTACCTTACGTAATTTCATAAAATCATCTCTTTCTTTAGACAGTAGCTAATGTCTCTAAACTAAGAACAATGATATTAACTCTTTCTTGTCTTCCCTATGTGATCTTTCATCCCCCAATTGGATATAATAATATTAACTTTGTTTCCCCTGGTGCCATTAAGTATGCCTACATTTCTATAAACAATATCCTTTGACTCCCAGGCATTACAGATGTGCAGTCAGTAAAATCATCCTGCAGAATACCTTCTTTTTCCTTTTCTTCTATTTTTCTTAGTGTATCATTTCTGTAATGCCAGAGCACCTACGGTTGCATTTCTTTCTGTCAGCTTTATCCAGCATTTGTTTTTGTCTTTTATTTAAGGTTAAATATATTCCTTGCTCACTATGACACTGGGGAAAGGAAGGTTTTTGTTGTCATGGTTGTGCTTGTACAGTTGCTTATTTAAAAACATTGGCGAAAACAAAAAATGTATGTAGATAGAATGGAGATAAGACAGAAAATGAGAGCGATTGATGATGAGTGTGCTTATTCTAGGCTGGGAGGGGTGCTACACCGAGTAGTGTCTCCAAGGCTACAGGAAAGGATGGTTGATTGGGAGCAGGTGGAGTTTCCAGTGGAGGAGAGAAGTCCTGTCTTCAACAACCTGTGCAGAACCAGGAACTGGTAATGGTTCAAATCAACTTACAGACCTGGAGGTAAAAATTTAGGACAACTCGTTTAGCACCTCGTTTCCTAGAAAATATTAGCTACTATTTGCTGAGCATCTGTCAGTCTGTCTGTAGCATGGAAGATCTGAGTACAGGGGAGACTGGATTAGTAACAGTGGGTCGGAAAATTATATAATATCCATCCAAAATTCCTGCTTTACATACACTGCACTTGGTATTTCCAGAACTAGAAGTTAAAGAAATTATTTGTGCTTGAACTTGCAGAAAACTGCCTTTTCCCGTCTTCTCTTGCATCTTAAACTGGAGTTTCTCTTTTTCTTGAGCTTCAGTGTCCTTCCCAACTCACTTTATAATTGACTTCCTGCAGTTTCTCCTTAGGGCAGGGCTTTGTTTCAGAGGTGGTTAATTTGTAGGGTTCATAGGATACAGACCACTCACAGCACCTGCTTTTTGCCATCCTCACTCTCAGCTGGGAGTTGAGGCTCAGGAAGCCTTCTGCAAGCCTCAGCTGCTGTTCTCAGATTAATCTGCTAAGTTCTTTTTGCCTAGTAGGAATCTCTGAATTTAGGAACATAGATGTTAGCGCTTGTATTTCTAGTTTTTCCAGTTCCCAGGGCCATTAAAGATTTTTTTCCTTTCCTTTCCTTCTTCCAAAAAAGTTGGTGATTCCCCTGGGTCCCTGTGGTTTAACCTCACAAAAGGTTCATGATGACACCCTGTTACATTGTTTTGTCATAGTTAATACTTCATTATCCCAGTTGCTCGGTCAGTTTTTGTGAGAGATTCAGGGATATTAATAAAACTGTGCTGCTGCTACTAACATCTTGCATAAAAGCCCTATTAATTAAAATGTTTATTTTACATGTGATTTGAACTTGTAATTTTTATTCAAAGTTTTTCAATAGAGATCCAGAAAAGACCCTCCTTATATTTGTAGTTTTGTGCATTGCAACACTTTCTAGTGAAAAAAAACAAAACAAAACATTAGAACAACACAAGTGATAGTAAAAGAATAAACCCTACAATCCATTAATTATAAAATGAAATACTGTGCAGGTGTTAAGAATGAGGGAATCAATAAGAACTTGTGTGGGGTAACTATAAACTTTTAAAAAATAAAGTATATGCTCATGTGACCATATTATCGTTAAAAAAAAAACCAAGCATACTTGCACACAGCTTCAAGCAAAATGGGTACATTCATTTAAAAATATTTAAATTAAGTAAATGGCCCAATAATTTAACTTTGTAAAATTCTATGTCCTCTGATTATTTTATATGCTAGAAACAGGCATTACTGTTTTGTTTATTTCATTTCAAATAATTGTAGTCACATGAGGTTTAAGTTATAATACACAGAGGTCACATATGCCAATTTTTTAAATGGATACCTTATTTACTACTATTGAGTTTTGAGAATTCTTTACATATGCTAGATATAAGCTCTTTGTCAGATATAGGGTATGCAAATTATTTCTCATGGTCTGTAATTCAGTTTTTCAACCTCTTTACAGGGTCTTTCTAAGTAAAAAAAAAAAAAAAAAGAAGTCCAGTTTTATCACTTTTTCCTTTTGTAGATTTTGTTTTTGATATCAAGCCTAAAAATTCTATGCCTAGCCCAAGGTCTCAAGAGTTTTCTTCTATTTTTAAAAGGTTAATGAATTAATAAATTTATTTATTTATTATTTTTGAGACGAGGTTTCGCCCAAGCTGTAGTGCAGTGGTGCCATCATTGCTCACTGTAGCCACAAACTATGGACTGAAGTGATCCTTCTGCTTCAGCCACTTGAGTAGTAGCTGAGATTACAGTCACGAGCTACCATACACAACTTAAAGTTTTGTAATACTACATTTCACACCTAAGCCTGTGATTTATGTGAGTTAAATTTTATATAAAGTATAAATTTAGGTCAATCTTAGTTTTTGTACCTATGAATGTCCAATTGCTCTAGCACCATTTGTTGAAAAAGGTATCCTTCCTTTAAACGGATTTTGCATCCTTGTTAAAAAAAGTCAGTTGAATATCCTGTGGTCTGTCACCTTTTAATAAGATAAAAACATTAACATTCACCAGATATCAAAGTTTAGAAATTTTTTTAAAGCCAAACTTCTGAAAATAGAATAAAAACACCTTCACATGTCAAATTAGTCAATTTGCATAGGACTAATTCATTTAAGTATATTAAAATACAAACTAATTCAAAACACTAAGGTGATAATACAAAACTATAAATTAAAGGCTAATTATTAAGTCAAATTGCTGTATTCTATGTCTTAGAGTGAATTCAGAAGGATCCATTGTATTATTGAATAGGCAAGTTTTAATTTCAGAGGATGAAACTGATATATTACTGCCACCTTGTGGATATTCTGTTATTATAGGCTATTATAAAAAGCAATGAGGATATGTAATCTGTTCTAACAAGAAGCATTTCCTTTTTTTTTTGCCATTTTTATTATTATTATTATTACATTTTAAGTTCTGAGATACATGTACAGAACGTGGAGGTTTGTTACATAGGTATACACGTGCCATGGTGGTTTACTGCACCCAACAACCCATCATCTACATTAGGTATTACTCCTAATACTATCACTCCCCCAGCCCCCAACCCCCTGACAGGTCCCGGTGTGTGATGTTCGCCTCCCTGTGTCCATGTGTTCTCATTGTTCAACTCAAAAAAAAAAAAAAGAAGCATTTTCTGCTTTCCCAATTTCTTAACTACAATGCAACTTTATGTTTAATTTAACTAATTTAATTTTTTTTGAGACAAGGTCTATCTCTGTTGCCCAGGCTGGAGTGGAGTGGCGTGAATATGGTTCAGTGAAACCTCCACCTCCCTGGCTCAAGTGATCCTCCTTCCTCAGCCTCCCGAATAGCTAGGACCACAGGCATGCACCACAATAGCCAGCTAATTTCTTTTTTATTTTTTGTAGAGATGAGGTCTCACTTTGTTGTCCACGCTGGTCTCAAACTACTGGGCTCAAAGGATCATCCCGCCATGGCTTCCCAAAATGCTTGGATTTATAGGTGTGTGCCATAGCACCAGGACAAAGCAACTTTAGAGAAGTCTTTTTTTCTTTCATAAAAACAGTTGTAGATATTTTCCTTATGGAATTTATTTGTGATAATATATTTTAAGAGATGGTTTAATTTGTTAAATAATTTGTCTCAGATAATAATAATTGATTAATATTAAAACTACAAAACAAATAGGGTCTTCTTTTACTATGAAAAATGAAAGTTGATTCTGACATCTATGTAAACATTTTAAGTATTCAAAGTATATAAATGTGAAGTCCTATCAAGAGTAATTAGACAAGAGAAAGAAATAAAGGGCATTAAAATTGGAAAGGAGAACATCAAATTGTTCCTGTTTGCAGATGACATGATCTTATCTATAGGAAAACCTGAAGACTCTACCAGAAAACTTTTAGAACAAACAAATTCAGTGAAGTTGCAAGACACAAAACTAATACACAAAAATTGGTAGCATTTATATCTATGGAAACAAACTAGCTGAAAAAGAAATCAAGAAGGCAAACCTATTTACCGTAGTTACCAAAAAAAAAACCTAGACATAAATGTAACCAAGGAGGTAAAATGAAAACTACAAAACACTGATGAAAGAAATTGAAGAAGATACAAACAAATGAAAAGTAGAAAGTAGAACAGAGGATACTGCAAGCTGAAAAGGGTAGGGAGAAAGGAGGGATGTAAGAGATTGTTAATGGATACAAAATTACAGCTAGGTAGAAATAATAAGTTCTAGTGTTCTATAGCACTGTAGATGACATTCATGCTCATGGATCAGAAATACTAATGTTGTTAAAGTGACAGAACTACTCAAAAGCAACCTACAGATTCAATGCAATCTCTATCAAAATACCAATGAACATTCTTCACAAAATTAAAAAAAAAATCCAAAGAGATTGTATGGAATCAAAAAATATCCTGAATAGCCAAAGCAATCCTTAGCAGAAAGAACAAAACTGGATGTATCATGCTACCAGACCTCGGAATATACTACAAAGCTGTAGTAACTAAAACATCATGGTAGTGGCATAAATACAGACACAGACCTATGGAACAGAATAAAGAACTCAGAAAATCCACATATCTCAGCCAATTGATTTTTTACAAAGATGCCAAGAACACTCATTGGGGAAAGGATAGTCTCTTCAATAAATTGTGTTTGGAAAACTGGATATCCAAATGCAGAAGAATGAAACTAGACCCCTGCCTCTCACCCTATACAAAAATTAACTCAAAATATCTCAAATGCCCAAATATAACACCCAAAATGGTAAAGCTACTAGAAGAAAACATAGGGGAGATCCTTCAGGACATTGTTCTGGGAAAAGATTTTATGAATAAGGCATGAAAAGCACAGGCAACAAAAGAAAAAATAAACAAATGGGATCACATCAAGCTAAACAGCTTCTGCACAGCAAAGGAAATAATAAAATGAGTGAAAAGACAACCTACAGAATGGGAGAAAATATAAACTACTCATCTGGCAGGAAATTAATCTCAAGAATATACAAGGAATTCAAACATATCAATAGCAAAGAAACTCAACAATCTAATTAAATATAAGCAAATTCTCTGAACAGACATTTCTCAAAATAAGACATACAAATGACCAACAAATATATGAAAAAATGTTCAACACCACTAATCAGCAGGGAAATGCTAATCAAAGCCACAATGAGGCAACATCTCACCCCAGTTCGGATGGCTATTATAGAAGAGACAAAAATAAATGCTGGCAAAGATGTGAAGAAAAGGGACTTTTTTTTTTTTTGACAGTCGCATTCTCTGTCCAGGCTGGAGTGCAGTGGTGGTGTAATCTGGTTCCCTCTGCTTCTAGGGTTCAAATAGTTCTCCTGCCTCAGCCTCCTGAGTAGCTGGGGGAAAAGGAACTCTCATACACTGTTGGTAGGAATGTACATTAGTGCAGCCAGTATGGAGAACAGTATTGAAACCCCTCAAGCAATCCCACTACTGGGAATTTATCCAAAGGAAAGAAAAGCATTATATTGGAGAGCCATCGGCATCCCCATGTTTATTCCAACAGTATTCACAATAGCCAAGATATGGAATCAACCTAGGTTTCCAACAACAGAAGAATGGATTTTAAAAATGTGGTATATATATACCAAGGAAGGCTATTTAGCCATAAAAAAGAATAAATAAAATCTTGTCATTCTCAGCAACATGGATGGAACTGGAGGATATAATGTCAAGCAAAATAAGCCAGGAATAGAAAGTTCAACACCACATGTTCTAACTCACGCAGAAGCTAAAAAAAAGTTGATCTCATAGAAGTAAAAAGAAGAAGAGCGAATACTGCAGGCTGAAAAGGGTAGAGAGAAAGGAAGGATAGTAAGAGATTTGTTAATGGGTACAAAATTACAGTTAGTTAGGAGTAATAAGTTCTAGTGTTCTATAGTACTGTAGATGACTATAGTTAACAATACTATATTATGTAGTTTAAAATACCAAGGAGTAGTTTGAATGTTCCCAATACAAAGAAATAATAAATGATTGAGATGATAGATATGCTAATTACCCTGATCCGATCACCATCTACATGTATTGAAACATCCCCATATAGCCATGAATATGTATAAACTTTGTCAATTTATAAAGTAAAAAAAAAAATCTTGAAGAATGCATTTGAAGAACTTGTACTCAAGAAATCAACTTATTTTAAGAACTTGAGTCTCCTGGGAATTTGTGTTTTCTAGACCAGTACTTCTCCAAATTAAAGCAAATTTAGGCTGGGCATGGTGGCTCATGCCTATAATCTCAGCACTTTGGAAGGCCGAGGCCGGCAGATCACTTGAGGTCAGGAGTTCGAGACCAGCTGACCCAATATTGTGAAACCCTGTCTCTACTAAAAATACAAAAATTAGCTGGGCGTGATAGCATGCGCCTGTAATCCCAGATATTTTGTAGGCTGAGGCAGGATAATTGCTTAAACTGGAGAGGTGGAAGTTGCAGTGAGCCAACATTGCACCACTACACTCCAGCCTGGGCAACAGAGCAAGACTCTGTCTCAAAAAAAAAAAAAAAAAGCTAATTTATTTCACTTTGGTTTTGTGTCAAAATGTAGATTCTTTTAAAGTAAATCCAAAGAATTTAGATGTAGTTGAAGCTTGTAATCTGTTCTTAATTGTTTTAATAAAAATAAAATATTTAGATTTAGAGTAAATCTAAAGTGAGGCCTGAAGCTGCTCCCAGGTGATACTGATGCTGCTCATTTTTGCCCACATTTTGAATCACAAGGTTCTAAATTAGTGGTTTGAAGTCCTACATGCGTAATCACTTGGGGAGCTCAATTAACACCCAGCAACAGACTAATTATTAATAAATCAGAAACTTCAATATTAGGCTTCAATCACTGGCAATTTTTTTTTTTTTTTTGAGGTGGAGTCTCCCACTGCCACCCAGGCTGAAGCACACTGGCACAATCTTGGCTCACTGCAAGCTCCACCTCTGGGGTTCATGCCATTCTCCTGCCTCAGCCTCCCGAGTACCTGGGACTACAGGTGCCCACCACCACGCCCAACTAATTTTTTTGTATGTTTAGTAGAGACGGGGGTTTCACCGTGTTAGCCAGGATGGTCTTGATCTCCTGACCTCGTGATCCGCCGGCCTCGGCCTCCCAAAGGGCTGGGATTACAGGCATGAGCCACTACGCCCGGCCAATCATTGGCATTTTTAAAGGTCCCAGGTGATTCTAATGTGAGGTCTTTACAGACATCTTGTAAGTTGAAAACTATAAAGTGTAAAATTGTCTTTGCCTCCCTTTTGGAAACCGCAAATGAATGTCAAAGTTGGAACAGAAGTAGAAAGCATACAAAAATGAACTTGACAATACCCATCTACCGATCCGTGATAGGTATTTGTGTACAACTTGACCTACTTGACTTTTAAGGTCAGTTTGCTCCTATTATTATTAAGAATAAGTTCTAGTACAATGATGGCAATATTTTTCATTGACAGCAGTTCACCCATTGAGTGTTGATACCATGGGTCTGAGTGAAGCTGAGGATGGAAGAAACACAGGGTGAGGGAGCGGGATAGTTTGCCCCTTCAAGGACTGACAGGAAATAACACAAAAGTGGGGGGGAGGTGGGAAGAATAAAGTCCACCTTCTGAGTAAAGCAAAGCAAAGTGTTCTCAGCCAATCCAAGGTTCACTGAGATTACTAAACAAGAGGGTACAGCAAGGGTTCAGGTCCCTTAGAAATGAAGGTAAATGATTCTGAATAGCTGAGATACTTGCTGAAAGCTAAGGGAATATGGGAGATAAGTGGTGGAAGGAAGTTATAAGTGACTTTATGATGAAATGCTGAAACAAAAATTTTATCTCGTGTGTCTCATTTCTTACTGCAACATGTATATATTCTTATAGCTTATCTTAAATTTCTTTTCTCTCTCCATATTACATGTATATTTTTTTAATTTTATTTTTTTTTAAATGGAGATCGCATCTCCCTCTGTTGCCTAGGCTGGACTCAAACTCCTTGGCTCAAGCCTCGGCCTCCAAGGTATCTGGGACTACAGGTATGAGCCACCATCTTGGCCAAATTTTTAGTTTTAAGAGGCATGGTCTCATTTGTTGCCCAGGCCAGAGTGCAGTCACATGATCATGACTCACTGCAGTCTCCAACTCCTGGGCTCAAGAAATCCTCCTGCCTCAGCCTCTCAAATAGCTGGAACTACAGGCGTGAGTCACTGAACCCAGCCTCCTATGCTTTACAATTTTGCTCATAGAATGAGACAACTGAGATAGAATCATGACAGAACTACAAGAAGAATGAGCATCAACTAGAAAGCTAGATTTGCAGCTGGATGCAGTAACCACAAGAGTTTGGGTCAATTTTTTCCCATCATATAAAAGCAACTCTAAAAGTAATAGTTATCTTCATTTCTGAATAAAAGTTTCTGATTCAATAGCTCTAGAATTGTCCTGAGACTGCACTTCTAACAAGTTGTCAGGTAATATTGACGCTGTTGTCTGGGGATTTCACTTTGCAAACCACTTCTCTAAATAATACTCTAATGCACTTTTTTCCTGTCTGCTTAGAGAAATGATGAGTGTAGTCTTGTTTGCTAAATGTGAAAATTACAAAACTACCACTGGGGATGTTTTTTTTGGAAGTTTATTGGAAGATTAACATGTACAGATATAGGGCAGGCAAAAAAAAAGAGACTATATAATTGTTTGCTGGTGTATTTTTGTCTGTACAGCATTTGAACACCCTTTCTATGTTTGTGGAATGTTCTGCTGTGTGATTCTTCATGGTCTCAGAATCTATAAAGTCTAGACATCTGTCTTCCCTGCCCCTGGTAGAGCACAGGCACATGATCTCACTGTTCTATGGTGGTGGTGATCACGGGGATCGTCTCTAAAACAAGGGGTGCCATCCAGTGTCCCGCTGCCGCAGCCACACCAGCCTCATCAGATTGTTCCTCTGTCATCATTTTTGCCATAGTTCTGATTGACTGGCCATTTTAATCACTGCCCACTTTAAAAAAAAAAGATTCTCTAATCTTGCCAGAGTTTCCATGAACTATATTTCTTTTCTGTTCAAGTTAGAGTAATGTATATTGCTTGCAAAATAGAAGCTAACAGAAACCAAAGCATAGGCCAAGAATGATACAGATTACAAGCAATACAGTTTACAATGGAGTCATTTTAATGATAAGCAAAATACTCTTTCACTTAGGTGAAATGTCACTTCCCAATGCTTACACATCAAGTATCCAAAGCATTTTTTAAAGTGGAAGGTAAACAAGAATCACCTTCCTCTAAATTCTGAAATTCTGTACTCAAAGATGACTCTTAAATTTGGTTTCACCAGAACTGATCAAATGGGATAAAAGTATAAGATGCAGGAAAGCTGATTGTCTAGTAGGCTAGAGTCTCTCTTTCACTGTATTTTGCTGAGTGGGAGATGGGTTCTCCTCAGGCCAATAAATTGTAAAGACAGACTCTTCTCTAAGCAATATATAAAATGCAATGTTTTGATGTTGCAACACCACTTTTGTAGTACACCTGCTCACCATGCCAAAGATGACAACAGGTAGGACAAAAATAATAGTCCTAGGGACTCTGTATCCTTCACTGTTGACTAAAGTGAAATGCTTTTTAAATCATTTTGAAGAAAAATTTTTAACCGTGTTTTCATTTGACTATAGTTATCCTCTGATTATTGCACATTTAATACTCTGCTTTATATATTTAGCTTGAGGGGATTTTATCCCATTTCTCAATATGGCAGTAAAAAAGAATTCTATGAAATAGTCCAATAAAATGTGTATCGTATATATTTAAGGTGTGCAACATGGTGTTTTGATGTATGTATACATAATGAAATGGCCACAACTGTCCAGCAAATTAAACTATCGATGACCTACCACGATTACTGGTGTGAGTAAGCATGTGCGCGTGTGTGTGTGTGTGGTGAGAGCACCTAAAATCTACCCTCAACAAATTTTTATACGCAATGCAATGTTATCGACTACAGTCCTCATGCTGTACATTAGCTCTCTAGAGTAATTTATCCTATAAAAGTGCAGTTTTCTACCCCTTGACCTAATACTTTCCATTTCCTCCTCCTTCCTGCTCCTGAAAACCACCATTCTTCTCTCCATTTCTATGTGTTTGACTTGTTCTAAATTCCACATAGAAGTAAGCTCATGCGTATTTTCCTTTCTGTGTCTGGCTTATGTCACCTAGTATAATGTTTTCCAGATTCCGGGTCTTTTTTAGGAAAAGAGATTTTAAGGAGAAGTAAAACAAAAGTTTGTGTTGGTTAGAGACTTAGTTTTGTTGTGGACAGATGACTTGTGTGTGTTTTGGGACTTAGAAAAGTAGCCAGGTACAGTTTCGGTCTTGGAGAAGGCCAGAGACCATTCACTGAACCAGCTATTTTATATCTTCTTGGGCCCCACCATGATTCTCTGACTCTCTGCATCTTCTTTAATCTTTTTTACCTTTGTATTAGCCCATTTTCATGATGCCAATAAAGACATACCCAAGACTGGGAAGAAAAAGAGGTTTAATTGGACTTACACTTCCACGTGGCTAGGGAGGCCTCAGAATCCTGGAGGGAGGCAGAAGGCACTTCTTACATGGTGGCAGCAATAGAAAATGAGGAAGAAGCAAAAGTAGAAAGCTGTGATAAACCCATCGGATCTCATGAGACTTATTCACTATCACAAGAATAGCACAAGAAAGACCAGACCCCATGATTCAGTTACCTCCTCAAGGGTCCCTTCCACAACAGCGGGAATCCTAGGAGATAGAATTCAAGTTGAGATTTGGATGGGGACACAGCCAAATCACATCATTCCACCCCTGGCCTCTCCAGATCTCAATTCTTGACTTCTGTGCAACGGCAGGCTCAACACCACATGGAAGCTGTCAAGGCTTGGGACTTCCACCCTCTGTAGCCACAGCCTGAGCTCTATGTTGTCCTCTTTCAGCCACAGCTGGAGTGGCTGGGATACAGGGCACCAAGTCCCTGGGCTGCACACAACACGGGGACCCTGGGCCCAGCCAATAAAAATCACGTTTTCCTCCTGAGCCTCTGGGCCTGTGATGGGAGAGACTGCTGGGAAGTTCTCTGACACTGCCTGGAGACATTTTCCCAGTGGTCTTGGGAATTAACATTTGGCTCCTTGCTACTTATGCAAATTTCTGTAGCTGACTTGAATTTGTCCTCTTAAAATGGGTTTTTCCTTTCCATCGCATTGTCAGGCTGCAAATTTTCTAACTTTTATGCTCTGCTTGCCTTATAAAACTGAATGTTTTTTACCAACACTTACCTCTTGAATGCTTTGCTGCTTAGAGATTTCTTCCATCAAATACCCTAAATCGTGTCTCTCAAGTTTAAAGTTCCACAGATCTCTAGGGCAGGGGCAAAATGCCATCAGTCTCTTTAATAAAACATGACAAGAGTCTCCTTTGCTCCAGTTCCCAACCAGTTCCTCATCTCCATCTGAGACCACCTCAGCCTGGATTTAATTGTCCATATTGCTATCAGCATTTTGGACAAAGCCATTCAACAAGTCTCTAGGAAGTTCTAAACTTTCCCACATCTTCCTGTATTCTTCTGAGCCCTCCAAACTGTTCCAGTCTCTGCCTGTTACCCAGTTCCAAAGTTAATTCCACGTTTTGGGGTATCTTTTCTGCAGCGCCCCACTCTACTGGAACTAGTTTACTGTATTAGTCCATTTACATGCTGCTGATAAAGACATACCTGAGACTGGAAAGAAAAGGAGGTTTAATTGGACTTACATGTGATTGGGGAGGTCTCAGAATCATGGCAGGAGGTGGAAAGCACTTCTTACATGGCAGCAGCAAGAGAAAATGAGGAGGAAGCAAAAGCGGAAACCCCGATAAACCCATCAGATCTCATGAGACTTACTATCATCAGAATAGCACGAGAAAGACTGGACCCCAGGATTCAATTACCTCCCCCTAGGTCCCTCCCACAACACGTGGGAATTCTGGGAGATACAATTCAAGTTGAGATTTGGGTGGGGACATGGCCAAACCATATCAACCTGTACAAACCAGAGAGTGCCATAACTTCATCACCAGAGGATCTGAAAAACTCCTTCACTCATTGATTAATAGCCTTGCTTGTCTGAGCCTAAGAAAAAGAATTTTGCTTGGAAGGTGGGATGGTAGTGAGCAGGGCTGGCAAATGTCTGGCAGCCTTTCTCAGAGTGGTCTGAGACTTAGCAGGAAATGAATGCTCAGTCTCAAATACTGGCAATATAATTTAGGGAAGCATGAGGTTATGGATGTGGCTTGTAGAATAGGGATTATATTCCTCTTGTTATGAATTAGACTGTCCTTGGTCAGGTTAGCTGGTCAAGAAAAGTAACCACTTAATAAAAATAATTCTCTTTTAAAATAACAAATGAATTTCAACTCACCACAATAAAAATATCAAATAATTTTAGTTTCTCCAATAGTTACCTCCAATTGTAAAATTGTTAAACACCCCCTTCTTGCTATTTTACTTTGGTAGGGATCTTTGAAAAATACTATAGAAGGCTGGGGCTTTCTTAGCCATTTGCCATATAACAAAGCCTCCTTTATCTATAGACATACGAATTTATGACACTTATCACTAGGAGGGCTTAGTGCCACAAGCCCTCCCTTTGGGTTTGTCTGTTTCTTTATGATATTGGTGATCTTTGTTGATTTTGTGGTTGCCTGGTCTCTATGTATTTGGCTTGAATGTATTTCCTTAGTGCCGTTTTTATTTGAAGGGAGGTGAGATTCAAAAGCTAGATCGTGTGAGTTTTTGGTAGCCACTCTACTGAGTCTAAATTTGGGGGAAATTGGGGTTGTTTTCAGTTTATATTTTTCTTTTTCCTCAGAGATCCTTGTTCTAATAAATTTTGTTTTTAAATTTAAAGACAGGGCTTTGGAAAATTTTAAGTTAAAACTTGATCTGATTGTTGCCTTAGGAAGGACATTCTATTGAGTCAAAGATGGTCTGCAAAGGTGGAGAAAGAGAACCCAATAAAAATGCTTTACATGAGAGATTATTGCAGCTAAGATTAGAATAATGCTGGTGAAGACGGTAAGCAGCTAGATTCAAGACACATTTTGATTGCAGAGTCAATAGAACATACTAAACAATTCTATGTGAGGTGTGAAAGAAAATGAGGAGTGAAGTGCCAAAGAATGGGGCACACTCAAATTCTACAATGTAGCCATTAAAACCACTGGAGAAAGTGGGATAATATCTTGGTGGGGACAATGATGAAAAAAGGAAGCAAATTATATAATCAGATGGAAGTGACTTCAGAAGAGAATGCACAGGGAATAATGGTGACAAAGCGAAGATCTGTCCTTCCTCTCTGACCCCATGTGTCAATGGAGAGGCAAGAAAAGGAAATGTCCATTTAACTGCTTTTCAGAAAAAAGTGGTATCAAGTGAAAATAGGTGTCAGACAAGAGGGGGTAGAAAAAGATATGTTATAGAGAGGATTCGAAATATAAAGGCATTTATACACAATAAAATGATACTAAAGGGATACAGGGACCGCAGCTGTAAATGAGGCTATAGGATGAGAGTTTGTAAAGGAATAGCACTGGAGGTACTCTAATTATGGCACTATTAGTTAAAACTATCATGGAAAATAGCTTGAAGGTGCATTTTAATGATGAGGGATGAGCAATGTTAAGTTGGAAAATCTTGTTTAAAGGCTCAGTTACACAACTTACCAGTGTCAAGGTTCCAACTAGAATGTTAGCATGATAGGAGGCATATCCTATGTTGATGAGAAGGTATGCATGGTCTATTTTACACATTAACCTGGTAGGTCTTTTGTAATTTCTACATTTATTGTTGAGTAGAGTAATTATGACATCAGAAGGAAATCATCCAATCATGGTTTCTGCTTTTCTTTTAAAATTTCTTCTCACTTTTATCAGTCTTTTACCTCTTCTCACTATCTAGACTTCTTTTGTCTCACCTCTCCTCTGTTATATAGGTTCTGGTATCTTGTTTGATGTACTAATTTTCTAACATCTTATTTTATGTTTGAAACTAATTTTTGACAATTTTGTAGCCCAGAATCTTAAAAATGCTTAACCACAGTGGTTCGTGTCTGTAATCTCAGCGCTTTGAGAGGCCAAGTTGGGAGGATTGCTTAAGCCCAGGGGTTAGAGACCAGCTGAAGCAACATAGTGAGACCCTCTCCTATAAAAGAGAAAAGAAACAAATACCTAACTGGAATATAATTCTTGTGCTGAATCACAGCTATCATAACATCAACCATTCACATTTTTGAAAGTGAACATTGCTTTCTAGATGACCCCAAAATCATGTGGGCCTATTCATTTCTCTAGTAATGCCACCTTGTGACATCACTAATGACATAATGTCTGTATCTATACAGTGAGCCTCACATATGCAGAAGAAGGCAACATTTTCAAGCAAAACCTGAAATTTTGTGGCACAGCACCTGGTGAGACTGTGGGTTTGACAAATATCTCATCACTTTATCATCAAGTTAAACACTATTCTTTTTTATTAAAGCTTAATAATTAAAGCTTAATTCTGCAAGTGAAATTTATATATACTGCTTTATTAGTACATATATGACACTTTGTTTTCAAACATTGCCATAGCCTGTTTGAAGGAACTTGAGCTTCAGAGTTACAAAATTGCCTCTGCTATGATGGAGAAGAGGAGGAAAAAATGCTTAGATAAGAGCAATTTAACTTAAATGGAGGAAGTGGTGAGTTTTGTTATGTTACAGGCTCACTGAATCCTGAGCAGGTCAAATGTGTCAAATAGCTTCATTGAGAGACTGGATTTCAATACTAAAAGTTTTTATATACCATTAGCTTTGATGGAGAAATTGAAAAGGATTGCCCTACGTCAACAGTGTTGCTTTGCTAAGTGTGCTTTGCAAAGTACAAGTATCTGCCAAGATGGTAACAATTAGGAATTACTTTTTGATAGCAGCCTTCTGTTACAAACTTAATTAACATAGAATTTTGAATGCTTGCAGTGTCTATATTGACAAAAGGACAAAGACTTTTTGAGCCAGCTAACTGGGCTTTTTACAATGGCTTTTGAAGATTGCAGATGCCGCCTACAGAGACGACAGTCATATTTGAGGTAACATTGCTCATTCTTGGAACTCTTTACATTTAATTTTTTTATTCAATGTTTGCCTTCTCATTGAATTATAGGCTTCATAAAAACAAGGATCATATTCTTGGAATTGTGCATAATGTGTGGCATGTTATAGCCTCTCAATAAATGTTGGTTGAATGAATAATCTAATTTTAATTTAGGAAGATTATTCAAACTGGCAAACTGTGTTAAATAATGCATTGATTTATTCTATTACTCAAACTTCAATTAGCAATAAAAAACAGAAAATGAGCAGGAAAAAATAAATTTAATAAATAGCTTAGCAACGTTATTCATTAGTTTCTACCTTATCTTTCTTTAGTAAATCTATTCCTGGAGATAATTTTGATCTGAGGGCTATGTGGTCAACAGTGAATGGTCCAATGGGTAGCAAATAGAAAAAGCCAAGAGTCTAAAAATTGAAAAATTACACAATCAATTCCCAAAATGTTTATATGTACAAAAATAACATTTGATATTGTTTGAGACCTTTATGTGTCACCTGTTAAACACTGGAGAGTTATTAAAATCCCAGTATAATTTCATAATGCAACACATAAAAATAATTCTGAGTGCTCTTGCAAAATATTTCTTAAGCCGTATTTGAGGGGTTCAGTTACTTCACTGGATATTGAACCTTTTGAATAATTCTATTCTAATTCCATATCTATGGTGTTGTGTGTATGCATATAAGGGGGAACAAACTTACTTTGTTATGAAAATGTTTTTTGAAAGATATTTCTCTCTAAAATAGAAAACACAATCAGTCAAGGAATGTCTAACGGGATAGTAGCTGAAAAAGCTGAAGTTAGTTGGGACTTAAATTGCATGCAAACATTTAGAAATCAATAGTTCATTATGGAGGTTTGCTTCAAAGTTAAGTACCAGGTATGCTACAAAAGTTTCAAGAAATAGGTCATTAGGCATACCTATCAACAATTATGTTCAATTCATAGCCAATGAAATACAAGAACAAAAAAATTATGTCCCAGAAAAATAAACTTGACTCTTCCAGTCCCTTGTTAGGAGCAAAGGTGCATTACCTAAAGCCATCAGGGCTGCAGACAATGCTGTGAAGTTTATCCTAGATATATTACCATCTTTGAAATCAACTCAGCAGTTTTGCTTTTTCTGAAAAAACTACTTTTGGTTAGATACGTGAAGCCAATCATAAATTCCTAAAATTTTTCTCTGAGGGGAGATGGTTGGATGCAGGGTATTTACAATGGCCACTATTTTGCAAACCCATCTTTAAAGAGAAATGCTTCATGAATGTAATATGGTGAAGACAGGGGCCATTGTTAATGTAGGGGTTAATGGAAAGCTTCCCCTTCACCCTCTGAAGTTTTGCTGGAAAATAAACTCATAAAAGGCAGACTATTAGAAAAAAAAAAAGGCTTACAAATTTATTGAACTGGATAGCATAGGGGAATCATAGTAGAATGATTACCCAATAACCAATGAGGTGCAGATGATAATATACCCATCTTTTTAGAGGAAAGGAAGATGGGAATGTGTGTATAATTTTAGGAGGGTAGTAAATAAATTTTAGGGGAATTCAATGGGCTTGAAGAATATACAATGGCCTGGGACAAAATCTGTTGGCCTTACAGGGCAGACAATGGTTTGTGACAGAAGTCTGCCAGTTGTTTTGACAGACTGCAGTCCTTCTTCCTGAGGTATTAGTTCGGTTAATGAAAACTCAGGAAAGAAACAGTTTTTTTTTCTTTGTTTGTTTTTTCCTTTAGTAGTTCTGGACTTTAGGCAGATAAGGGAACTTTAGAGAACAGCTTTATTCTGTGCTGTGGGAGAGACAAAGGATTGAGAGAGAGGAGCTGGAAGAGAGGGGTATTGTGAGAGAGAGCCTCTGGTTTCTTCGGTTTAGCATGTCAAAGCACCATATTTTGGGAAATTGGTGTCTGAGCTTCAGCATGAAGAGCCTACTCTCAGTAACTACTGGCAGTGCAAGGTCCTTTCAATGATTACTTTTACTAATGTGAACTTAAAACATTCCAGTGAGGCAGGTAAAAACCTCAGTTAAATGAGTGGGAACAGAATTACAGAAATGTGGAGTTTTGTTTAAGTAAAGGGGAACAAAAGAGCGCAATCCCATCGATTTTGATGCTGACAGTGATTGAGGTATTAGTGGTGTTAACAGCTTTAACAGCGGAGCACCCAGGCAGGACCAGAAATTCTTTCCGAGTTTGACGAGTGGGAAATTACAGCAGAGAATCTGGAAGAAGAATAACCAATAGATCAGGAAAAGCAATACTTAAATTCACTTCTGAGCCGAAATTGGGCTTTTTGGGGGATGGGCGTGGCAAACAGCCGTCGAGTTCCTTAGGAAATAATTAGGGACATTTTCAGCAGCTCCCGCCACCTACTACGTCCGGTTTACTGCGGGATCCACAGAATGGAAGTTGTCCGCCAACAGGAAGAATGCCTCTTCCCTCTGCAGGGCTTCCTTTCCCCCATCGAGGGCCCCTGGGGACCACAGGTCCCCAGCGGGTAGGGCGGAGGCGTGGCCTTGCGAAAGTCAGCGGAGGTCACTCAGCGCTCACAGCCTCCTGCCAGCGCGCTCTGTGTTTCTCTGCAGCCCCGAAGCTCACCAATGTAGCAGGCGCCCCAAGCTCAGTCCTCAAGAAGCCATGGCGAAGTCCAGGGGCCGTCTGTACCTTTGGATGTGCTTGGCTGCTGCGCTGGCATCTTTCCTGGTGGGATTTATGGTGGGTAAGTGAACGAAACACTCTCTCCTGACTCCGGGGCTCGTGATTCTCTGCAGAGATAAAGGGAGAAATCCTGGAGCCGGAAGGGATTGGGCTGTGCGCTAGCCCTGGCCGGCTGGGCTAGATATGATAAACTCTGCAAATTTCAGCAAAACTAGAAACCAGATGGAATGTATTTTGGGCTTCCTAACAGACAAAGTGTGCTTGAAATTCAAATTTATTAAATGTTCCCTGAGTTCACTAGAGACAACCTACAGCTGTCACTATCTGCAGGGATGAAAAAAAATCGTTTTATTTCCAAGCAACATGAGTGAGTCAAAACTTTCAACTAATACGGGCAGCACTAAAAACAAAGCAAAACGAAACAAAACAAAACCCTTTTCTATACGTAAATAAATATTTGTGGAATGTTCCCTATGTGTCAGGGACTAGATATCCAGGGAAGAACAAGAAAAGCCACGCCTTCATGCATAAAGTGAGAAAATGAAAGAGCTTCTCTTAAATAAAACTCCTTTTAAGCATCTCAAAATTATATTACATATCAGAATTTACAGGTTTTCTGCATTTAATATGAACATTATTTTTTAAAGCTCACCATGATCTATTTGTCAGATAAAGGCTTTTTGTGGGGAAGGAGAGAGGGGTGGCTTCTGGTTTTAATAAAGTCGAAGTGATTTTGTGTATATGTGTGCATGTTTGTGTATTTTTTTCCTCAGCCTGGTTTATTAAGCCTCTCAAAGAAATAACCACTTGTATGCGCTATCATCAAAGTATACGGTGGGAACTGGTATCTGAAATGAAAGCTGAAAACATCAAATCATTTCTTCGGTAAGTTTATTTACGTATTTGATCTTAAAAATCATGTTTAAAATATCACAGTGAGAAGCATATTATACCTGGTGATATGCATGAGGACAGTCTTCTCTGTGTGAAATTACATATTAGTCATCAACTTAACTTTTTTTTGTTTTTTTTTTAATGTCTCTATGCCACTCTTAGGGTGAAATCTGTTACAATGTTATAAAAGTAGGTGTTTCTTCCCTAACTTTATCTAACAAAAAGTATCTGGTTGGCTTATTAAGAGATGTTTCAACTTCATGTAACTTTGGATCTCACTGAATGTTATTCTTTGTTCATCAGGGCCTGGGATTTAATCAGCAATTTTTTTAGATACCGTATTCTGTCAGGGAAAGTTAGATGCTGGTTGACTAAGTGATTTAGTGGAAAAGTGATCAAAGTGTCTGATTCTGTCTGCCAAAAGTTAAACCTTTATCCCATCTTGCAGGTATAAATTTGTTGTTTACAAATAAGACAAAATGAAACCAAAAACAATCATTGCCATTCCTCCAGCTTCTAACCATGAAAAACAGTGGAAATTGGGGGAGTCATCATAAACTCCTTAAGAACAATGGCCATGATATTTATTTCTGTATTCAGACTCTTTCAAATGGGTGTTAATTTTTAAAATCAGCTTTAGTGAAGTATAATTTACATAAAATAAACTGCATCCCTATAAAGCCTACAATTTGAGAGTTATGACAGATGTATGCTATAGTGAACATACCACCTCCTCCATCACGCTACAAAAATATTCCATTATGCCCTTTGCAGTTTATTCCCCATCCCCCTCCATCTCTGGCACTAGGCAATCACTAATCAATTTTATATCACTGGAGATTCATTTGCATTTCCTAGAATCTTATTTAAATGGAATCATAGAGTATATGCTCTTTCGTATGTAGCTTCTTTTACTCAGAATAATGATTTTGAGATTCATCTAGATTGTTGCATGTATTAGTAGTTCATTATTTTTATTGCAGACTAGAATTACATTGTATGGATATACTGCAATGTATAGTTGATGGAAATTTGGGTTGGTTATAGTTTTTGGCTATTGTGAATAAAGCTGCTATGAACAGATGTTTACAAGTCTTTCTGTGGATATGTGGTTTATTTCTCTTGAAATGATTGAGTTTGATGATAAGCATAAGTTTAACTTTTTAAGAAAATGCCTAAGATAAGTGAAAAGTGGTGGCATCATTTTGCATTTCTACCTCAAAATAAGGAAATCAGTATTCCAAAGAGATATATGCACTCTGATGTTTACCACAGCAGTATTCACAATAGCCAAGATACCGAATCAACCTGATGATCAACTTCCATCAACAAATATTATGGTGTATATACAGGATGGATTTTTACTCAGCATAAAAAAGAAAGAAATCCTATCATTTGTAGCAACACAAATGGAACTAAATGTCATTATATTAAGTGAAATAAGCCAGTCACAGAAAGACACATATTGCATGATCTAACTCATATGTGGGAGCTAAAAAAAAATGATCTCATGGAGATAGAGAATAGAATGATGGTTACCAGAAACTGGAAGGGTAGCGAGGAGGATGGACGATACTGAGGGGTTGGTTCAATGGGTTCAAAAATACAGTTAGATAGAAGGAATAAGATCTAGTATTACATAGCACAATAGGGCAATTATAGTTAACAATAATTTATTGTATGTTTCAAAATAACTAGAGTGGATTTGAAATGTTCTGAACTCAAAGAAATGATAGGTGTTTGAGGTGATAGATATCCTAACTACTCTGATTTGATCATTACTTATTGTATGCTTCTATGAAGATATCACATATACCCTATAAATGTGTACAAGTAGTAGGTAGCCATAAAATTTAGAAATAAAGAAATAATTTTAGAAGTCTATTCATGGCTTTGGCTTATTTTGTATTTAGATATAAGTTGTTTTCCCCCTGTGGAGTTTTTGGTTTGCTGTTGTTGTTGTTGTTGTTGTTGTTGTTTTGAGACAGAGTCTCACTCCATCACCCAGGCTGGAGTACAGTGTTGCAATCTCAGCTCACTGCACCCTCCATGTCCTAGGCTCCAAGGGATTCTCCCACCTAAGCCTCCTGAGTAGCTGGGACTACAGACATGCATCACCACACCCAGCTAATTTTTTTAATTTTTGTTTATTTGTTTATTTTTTGTTGTTGTTTTTGTTGTTGGTAGCGACAGGGTCTCATTATTTTGCCCAGGCTGGTCTCGAACTCGTGAGCTCAAGTGACATACCCACTTCACCCTCCCACAGTGCTAGGATTACAAGCATAAGCCACCATCCTCAACCCCCCTATGGAGTTTTTAGAGTTCTTTATATAGAGTTGACTCTTGAATAGTGTGGGCATAGCGTGCTGACCCCCCATGCAGTCAAAAATCCACACATAAATTTTAACTCCCCCAAAACTTAACTATTAATAGCCTACTAGTGACCTTAGCAATAACATAGACAATTAACATGTATTTTGTATATGTATTATGTGCTGTATTCTTACAATAAAGTAAGCTAGAGAAAAGAAAATGATTTTTAAAAAATCATAAGAGAAAAGCATTTACTATTCATTAAGTGAATGTAGATTTTCATAAAGGCCTTCATCCAGTATTCACATTGAGTGGGCTGAGGAGAAGGAGGAAGAGGAGCGGTTGGTCTTACTGTCTCAAGGATGGCAGAGGCAGGGAAGGTAGAGAAGGGGAGTCAGGAAAGGCAGTCACTTTCTGTTGAATTCATAGACATCATGCCTGTTTTTTACCTTTCCTTTTCTCTAAAAATATTTTTATACACTACCAGTTCTTCTTCCATCATTTGCTTTACTTTTGTGCCTGTATCATAGAACGGACCGTGTTGTAAAAGAAGTCAAAAGCAGTCTTGAATAATGGAAACCCTTCTG
The DNA here is from genome assembly GCF_028878055.3 of Symphalangus syndactylus. Lineage (NCBI taxonomy): Eukaryota > Metazoa > Chordata > Mammalia > Primates > Hylobatidae > Symphalangus > Symphalangus syndactylus. The sequence continues at coordinate 71,302,358 of NC_072428.2, read as the reverse complement.
CCAGATTGTCTAATATCATCTTGTTTTCTGGCATTGCTTCTTCTGTCTTCTTCCTCATCATCTGGTACTGGTTTAGAAGTATTCATCTCCATCAAATCATCTTCTGTTAATTTTTCTGGTGTCTACTACCTTTTGAATTTTTCCAAGATTACTGTCATGAAACCCTTCATCCCTCAAGCTTTTTTTTTTTTTTTTTTTTGCCATATTCACAATCTCTTTCATGATTACCTTGTTTGGCTCTGTCATCAATCCTGTGAAGTCATGTCCGCATCTGCACACAGTTTTCTTTAGCAGGAATTTGTTGTGTTGGGCTTGATGGCTTTCACAGCATTTTCTATAACAATGATGGCATCTTCAGTGGTGTAATTTTTTTCAAAATTTCATTAAGTTCTGTCAGGGTTCTCTTCCGTAGTATTGACAATCCTTTCCATAGAGTGCAGTGAGCCTTAAAATTGTTATTATGACCCCTTGATCTAGGGGGCAAATTAGAGAGATGTGTTTGGGGGCAAGTAGACTACTTGATCTCAGGGTTTCTGGGTAGCCAGACGTGTCTTCCCATACCAAAAGGATTTGAAAAGGCAATCCCTTCCTGGCAAGGTATTTCATGACTGCAGGAACAAAGTATGTGTGGAATCAATCTAGAACATTGGTTTCTGTTGTCCAGGCCTTCTTGTTGTACAACCAAAAGACTGAAAGCTGCCGTTTATCTTTTCCCTTCAAGGTTTGGGGGTTAGCAGCTTCATAGATAAGGGCAGCCCTTATCATAAACCCAAGTGCATTTGCACAAAACAGTAGAATTTGCCTATCCCTTCCAGCCTTAAATCTCAGTGCTTACATCTCTTCCTTACTCTTAAATATCCTTTGTAGCATCCCCCTCCGCCCCCAGGATAGGGCATTTTCATTTGCATTGAAAAACCTTTTCAGGCAGATATGCCCTTTCTCCTCAGTAATTTTCTTAATGTCATCTGAAGACTTGTCCACTGCCTCTTGGTGAGCAGAAGCTGCTCCTCCTCTTATCTTGACACGTTGAAAGTTAAACTTCTTTCTAAATTTATCAAACCATCTTTTGCAGGCATACTATTCTCCACCTTTACCTTCCGTTTGCTTTAAATCATCATAGAATGACTTTGCTTTTTCTCAAATCACATTAATTAGAGTCTATAGATATGCCTTTCTTATAGCAATCCTACACCCACATAAAAGCTACATTTTCAATACAAGAAAAAAAGGTAATTTGCAAAAGAACAAGGTTTTCACACTTGTTGGCATAGCTGCCATGACAGCTTCAGAAATTTTTCCGTTTTATTTTTTTTTTAACAATAGTCCTTATGCTGGATTTATCTTGAAAATGGAGGGCAATCACAGCTGCACATCTCAGTCTAGGGTATACCAAGCAATTCATCTTTATATTATGATGTATCATTAGTGGCATTTTGAATGGATCCCATGGTGTTATTCAAGGTTTACAGTATTATACTAAACACGGTGAGAACTACATTAGAACCATGGGAGATCATTCTTTAGACTGCCATAAGCAATTTACTGGAGAAACAAACTGTTCACGTAGTGATGATTAGGGAGATGCTTAGTATCATACAGTGGTTTAAGCAGATAGTCATCACACAAGCTCACTGCAAGAGCAATAAGCTGTTGCTACAAATGTATTCCTGAAGTACACAATTTATTACAGTTAATTTTACATAATTATGACTTTATATTGTATTTTTATGTTTGTTTACAGTTCTCTAGACTGCAAATGGCACCATGTAGTCTGCAGGTGTATGCATATATTTTGATACATTTTAACTTTTTATAATAGATTCATGTTATTTTAAAACAGTAAATGATAAAATACTTTTACATGTACTGCATGCATTCATGACAAACCTTTTTTTTATATTTCTAGGCTATGTGGTTCATTTATGAGTTTTTTTTAAATTGCTGCAAATCTCAAAAAAAATTTCCAATATATTTATTGAAAAAAATTCATATATAAGTGGACCCATGCTGTTCAAACCTATGTTTCAAGGGTCAATTCTATTCTAGATTCTAGATACAAGTCTTCTGTTGGAAATGCAGTGAACAAATATTTTTTTCCAGTCTGTAATTTGTCTATTTGCCCACCCTCATTTGCAGATCAGAAGTTAAAACCTTATTTTGATGAGGTGTAATTTATCAATTTTTCTCTTTTTGGATCATGCTTTTGGGTTCATATCTAAGAACTCTCTGATCTGGACTTTGACCAATTTTGTCTTCTTTTTTCCCCCAAAGGTTTATAATTTACCTTTTACGTTAAAGTTTCTGACCTATTTTGAGTTATTTTGTGCATAAAGATATAAGGTTTAGGTTGAGTTTATTCTTTTGCCTGAGAATGTCCAATTGCTCTATCACCATTTGTTAAAATGTTATCCTTCTTTCATTTAATTGCTTTTGCACCTTTGTTAAAAATTGGTTGGGTGTATTTGTGTGAGTCTATTTCTGGATTCTCTCTTTTGTAGAGACAGAGTCTTATTCTGTTTCTGGGTTTTATATTCTGCCCTATTTATCCAGTACCGTACTGTCCTGATTATTAAAGTGATATAGCAGATTTTAACAAAACATAGAATGATTTCTCTTACCTTATTCTTTTAAACTATTATTGTAGCTATACTGTATCCCTTACCTTTTCATTTAAAATATATAATAAACACATATTTGTCTAAAAAACTATTTGTGGAGCTTTGCTAGGAATTACAGTAATCCTATAGAGCTATTTGGGAATTCTTGACATGTTTGCTGTGTCCAGTCTTCTATTACATGAACGTGGTATGTTTCCAATTGTAGATCATCTTTCTTTTATCAGCATTTTGTAATTTGCATGAAGCAGATGCTTTATATGCTTTGTTAGATTTGCATCTTTCATTTTCTTTGGAGCAAATGCAAATTATATTGTGTTTTAATTTCAATTTCCACATATTCTGTTGTTAGCATATAGAAATGCTGTTGTGTTTGTGTATTGATGTGGCATCCTGTGGCCTTGCTGAACTCTAAGAAAGTTTTGTTTGTTTGTTTGTTTTGGTTTTGGGGGACTTTTCTGAGACAGAGTCTTGCCATATTTCCCAGGCTGGTTTCAAACTCCTGGGATTAAGCGATCCTCCCACCTAGGCCTCCCAGAGTTCTGGGATGACAAATGTGAGCCACTAGACTTGGCTGGAAGGTGGGAAAGAGTTTGGTTTGTTTGTTTGGTTTGGTTGGTTTCTACCTCAAAATAAGGAAATCAGAATTCCAAAGAGATATATGGACTCTGATGTTTACCACAGCAGTATTCACAATAGCCAAGATACCGAATCAACCTGATGATCAACTTCCATCAACAAATATTATGGTGTATATACAGGATGGATTATTACTCAGCATAAAAAAGCAAGAAATCCTATCATTTGTAGCAACACAAATGGAACTAAATGTCATTATATAAAGTGAAATAAGCCAGTCACAGAAAGACACATATTGCATGATGTAACTCATATGTGGGAGCTAAATAAATTGATCTCATGGAGATAGAGAATAGAATGATGGTTACCAGAAACTGGAAGGGTAGTGAGGAGGATGGACGATACTGAGGGGTTGGTTCAATGGGTACAAAAATACAGTTAGATAGAAGGAATAAGATCTAGTATTACATAGCACAATAGGGCAACTATAGTTAACAATAATTTATTGTATGTTTCAAAATAACTAGAGTGGATTTGAAATGTTCCGAACTCAAAGAAATGATATATGTTTGAGGTGATAGATATCCTAACGACTCTGATTTGATCATTACTTATTGTATGCTTCTATCAAGATATCACATATACCCTATAAATGTGTACAAGTAGTAGGTAGCCATAAAATTTAAAAATAAAGAAATAATTTTAGAAGTCTATTCACAGCTTTGGCTTATTTTGTATTTAGATATAAGTTGTTTTCCCCTGTGGAGTTTTGTGTTTGTTGTTGTTGTTGTTGTTGTTGTTGTTTTGAGACAGAGTCTCACTCCATCACCCAGGCTGGAGTACAGTGTTGCGATCTCAGCTCACTGCAACCTCCATGTCCTAGGCTCAAGGGATTCTCCCACCTCAGCCTCCTGAGTAGCTGGGACTACAGACATGCATCACCACACCAAGCTAATTTTTTTTTAATTTTTGTTTATTTGTTTATTTTTTGTTGTTGTTTTTGTTGTTGGTAGCGACAGGGTCTCATTATTTTGCCCAGGCTGGTCTCGAACTCGTGAGCTCAAGTGACATACCCACTTCACCCTCCCACAGTGCTAGGATTGCAAGCATAAGCCACCATCCTCAACCCCCCTATAGAGTTTTTAGAGTTCTTTATATAGAGTTGACTCTTGAATAATGTGGGCATAGGGTGTTGAAACCCCATGCAGTCAAAAATCCACACATAAATTTTAACTCCCCCAAAGCTTAACTATTAATAGCCTACTAGTGACCTTAGCAATAACATAGACAATTAACATGTATTTTGTATATGTATTATATGCTGTATTCTTACAATAAAGTAAGCTAGAGAAAAGAAAATGATTTTTAAAAAATCATAAGAGAAAAGCATTTACTATTCATTAAGTGAATGTAGATTTTCATAAAGGCCTTCATCCCATATTCACATTGAGTATGGTGAGGAGGAGGAGGAAGAGGAGGGGTTGGTCTTACTGTCTAAAGGATGGCAGAGGTAGAGAAGGTAGAGAAGGGGAGTCAGGAAAGGCAGTCACATTCTGTTCAATTCTTAGACATCATGCCTGTTTTTTACTTTTTCTTTTCTCTAAAAATATTTTTATACACTACCAGTTCTTCTTCCATCATTTGCTTTAGTTTTAGTGCCTGTATCATAGAAAGGACCGTGTTGTAAAAGAAGTCAAAAGCAGTCTTGAATAATGGAAACCCTTCTGCCAGATTGTCTAATATCATCTTGTTTTCTGGCATTGCTTCTTCTGTCTTCTTCCTCATCATCTGGTACTGGTTTAGAAGTATTCATCTCCATCAAATCATCTTCTGTTAATTTTTCTGGTGTCTACTACCTTTTGAATTTTTCCAAGATTACTATCATGAAACCCTTCATCCCTCAACCTTTTTTTTTTTTTTGCCATATTCACAATCTCATGATTACCTTGTTTGGCTCTGTCATCAATCCTGTGAAGCCATGACCTCATCTCCACACAGTTTTCTTTGGCAGGAATTTGTTGTGTGGGGCTTGATGGCTTTCAAGCATTTTCTATAACAATGATGGCATCTTCAGTGGTGTAATTTTTTTCAAAATTTCATTAAGTTCTTTCAGGGTTCTCTTCCATAGTATTGACAATCCTTTCCATAGAGTGCAGTGAGCCTTAAAATTGTTATTATGACCCCTTGATCTAGGGGGCAAATTAGAGAGATGTGTTTGGGGGCAAGTAGACTACTTGATCTCAGGGTTTCTAGGTAGCCAGAGGTGTCTTCCAATACCAAAAGAATTTGAAAAGACAATCCCTTCCTGGCAAGGTATTTCATGACTGCAGGAACAAAGTATGTGTGGAATCAATCTAGAACATTGGTTTCTGTTGTCCAGGCCTTCTTGTTGTACAACCAAAAGACTGAAAACTGCCGTTTATCTTTTCCCTTCAAGGCTTGGGGGTTAGCAGCTTCATAGATAAGGGCAGCCCTTATCATAAACCCAAGTGCATTTGCACAAAACAGTAGAATTTGCCTATCCCTTCCAGCCTTAAATCTCAGTGCTTACATCTCTTCCTTACTCTTAAATATCCTTTGTAGCATCCCCCTCCGCCCCCAGGATAGGGCATTTTCATTTGCATTGAAAAACCTTTTCAGGCAGATATCCCCTTTCTCCTCAGTAATTTTCTTAATGTCATCTGAAGACTTGTCCACTGCCTCTTGGTGAGCAGAAGCTCCTCCTCCTGTTATCTTGACAGGTTAAAAGTTAAACTTCTTTCTAAATTTATCAAACCATCTTTTGCAGGCATACTATTCTCCACCTTTACCTTCCGTTTGCTTTAAATTATCATAGAATGACTTTGCTTTTTCTCAAATCACATTAATTAGAGTCTATAGATATGCCTTTGTTATAGCAATCCTACACCCACATAAAAGCTACATTTTCAATACAAGAAAAAAAGGTAATTTGCAAAAGAACAAGGTTTTCACACTTGTTGGCATAGCTGCCATGACAGCTTCAGAAATTTTTCCTTTTTTTTTTTTTTTAACAGTAGTCCTTATGCTGGATTTATCTTGAAAATGGAGGGCAATCACAGCTGCACACCTCAGTCTATGGTATACCAAGCAATTCATCTTTTTCTTATGATGTATCATTAGTGGCACTTCGTATGGATCCCATGGTGTTATTCAAGGTTTACAGTATTATACTAAACACGGTGAGAACTACATGAGAACCGTGGGAGATCATTTTTTAAACTGCCGTAAGCAATTTACTGGAGAAACAAACTGTTCACGTAGTGATGATTAGGGATATGGTTAATATCATACAGTGGTTTAAGCAGATAGTCATCGCACAAGCTCACTGCAAGAGCAATAAGCTGTTGCTACAAATGTATTCCTGCAGTACACAATGTATTACAGTTAATTTTACATAATTATGACTTTATATTGTATTTTTATGTTTGTTTACAGTTCTCTAGACTGCAAATGGCACCATGTAGTCTGTAAGTGTATGCATATATTTTGATACATTTTAACTTTTTATAATAGATTCATGTTATTTTAAAACAGTAAATGATAAAATACTTTTACATGTACTTTATGCATTCATGACAAACCTGTTCTTTTTTTATATTTCTAGGCTATGTGGTTCATTTATGAGTTTTTTTTTTAAATTGCTGCAAATCTCAAAAAAATTTTCCAATATATTTATTGAAAAAAGTTCATATATAAGTGGACCCATGCTGTTCAAACCTATGTTTCAAGGGTCAGTTCTATTCTAGATATGTCTTTTGTTGGAAATGCAGTGAACAAATATTTTTTTCCAGTCTGTAATTTGTCTATTTGCCCACCCTCATTTGCAGATCAGAAGTTAAAACCTTATTTTGATGAGGTGTAATTTATCAATTTTTCTCTTTTTGGATCATGCTTTTGGGTTCATATCTAAGAACCCTTTGATCTGGACTTTGACCAATTTTGTCTTCTTTTTTCCCGCAAAGGTTTATAATTTACCTTTTACGTTAAAGTTTCTGACCTATTTTGAGTTATTTTGTGCTTAAAGATGTAAGGTTTAGGTTGAGTTTGTTCTTTTGCTTGAGAATGTCCAATTGCTCTATCACCATTTATTAAAATGTTATCCTTCTTTCATTTAATTGCTTTTGCACCTTTGTTAAAAATTGGTTGGGTGTATTTGTGTGAGTCTATTTCTAGATTCTCTCTTTTGTAGAGACAGGGTCTTATTCTGCTTCTGGGTTTTATATTCTGCCCTATTTATCCAGTACCGTACTGTCCTGATTATTAAAGTGATACAGCAGATTTTAACAAAATATAGAATGTTTTCTCTTACCTTATTCTTTTAAACTATTATTGTAGCTATACTGTATCCCTTACCTTTTCATTTAAAATATATAATAAACACATATTTGTCTAAAAAACTATTTGTGGAGCTTTGCTAGGAATTACAGTAATCCTATAGAGCTATTTGGGAATTCTTGACATGTTTGCTGTGTCCAGTCTTCTATTACATGAACGTGGTGTGTTTCCAGTTGTAGATCATCTTTCTTTTATCAGCATTTTGTAATTTGCATTAAGCAGATGCTTTATATGCTTTCTTAGATTTGCATCTTTCATTTTCTTTGGAGCAAATGCAAATTATATTGTGTTTTAATTTGAATTTCCACATAAACTGTTGTTAGCATATAGAAATACTGTTGTGTTTGTGTATTGATGTGGCATCCTGTGGCCTTGCTGAACTCTAAGAAAATTTTGTTTGTTTGTTTGTTTTGGTTTTGGGGGTGTGTTCTGAGACAGAGTCTTGCCATATTTCCCAGGTTGGTTTCAAACTCCTGGTATTAAGCGATCCTCCCACCTAGGCCTCCCAGAGTTCTGGGATGACAAATGTGAGCCACTAGACTTGGCTGGAAGGTGGGAAAGAGTTTGGTTTCTTTGTTTGGTTTGGTTGATTTCTTGTAGATTCATTGAAATTTTCTATGTAGACAATAACGTCATCTTCAAAAAGGGAACGTTTCATTTCTTTTTTCTTTCTAATCTGTATGTCTTTTACTTTTTTAAGAATAATTGCCTCTTTGTGCTGACTGGAACCTCCATTACTCTGTTGAATAAGAATAGTAAGAATGGACATTCATTTCTTTTTACTAATCTTAAGGAGAAAGATTTAGTTTCACCGTTAAGTATGATGTAGCTGTCGGTATTCTGTTGATGCTCTTTGTCAAGTTAAGAAAGCTCCCCTCTATTCCAAGACTGCTGAGGGTTTTTATCATGAATGGGTGTTGTATTTTGTCAAGTGCTTTTTCTGGATCAATTAATGTGATCATATGATTTTTCTTTTTTAGCTGGTTGGTAGGGTAATTCCTTTATTTCTTTACTAATTTGGGAGGAGGTCAAATTTAATCCAGAGCTATGTTATAGTTTTCTCCACGAATGCAAAATTGTCTATTTGTCCCATTAATTTGGTCAGTTTTTGCTCTATGTATTCTGAGGCTCATTCATTAGGCATATACACATGGATGTTATGTCTTCAAAACAGAATGACCTTTTATTTTTATGAAATGTGCTTAGTTATCTTTAGTAATAATCTTTTAAGTCTATTTTATTTCATATGAATGGAGCCATGTCAGCCTTCTAATACTTAAGTTTATATAGGATGTCTTCTTCCATCTACTTACTTTTAACTATCACTTTCATTAGAAATAAAGTGTACCCTCTATAGAGAGAACACAGTTGTCATTTGCTGTTTTACTCATTTTTGTAATCTTAATGTAAGTATGCCTTCTGTGGGCTGCATATAATAGATATTTGCTTTTTTATCCACTCTGGTAACCTCTGCCTTGTGGGTATTTAGTCCATTAACATATAATATAGTTATTGATTGATATAATTAAACTTAAGTCTGCCACTTTATGGTTTGTTTTCTGTTTTCTTTCTGTACCTTTACTCATTTTCTGACTTTTGGATAGTGGGGAAAATATACGAAATTTTATTTTGTTTCAATTTATCTTTTGGCTATACCTCTTTGGCTATACTTTTTAGTGGATACTCTAAAACTTATATAATACATCTATAATGTTTCACTGTATTCTTAAATTTACTACTGTGTCACTTAATATGTAATGGAGAAACTCACATTTCTGTATATCCATTTACTCTCTCCCCCACCATCCTTTATAAAGTAGCTGTCATATGTATCATACATACATGAAATATAAACCTCAAAAAATAATGCTATATTAATGTTATATTTTTTCTTTGAACGTGTATATGTATTGTAAACCAGTTAAAGTTAAAATTAGTATTTCATGTTTCTTAGATATTTATCATTTTTGATGCTTTTCATTGGTTTCTGAAGATTTAGGTTGCCCTGTGCTATTTCTGTTGAGTCTGAATAACTTCCTTAAGTATTTCCTGTAATGTGGAGTCTGATGGTGACAAATTCTTAGTTTTTCTTCATCCATAAAATTCTTTACTTCAACTTTATTCTCCAAACATATTTTTCCTGGATATAGAATTCTGGGTTGACTCCGCTAATACACATGAAGTTTTTAGAACTTTAAATGTTTCACTGTCTTCTAGCTGCTATGTTATCTGATGAGAAGTTTACAGTCATTAAATCATGTAACATGTATCATTTTTGTCTTTGATTTTTGGCAGTTTTACTATGTGTCTAGGCATAGTTTTCTTTAAATTTAGCCTGTTTAGGCTCTCTGAGCCTCTTGACAATGGAAATTTATGTCTTCCATTTATTTAGAAAGGTCTTGTTTACTATTTCCTAAAATATTTTTCTGCACCATTCTTTCTCTTCTTTTCTTCTGATACTCCAGTTAAACCCTACAGACAGATATACCGAGTGAAGTACATACACACTACAGTTAACAATCCCTGACTTATGATGGTTTGATTTAGAATTTTTCAACTTTATGATGGATTTATCAGGATATTAAATGCATTTTCAATTTAGTAATATTTTTGACTTTCAATGGGTTTATAGGGACACAACCTCACCATAAGTTGAGTAGTATATCTATTTTCTACCCATCTGTGCTGTTGAGATCACAAGGTTCCATGTTATTGTCTATGGATGAACTCGAGTGAGCTATTGTAATGAGGAATAAATCAGCTATAATGTTCTTATTAAATTTCAGCTTATGTATTATCAAGGCACATCAGATATCAAGAGGTTAGTTCAAAATGTCTGTTGCGAGGTGCTTTTTTGATGATACAGGAAAAGAAGGAGTAGGAATGAACATCACTTGAAGAGAGACTCAGTCTATATATAGCTCATGCAATGGAGTAGAATGGCAGAGGTTTTTTTTTTCTTCTTCTTCTTCTTCTTCTTTTTTGACAGTCTTGCCCTGTTGCCTAGACTGGAGTGCAGTGGCACAATCTCAGCTCACTGCAACCTCCACCTCCCAGGTTGAAGCAATTCTCCTGCCTCAGCCTCCTGAGTAGCTGTGATTACAGGCTCCCACCACCACACCTGGCTAGTTTTTGTACTTTTAGTAGAGACGGGGTTTGCAATGTTGACCAGGCTGGTCTCAGGTGATCCGCCCACCTCGGCCTCCCAAATGCTGGGATTACAGGCATGAGCCACCGTGCCCAGCCATGAATGTCTTATCAAGTGAGACAGAGTGCTTACATTTAAATTTGCTTAACTTAAAAGGCCAGGTAAGATGTTAACACTATTGAAGTATTTGCACTGTATCATCAAGTGTCCAGAAGAAAGCTCCTAGAAAATGACGTGAGGTATCAGAACTAAATTATGGTGATGCTCTTGATTAAACATTAACATTTTCTATTTATATTATTAGTATTATGCTTTAGTGTATAATATGCATAAGTTGATAAACAATCTTTGAATGGTTTTCGTGATGATTAAATATCTTGTTGGTGTTGATTTTCCTTTCTTTTGCATCCAACCACATACAAATATTACACACCAAGAATGATGACAAGAACAGGGATAGAGGGAAATACACCATATTAGGGGCCCCCAACTTTAATGAATGAAGAGGCATGACCCAAAGTTTTGTAGATGACAGTACATACCTAGAAGGTGTAGTGGGTGGTGACTTTTGTTGTAAGCTTCAAAAAAGCTGTTAGTTTGGAAAGAAGAAAAAAGAGATATATTTGAAACAGCCAGTGGAGAGTAAGGCCTCCTAGCTGAACTTTAGCCATGAGATATATGGGGTCATGGAAAACAAAACAGCCTGCAGCTGAGCAGGGTCCTCAGAGGAAACCAGTTAAGACAAGGAGGTTGGCTGGGCACGTTGGCTCACGCCTGTAATCCCTGCACTTTGGGAGGCCAAGGACAGTGGATCACCTGAGGTCAGGAATTCAAAACTAGCCTGTCCAACATAATGAAACCCCACCTCTACTAAAAATACAAAAAATTAGCTGGGCATTGTGGCATGCACCTGTAATCCCAGCTACTCGGGAGGCTGAGGCAGGAGAATCGCTTGAACCTGGGAGGCGGAGGTTGCAGTAAGCCAAGATTGTATCACTGCACTCCAGCCTGGGCAACAAGAGCAAAACTCCATCAAAAAAACGAAAAAAAAAAAAACAGAAAAGAAAGACAAGGAGGTCAAGGAAACATTCAGAGAAGGTGCTGAAGAGATAAGCGAATTGTTGATTGCAGAGCTAAAGGGTAAATGAACACAGCAGAAGAGTTTAGAAGGCAAAGGAGGGCTTGAAGATTGAGTTAAAGGGCTTAAATGTGGGAACAATTGTATTTCTCCCAGCCACTTTCTTATTAACAGAGCCTCAACTGTGAGTGTTCTCCCTCTCTCAGGAGGGTATGTGTTCAGTAAAGGTTACCTTCCTCCCAGCCCAGGAATCTCTTGATTAGTCCATAAGCCAATCATTATCCTCCCTCTGGCAATGATTGATTTGAGAAGGGGTAAATGACCCTATTTTGCCTAATGAGATGGGAGAAAAACTTAGCTAAGATCTTCTACAAAAATGTTCCTTTGTTAAACACAAAAGAAGGAATAGTTGTTCCAGTTTGTACTTGTTTCTCCTGAAGTTACTGGGTGAATATGTATGCCTGGAGCTGTAATGCCCATCTTGAGACCATACGGAGAGAAACCCTGATATAAAATAAAGGATGTTATACCTTCCTACTCTTTTTCTGTACTTCTCTATTTCATTTCAGGGAGTTCTTGAAAAGATGGGAGGCAAAAAATTCGTGGCTAATCCTCCCTCCTAATTTAAGGAAATACATATATTTTTTTCTAATTGCAAGAATCATATCTGCTCTATGTAGAAACAAAAATAATGAATTGTATAAAGTAGAAATTAAATATCTCTAGCCGTTTTGCCTTTTTATTCCTATACATATAAAATAACTTCTGTCTGAACGCATTTGTACTTTTAAAAAATAAATATGGTAAGAAATTAAACATCTGATACCTGCAGTTTTCATTTTCTGATATAGAGAAGGACACCTTCTCAGAGAAGATGATGCTTGAAGAGTCCTTATGGATGATTATAGTTTGCAGATGAGAAAAGAGAGTGATTAGAAGTGGTGATAGAGGAAGATTCAGGTAGATGGGACAATATTTTTGGCTGAGATAAGACATTGTGCAAAGGCTAAAAGATAGTAAAGATCATAATCATTTTATGAGAAAAATAAGTATACTCAGTGACAGAGAGTAGAGGAGTTTATAAGAGAGCGATGTGGAATTAATCTGAAAAGACAGAAGAGAGAATCTAACCTAAAAGTGCTTTAGATGCCTTGTTGGGGTGTGAACTTTCTAATGCAGGGTACAGTGAGTTGTAGAAGAATTTTAAGCACATGGGTAATAACAGCAGATGAATTATTTAGAAACATCATTATTTCTCAGGATCAGATAACTACAATTTTGGATTCCAGTTCCAGCATTTGTTAGCTGTAAAATTATGAGTAGATTATTCGGCCACTCTGTCAGTGTCCTCATTTGCCAAATGGGGATGATGGAAGAAAGATTGTGATGATTAAATGAGAAAACACATGTGAAAGTGAATGTAGAGTGCTTGTCATACAACAGGTTTTCAATACATGTTAATTTCCTTTTACTGCTGTATATTTTGTGGCTGTTGTCTGGTTAACAAAAAAATTTTTAAAGGGTTTATTTTTGTTCTACTGATGATGGGTGACTTTAATTTTTTTTTTTTTTTTTTTTTTTTGTGACGTAGTCTCACTCCGTCACCCAGGCTGGAGTGCATTGGCATGATCTCGGCTCACTGCAACCTCCACCTCCCAGATTCAAGCAATTCTCCTGCCTCAGTCTCCCAACTAGCTTGGATTACAAGCGCTTGCCATGATGCCTGGCTAATTTTTTTGTATTTTTGGTAGAGACAGGGTTTCACCATGTTGGCCGGGCTGGTCTCAAACTCCTGACCTCAGTTGATCCACCCTCCTCGGCCTTCCAAAGTGCTGGGATTACAGGTGTGAGCCACCATGCCTGGCCAGGGACTTTAAAAATATTATTCAACCCAAGTAAAATAAATCTCACTAAGAACTATGTTTGTGAGGTCACTTAAATGTTACAACCCATTTACATCCAGAACCAAGAGAACACTGCCCAAATTAAATTCAGCAAGCCTGCACTTTTTGGGTAAAAGACAAGAACTAAGCACTAGGGGATATGAAAAATTAAAATGCATGGACTTTGACATCAGTGAGATAAATAAACAACTGCATACATGCTACAATCAACAGTAGAAATACATAAGTTAAACGTGGAAGTGCCCAAGTTGGTCCCCGCGAGATATTAAGATCTAATTTTCTTTCCAAAATGTCTCTGTTCTCTGACAAGCAGCAAAAAGGAACATTATTGGTATAGAAGTATGACATTCTTCCAGGCTGTCTTCTCATATCTGAGTCTTTGCTGATTGTGTCTACCATGGAATGTGTTCTTTTCTGAGGAAGCATAATATGAAAACTGCAGTTGTACACAAATAACTTAAAAATTGGCCTATCTAGAAACTGGTAGCATTAGCTGTGTTTCTTTTATCTATCATATAGGAATGACAACTTAATGCCCGAAGCATAAGTAGTGCATTTAGAATAGTTTTTAGGCACATCGTCTGAGCATAGTCTTTAACACCCTCTTATATTTTATTTTCATTTTAGTTCTTTTACAAAGCTTCCTCATCTGGCAGGAACAGAACAAAATTTCTTGCTTGCCAACAAAATTCAAACCCAGTGGAAGAAATCTGGACTAGATTCACCCAAGTTGGTTCATTATGATGTCCTCTTATCTTACCCCAATGAGACAAATGCCAACTGTATATCGATTGTGGATGAACATGAAACTGTGGTATGTGAAATTGTTGGTACCTTTTATATTTTGCAATCCAACCGTTTTATGTGGATTGTAATGTAGGGTCAAGTAAAAGTAGAAATTTGTTAATAGTGAATTATTCAGTATCCACTATGTGTTCAACATGGTGTTAAGTCCTGAGGCCAGAATGAGACTAGGACATGGTTCCTTTGCCTAAGTAAGTTGAGGCAGACAATGGAATACTTCAGACTTCAAATTAGTATGGTAAGTGCTATGAAGATTATGATTAGAGTTCATTATTTACAGAGAAAAGGGTCACTCAGCCCAGCCTGGGAGTTAGACAATGTTTCCTGAAGTCTTGACATGTGAGTCATGAAAGGACGTAAGGAGATAACCATGTGACAAAATAGGATAAGAGAATTCTCAACAAAAGACAAAATATTGGCAAAGGATTGGAGGCATATATTAGCTTAGTATTATTGGGAGAATGTAATGATTTTCTGTATTTCAAAAGTGTAAAATACAAAATGGGCCATGATATGAGATAAACCGGTAAATATGTCCTGGGAACAGATCATAGAAGGGCGTATATGCTGTCCTAAGAAGCTTCAACTTCAGTTCATGGGCGCCAATGACAAGTCCTGAGCAGGGGAAGGATGTGGCTAGAGGGGCATTTTAGATAGACAAGGTCCTCTGTAGATTACACCTAGGCTAAGCAATGGGTTAAAGTTGTTGTCTTAAGACAATAGTCCAGGTAAAAGATAATAAAGTTTTAGGATGTTAGTAGGAATGAGGAAGAGGGATGGATTTCAGAAATAGTAAGGAAATGTATTAGCAGGACATGATTAGTGATTGACTTGGGGAAGGAGGGGAAGATAGAGTTGAGGATGACTCCGCGACTGTCTGGTGTGAGTGGCTAATGACTGAAGCTATTAATAGAGGTAGGAAATGCAGATCAAAAGCAGGCCCAGGGTGAGAGATGATAAATTTGAATTTTAACATGTTGAGTTTGGACATCCAGGATGAAATAACCACCAAACATTTAAATATATGAATCTGAAAAGGTAAGTATCATAAGCATATTAGCTACTAGTAAAATTCTGATACTTAATGAAGTCTCGCAGTGAGGGAGTACAGAGGCAAGCAATGGGCTGGGGATGAAACATGGGGAAATATTATTTAAATAAAGATGAAAGAAAAGGAGCCCACCAAGGAAGCTGAATAGGCATAGTCAAAAAAAGAGGATCACCAAAGTGCCACCTTTGAAGCTCTGCTGTTACACTTTATAAGGAAACTTTTGGTTACCTGAGATTGCATGCATTTATAAAAGTTTCTATTATTAGGAAGACATTAATAATGACAAGGCTCTTTCTCATTGTTGTCAGTGTAATTTATCTATTTAATTATATAACCTAGTTCCAGGATGCTTAATCTGAAGTATATACTTGATGGCAAAATGAATTATATCTTAATAATAATCTGGAATTTTTCTCTCTAACTTGACATATTTTAATTCTTGCTAGATTTTCAAAACATCATACCTCGAACCACCACCAGATGGCTATGAGAATGTTACAGATATTGTGCCACCATATAATGCTTTCTCAGCCCAAGGCATGCCAGAGGTAAAATAAAATACATTTGTAATCCAAGTCTTTAAATGGTTCTTTTGCAATGTGAAACCTGTATAGAGGACTAAAACCAAGGAAATTAGGTGAATCATTCATGCGGGTTCATTGTTTGATATTCAGTACTATGAAAACCTCATCCCTCAAATTAAAAAAAATTATAATAAAATAAAATAGAAGAGAACACCAGACAGAGAAAAAAGAAACAAAACAAATACATTAAAAACTGACCCTGCTGAAGGAGTTGCCACTGTCTGAAATAACAAACTGCTGAACATGCCTTTCAGTGAGGCAGTAGGTGTTTTTTTGTTAGTTTGTTTTTATATTTGTTTTGTTTTGTTTTTTTGAGACAGTTTTGCTGTTGTCACCCAGGCTGGAGTGCAGTGGTACGGTCTCGGCTCACTGCAACCTCCACCTCCCAGGTTCAAGCAATTCTCTTGCCTCAGCCTCCCGCTTAGCTAGGACCACAGGTGCATGCCGCCACGTCCTTCTAATTTTGTATTTTTTTTAAGTGGAGACAGGGGTTTCTCTATGTTGGTCAGGCTAGTCTCGAACTCCCGACCTCAGATGATCTGCTTGCCTCGGCCTCCCAAAGTGCTGGGATTACAGACATGAGCCACTGCTTCTGCCCAGCAGTAGGTGTTTTTACAAGCTTCTTTCCATTTTTCATAATTTGAATATTTTATGGATTCATAGATAGGATTTTACAGATCATACCATAGAGGTTCTTAAATTAATGCAATGGTTGGAAATTAAATAAATATAGTTAGGATCTTTAAAATGACATTTATTTACTCTATTCCCTGTGGCTTTTTATACACTGATAATTTCTTCAACACAGGACATACTGTTTAGATATGTCTGGCTGGGTGCGGTGGCTCACACCTGTAATCCCAGCACTTCGGGAGGTTGAGGCGGGCAGATCTTTGGAGGTCAGGAGTTCAAGACCAGAATGGCCAACATGGTGAAATCCCATCTCTACTGTTAAAAAATACAACAATTATGTGGGCGTGGTGGCACATGTCTGTAATCACAGCTACTCTGGTGGCTGAGGCAGAATCACTTGAACTCAGAAGGTGGAGGAGGTTGCAGTCAGCCGAGGGAGTGCTACTGTACTCCAGCCTGGAGGACAGTGAAATTCCGTCTCCAAAATAATAAACAAATAAATAACTTTTATGCATTATCCTTTTTTAAACCTTTTCAGGATTTTAAAAGATTCTCTAATGACTTCTGCATAATTACCGTGGGTCTGTTTATTATTCCCCAAATAAAGAAACACTTTTGATGATGCAGTATTGTGAAGCAAACTTATCTTTTGTTTTTTTTTCTTTAATTTTAGCAGTATTATATATATTTTCTTTTCCCTATAGGGAAATCTTGTATATGTGAACTATGCTCTCACTGAAGACTTTTTCAAACTAGAAAGAGAGATGGGCATCCACTGTACTGGGAAGATTGTTATTGCAAGATATGGAAAAATCTTCAGAGGAAATAAAGTACAGTATTATTTATTTTTCTACAGAGAATGAGAGGATATATATATTCTGTAAATGTAAATGACCAGCTTGCTTCTCTGTTTCCAAATTGCTTTCAAACATTTCTTTTCTTTTCTTTTTTTTCCTATTTGCCATGGGTACACAGAAACTCATGTTTCTATGTTTTCTCACATACCTGGACAAGAAAATTATTTCTAATCATTTTTATTACAAAAGTAATATTTGCTTTTAGAAATTTAATTGAAGGAAATTTATATAAAGTAAAAAATGAAAAGTTCCTCTGCATTACCCACTTCATTATTCAGATATAATCAATCTTAATAGCTTTTTTCAAACCTAATTCTGTGAAATATAAATATATCTGTCCCTATATGCCCATTTTACATTATTTATTTACTTTTACATTCTATATTATAAGACTTTATTTTTTTTCATTCAGCCATGACTCATATTCTTCATGTCCACATGTTGAGAGTTATGTAATACATTGGTTAAGAGTATAGAAACCTAGATCCATTATCACTTGGGTTCTGGTCTAGTCTGGCTCCTATTCTTTCTAGATATTTTGCTGTGAGCATGTTACTTAACTTCTCTGTTGCAAAGTTTCCTCATATATAAAATGCGAATGCCGAGGGCACCAATCTCACAGAGTCCTTATTAAATGACTTTCTTTGAAAGCACTTAGGATAGTGGCTGGTACTTAGTAATTTCTATATAACTGCTTATTAATTACCTCACTGTTTTAAATGATGGCATCGTATTTCACAGAATTGACAAGCCATTTATTTAACCATTCTACTACTGACGATGTTTGTCTTATCTTGAATTTGTTACTATTACAAATAATTTCATTGTGAACATCTTTGTCCATATATGCTTCAGAAATTTGTGTGAAGATTATTGTAGTATAGATTCATAGAAATTAAATGGCTAAATAATAGTGTATATTCTTTCAAAATTTTGATAGACATCATCAATTTTCCTTCAAAAAGTTGTGACAGATTGTACTCTTAGTGATATAACAGGGTGTTCTCTAAATATTGGAATGCTTTTTTATGAATCAAGACTGTTATCCATCTTCTGCTGCAATACTTTTGGTGAAGAAGAATTTAGTATCTCACAGGGTGTATTTTCCTATTCTTGGCCAGTTTGGATGTTTAGAAAGATGTTTACAAAAACCCTGTGCTGTTTTTCACAAATATGACTGCTCTGCGTACAATTTTAAATCAGTTTAGTTCCTTAAATGTTTGTAGGATGCTTGCTCTATGATGTGCAAGATTTCACAGGGCAGTAGTTTAAAATTAAGAAGACATGGTTCATGTTTTCAAAAACACCCTCAGCCTTATAGGAGAGATAGACATTTAAAAGATATGTTAATACATTAAGAGCTATCCTATAATATAGAAAATATAGAACTACAAAGAAGGGACATTAATTCTACAGTTGCAGGTTGTAATAGGAATGTTTCACAGAAGAAATGATAACTCATTTAGAATTCCGTGGAATAATGGAAGTCTGTTAGGTCTAACAGGAGAGAAATTGTGTTCAAAGCCAAGAGAACTGAATGTGTAATTGTATGGTAAAAGGCAGTGTCTAAATATCCTTCCATTATTAAATTAATGTCTTTCTTATATGAATAAGCCAACCATTTGCCATATCTGCATTATGAATTGCACACTGCCCCTGCAGGTTAAAAATGCCATGTTAGCAGTGGCCATAGGAATCATCTTGTACTCAGATCCAGCTGACTACTTTGCTCCTGAGGTACAGCCATATCCCAAAGGATGGAATCTTCCTGGAACTGCAGCCCAGAGAGGAAATGTGTTAAATTTGAATGGTGCTGGTGACCCACTCACTCCAGGCTATCCAGCAAAAGGTAAGGGATGAGTCTATCAGTCCACCAATTTTGCAAAGATATTCCTTGCCCTTTTAGAAGGAATACAGGCAACCATGTTCACAATAATATTAAACTAAAATTCAGTGCACTTATATCATTTTGGATTACTGCTGCTAGGAATTTTAAAACATTTGCTCTTGTATTATTTTAGTTTTACATTTTCATGAGATGTCGGCATGGGGAGTAAACACTCAGTTCATACTCTTCTTCTTCCTTTATTAGAGTTCAGAAATGCTGATCCTCATACCCAAAGCAATGCTGCTTTTAACAAATGACAACTTAGGTTTGCTGAGTTACCGATGGATTGTATCCTTCTTTATATCATACATTTCTTCTTTAAAAAAATGAGTTTTTGTGTTATTTAAAACATAAAATTGGA